>NW_022170249.1:50857819-50888040 GCF_008802855.1 Photinus pyralis
CCCATTGATCGCCTTTTACGATCTCTAGGGCGAGAGTGGGCCTATTCTATCCCCGAACCCACAGGGGTTTTATTTTTATTATTATTATTATTATTATTATTATTATTATTATATTACACCTGTTATACTGTGTGCAATGGTATACCTATACAGTCAACTACATCACCCACCAAAACACCTGATCAGCTAGCTCAAACAAATTAGAATTTTTATAATTTCTCCTCGTATACTTCCGGCATCTGCTACAAAGAAAAATCTTAATATTGACTGAAATTAATAATTTAGGAGACTCTGACCTCGATCAAATTCCTCAGTTTCCAAACAACTTATCAACACCTAAAATAAATCGTGGATAGAAATAGAAACATATGACAGAAGGACTATACGCGGGTCGTACAATTTATTCGAATAAAATACACAATTAATTGATTGACAATGCTAAAAATTTATTCTGAAACACATTAAATGGAAATAAAAACAAAATTCCTGAAATAAAGAGTAGCTTACAAAGCTTGTTTTTACATCGTACTCCGTGCGCAGATGGTCGATAATTAAAAATAAGAAAATCTAAAAATTACAACACCAACTTGATGATAAACGAACTGGCGTGTTGAATACGATGCAGCTGCGCGAACGGTTTAAACTTTCAACTTTTATAAAAAGAGAACCTAGACAGATAGCTCCACGGAGCAATAAATTGATTGTTTTTTTCAACTTTCACAAGGTTTAGACAACTTCAGTTAACTTTCTTCTGCACAGAAATACCAAACCAAAAACTACAATCATCATTAAGGAAGAAGAGCTCGTGCGGAAAAAGCTGCAAAAAGCGATAGAAAGATGCGGTAATTTCAAGGCCAAGAGATCCGAACATACAACTAGAAGTGAGTTCGCCAATGATAATGCATGGTTAAAGAGCGAAATTGTTTTATATAGCAATGATAACGGTGATGAGTACCTAAGGGAGGAAATTGGGCGACGACACCCTGAGCTTGCCAAACGGGTTCAGGGTGTACAGACGTTCAAATGCGGTATGATGATGTTCTGGAAAAATAGGCGGTCTTGAAAAAGGGGGAGACAGCCGCAACGGTAGAACGGTAGAAAAAGATGGACACTTCTTCCTAGCAGCGTGAAGGGAGAATGAGAGGAAGAAAAAGCAAGGGGCGTTTAATGACACCTTAGAGAGGACCACCAGGAGCCTCATAAGAGCAAAGAGTAACAAAATTGAAATATACGCACCATCACAGGGGAAAGACCTAATCAGGAAAATAGCTGAATGTATTACCACAATAAAAGTCTAGTGTACTGTGTGAATAAAGGCCCGGTGGATCGACGAGATTGCTAACAAAAGAGAGATTAAGGGGGCCGTACTGGAAGGCCGCGACACCGCGGAGTAGGTATTTGAAATAAGAGAATCAGAGAACGGACATATGGTCGCAACACTGACGCTACCGAAGAACAAGGAAAACATTATGGACAGCGTACGCCGATTATGAGTGGGCATCACTCGCTGCTACATAAGGAAAATATTTGTTTGTGGCAAGCACAGATACCACCCGCGCGCCTGCGCATGCGCGATCTGCCCAAAAGCTTTTCAGCTCTTTTTTTATGTCTAACAATACTTTGTGTCCCAGGTTGAACGCACCATAGGTAAAAAGAATTATTGATTTTTTCGCAAAGGAGCCATGAGTCCTTTGATATGTACCTATTTGAAGTTCAACGTACATTATTGGGCTTGCCTAATGCTAAAAAGAGATTTGAGTAATACATTGAACGCTACTTTCAAAATCTTCGTGGATCCTTCGCGAAAAAATACATTGCCGCTTCCCCATGGTGCGTTCGATCTGGGACACACTGTATATGTACTAAGTTTGGTTCCAATCGGGTCAGCTGTTTAGGGGAAATGAGAGCAGACATACAAATAGACCGACATCATTGACATTTTGTTTGATTCGGAATGCCGGTGCTTTGAAACGAATTTCCGGAAAAAATGTGGGGGGTCATTTTTTACCCCAATGCGATACCTCCTTTACTAACGTGCAGGTGGTAGAATACTCGTACACCACCCTTAAATCGAATGGCTGTCCGACTTAGGTAGGCGACAACTGAATTGAACCGAGAGTGTAATGCCTGTGATAACAAAAATAAGTGTCTGAACTGCCAACAAGAGGGACACTTTAAAGACAGGTGCGAGAACACAAAGAGGTGTTCCATATGGGCCAAGGCACAGTAGTGGACGATGGCATGTCCACAATATAAAGCGGCCTAAGGAGGGCGGAGAGGGCCAGGAAGCCGCGGAAAGCAGATATCAGATTATCAGAAATGAGGGGAGCGTCACGGAAGGTTCATGCTAAAGACAAAAGAATGGGTCGTCGATTGGGAAGGAGGAAGAGTGGAATTAAATTTCAGTAGAATATTAAATTTGTGAAACGTGTTTTTCATTTCCTGAAAACTTACATTTTTGTTGGTACGCCCTTTTCCCATGATACCTTTCTTTATATCACATTTGCTCTAAATTTGGGTAGATTAAAAAATCATTAAATGCGCCCAATTTATCGTAACGAAGTGTTCCATGTAAACAAAAAACTCGACAGCAACTCATTATTGATCGCATAGTACTTAGATAATGTGTAAAATGTAATATTAACATAAAAAAACTGTTGTTGTCTGCCCTCCCGTAAAACCACTTCTCCCCATGGGTTTCTTTCAGGCGGTAAATAGAAATCATAATTTAAATTTGAACAGACCTCACTCGCAAGAATAAAAATTATAACAAGGAAAACCACCGCCTTGGCCGTTTTTCGCACACCTAATTGAAGAATTAATTGGACATAAAACTTTTCCAGCATTTGCATTAAAGAGTGAAGGCCCACGAAAATTAAAAGATATATTATGCATTAGCTGCAAACCACTTCTGAATTCTCTTTACGACGAATAATATTTACGAAATACGTAGTAACAGTATGATCGAGAAATCGACATTGTGACCGTAATTTAATCTGATCTGATTTATTATAATCACCTTTTCTAATTTCGTGACTGCTATATATTCAGTACTTAAAAAAATCCTTGCATTCCTTTCGAGAAATGCGGATGATCCCAATGATGTAAGAATGCAAAGTAAAACAAATCACACGGGCCTAATTTCCTAACGCATTCTTTTGCATCACGAACACTTTGAAAGTAAATAAAAGTTTTACAGCCTATTTATATAGGGCCTATGGCTAATTTCAATATAACACCGAGAAGCTTGTTTCAAATATATTAAGTTTGACATTTCAACCTGGTGCCAGTTTGGTTGTTAACTAATAATAGTAACAATGATGATTATTGCAGTACATATTTTTGAAACGCCTCATTTATAGAACAAAAATGCCGTTACCTTCATTAAGCTCCTTAAAATAAAGGTGCACTATACTCATCCTAAAGGCATTTCAAGAATGAATTGTTAGTATTTAAAGTTATATATATATTTAGTGTCGTCTGTAATATTTGTTCCCTTGAAACACTCCATTTCAAAATTTGTGTTGCTATTGATATACAATATAGATAAATTAAAGTAAAAAATAATGAAAACCTAGATGAAAACCCTCTAAATAGTAAATCGGTAGGTACCTACGCTTCATGTGTAATTTAATAACTTTCCATTCCGTTGTGTCAAGGGTGAGTGAGAGAAGGGTTGTATGTATGGAATATGCATTACTGGTGACGAGAGACATATCGAAGTTTAAAAATACATGGAAATAAAATAATCCTGAAGGTTGTGCCTAGATGTTGAAATATTGGCACTGATCGATAAGTGGGTAATGCTTAAAGTTTTCCTTTACGTCAAATACTCGACAAATACAATATTACCGGTAGACCACTTAAATCATTTATTGGTAATCTCGTAGATTGTATCAAGGTAACAAATCGCGTCATTCACTTACTTCTGACGAATTTGACGGAGGACAATATTTTAGATAACGTCTTGAGTGGTCCTGTTCACCTTAGAAACAATTGATTAAGTGTTCCGACTAAAAATAGTTGATGTAAATGGCGCGTTGATAATATTGCTTTTATGAATACTTAGTATCTCCCTTCTAGTGGTAGATGGGATCACTCAAGATTTAGTTGAAGACTTCATGGAGATTTCTTCACCTTTTGGTTAGGTAAATATGAGAGGTCCCTGAAGTTGGCAAGAAAAGTAGGAATTCGGAAATCGTTCAAAGTTTACAGCTCTTTATCATGTCGATAATTTAAAACGTCCCCTTTTGAACAATATTGTGATTTGCATGAAATACACAGATATTCTGCAGTTAGGGTTACCAATTCCTCTCATACAAACGTCTGCAACAATTTGAGTAAGATTGGTTAACATAATTCCATACCACACTACAGCCAGGAGATATAAAATAGAGGCAGAATTGTCACTAGTAAAAGAAAAGCGTTGATACAAAAAAAAACAAGTAAACTACAAAAATAAAAAAACTGATATAAAAGTTTCTCAGTTCGACATATTAAAAGGCAAATTCAGAGGCGCACTCGCACTTAAAGTGACACTCATCCTCAACTTTCTGATTCAATAAACATTTCTTTTGTGCCCTTACACAGTAAAGTTGAGGGTAACCCTAGTAATATATGAGTGGTGGACAAGGGAACCAATTAGTACACTTATCTGACTGATCTGCATTTTAGCATTTAAAATTAAGTAAACTTGATGCTTATTTGTTGAAATGGGCATGGATGATTTCTGTGAATTTGTACATGTGGAAGACGATAACAATTATTTGCCATTGATAAGGTAAATTTTTAAATTAACAGCTTATTATTATGTATAGTTCTGAATTAATTCACAATAAATATGAATAGTTAATATAACTGGTATAAGTTCACAAAATAGCATTGTTGTGTTGTTATTTTCGCTTTTTTACGGTTCTTAACGCGCCGGCAAACACGTCCTGAAAATTGATAAAACATTACTCTATGATTACCAACGGTGGATTATAAATTTTTAATAAGGTGTCGAAATTGACGGGTATGGGTGGCGGTGGCGGTAATTTAGCCACTTCTGTGATAAAAGGAGGGGGCACAAATTGTTAATCTGTGGGAAGGGCGAGGTTTTAGAAAATAAAAATAAAAAACAATACTCTATACATGATTTTTTTACATAAGTATTTGTGTATTTTTTCTGGTTTTTTATTAATAAATTAAGTTTAAATACATATTTCCCTCTTCCTCCTCTATTCCCATTGTCATTATAAATTAGCTACACTAACCATACGGCACGTTTTGGTATTCGTGACTTTTTACTTCTTTTTCACACCTATTAAACATATCAGGTTGTTATAATGAATTTTTTGAATGCCACACTTTCTACTAGAACCGAAAAGAACCGTTATGGACCGAAAAATTTATCAGAACTATTTTTTTTAGAACCGAAAGTGGACCGGAACCGTTATAAATATTTTTTCATAAATATACACAGAATTGAAACCGATATTTCATTTGGGTCCGGGTGTCTGGACCTAACGCGTTTATTTTAGACCCAGTGCTATAGTTAGTAATATTGCAAACTTGTTAGTTACAGAATTGGACTGATTGTCTGTTATTTTGTTCAATGAGTACCCCATAGACGAGTGTAAATAAATACCTATCATTACTAAAATATGTTATTATGTTACATATTATAAGTTCTCTATCAGATGAGTTTAACTGATAAATGAAAAACCAGCATTTCATGGGTTTTTACTTGACTACCCAATCAATTGAAATTCAAATCAATTAATAGCACTTCTTTTGATACCCCCACACGACTATGTGGAAAGACGTTTACTGCAACACATTTATTTAGCTACTGTTTCACTTACTTAATTGGCCGGATTGAAATTTCTAAAATCGGTAGTCCAATTAACACTTATTGTTAATTGGAATTTCTTAGGTAACAACAGCGTAAACCTGCACCGCCTTGCAGTTTTAATGTACGTTTTAATTTACCACAGCAAATAAAATCTGTTAATAATGACTTAACGTGACTGAAATTTAAAATATTAGTCATCTAAATGACGAGAGCCTTCGGACGCAACAATTGAAATATCTGAAAGAGAACGGTGGATTAATTGCAGCTTTAATTGCGATAGCGGCGGCTGTAACACAACTCTAGAAATTAAATCAATTACCTTTAGCTTCTATCTTATTTATCAACAGGCTCAACTGACTTGCGCTCAATTACAGAGTGACCCGCATAATGAGCTCCTCTTCAACTCCTAGAACCAACATATATACTTTCGATACGAAACTTTCGTAACAAAAAGCTTACACCGGGCGTTCATACGCAAAGTGGTTGTGAAAACGTTCGTTCGTTCCAAGTGATCCTCCCGTTTTTTGTAAGTATCGGTGATTTCCTCCCCACTCATTTATTTAGAATTACTGATCAGTATGCTTGCATCTTACCTATTGCTTTTATTTGTTCTTAGATTCTTACTGCCGGTCTAAACCACGTTAATATTTCTTTATTTAGGATGTTTAAAGCCGCCACCTTGCATTACTTAAAATGATCAAGAGCCACATCGTAGCATTAAACTGATTATATAGGGTCCATGATAAGAAGTCTGGAAAAGGTCGATTATCGGCGAAAATATACAAGATATCGAAAAAAGTTGTATACAAAAGTGTTGGGTTCTTCAATATTTTCTAGGCAGTATTTATATGTTAATTATAATTATACAGATCTGGTTATCAGGGCGTGGTACCCTAAAATTGCATTTTTTTAATGCTACACCCTGTATAATCACTATTTCAATTCTTCTCTCAATGTTAAGCTAAATTTGTAAGAAGCATACTGCATGTCAATCGTTTCCGGGTTATTGAGCTTTGAGAATAAGTTTAAGCTAGGGAAAATGGAAACGAAATTTGACATTTTCAGTTTTTCCGTTATATCTCAGCTATTTTCAATGGTTGTTCAAAAATTTCAATGCGGTTCTTTAACCACAAAAAGCAGCAACTTTGTCCCCATTTAACCTACACTGTATCTCTCACCGGTCCGGAGATCTCAATGACGAGTTACGAATTTGAACCACCCTGTACATGGACCAAGTTATCTTGGGGGTCAAATATTTTTGACGCGAATTTTTCTACAAGGAAGCCGCCAATATTATTGATATATACCCGGCGATAATGTATTCTAAGAAATTTACTTCCTTGAGAATGGTTATACCGGGTGATTCATTAGAAGTGAGGACAATTTGAATTTCCCGCAAATCAAAAAAATTATGAAGTTGGTACTAACTGATGATCTTTTATTTAATTGCAGTGGTGTATCATCATGCTTTCAGTAAATCGTTTACTTATTTATAATCTACAAATACTGCTTGTGTTTTACCACAAATTATAAACTAACACTAGACACAGTCACGTTTCTTATGTATTTTAGTGCATCAACTCTAAAAATTGTTCAAAATGGAAAAAGTAATAAACCGCAAATGGCACACAACAATTAACGGCGACACTGGTTTCTTAAATGACAGTCATGACAGAAAAAAATTACTAACGAAATTCAAACCGTCAATCTAACAATGCAAAAAATACTAAAACCTTACGCGCGAAATTCAAGTGATCATCACTTCTAATGAATCACCCGGTATATTATTAAAGCCATGGTTACGAGTGGCAGGGAGTACCATGTTCTGCTAGTTCGCCTTGCGCCATAGAGAACAGAAAACAACAAACGAATCTTCATCACTGTCTTCCAGGTTGAGGTGAAATTTCCGCTTTCAAACTAAGCTTATCTAGTAATGGAAAAGCATGGCCTACGATTAAAACAGACGAACAGATCGACGATAGTGCATTATTTATAAAATTTAATTAAAATACCCTAGTTACACAAAAAGTGCAGGATTATGTAGCTCAAATTGAAATCCGCTAATTTGAAATTATCAAAGATTTTCATTAATAATAATGAAACTTGATAATACAATACAATGGCAGTAAATAGTAGGTACATAGTACCTATCCCACATGCGGAAGGAAATTGCCGAAAGAACAATAAAAGTTAAACAGTAGAATTCCGATTAGGTAAGATTGAGACATTAACTAGCGATTATGAATAATAGAAGCTCATCATTGAGCCCGTTGTTTCTTATTCATGCTGGAGTCTATGTCTAAAAGATAAAGAAAGGTAGCTTGTATTTGTATCTGCAATTGGATCATCTATTGTTATATTTTAAGAAGTGGAAAACTATAGCATCGCTGATGTATTTCACGTAGGTAGGTGTCATTGAAGTGTTCTTCTAACATCAGAAAATCTGCAAATGCCTTTACGTTGACGTTGACTAACAGTTTGTGGTCTGGTCAAACAAAAAAGGTTTGATACACTAATTACGTGCCGCCAAGCACTACAAAGTACAACTTATTGGAACGTACGTGACAAGTGACAAAATTGTGGAAAATGCGATTTCCATTACCTAAATTAGTTGAGTCATTTCCTTATATGGTTATTTCTACGTGCTCCCATTAGTGAAAAATTATTTCTATCGTATAAAATGGTGATTTACACGTCTCAAGCAAGAGCGGTGTTTAGAAATGTCGACAAGTCATACAGATCTATATTTACATCAACTCACTGATGCACAAAAGCCTCCCAGTAGCTAATGCGCTCGTGTGGGGAACTGAATTAATTAATTAGGAAGTAGACGTAACGATTTTCTTATTAAGTGGAAGCATCGCAACAAAGATTTCCAATGAGTGGAGGGTGATTAATATAGAATGAAGCATTCAAAAGGTTTATTGGCGGGGGACAAACACCCGCTGTATACCCACTGCTAACGTCAATCGCGTTATGTTAGGCTATTTTATCGAGGTACTAGCTAAGTTTAACTTAGTCAATATCAGTATTTATTCATTGTCAGTTCTCATACGAATGTTGTAAAGTAGCGCGAGTCGGTGACTACACAAAAACTGTTCGTACAACTTAAACGACGAGCGTTTTCGTTCCATCAATTTCGGTTGTAAATCATAAAGTTTTTATTTTTCAATTGCGGCTCCAATGCGGTCAATGGAAAAAATGCCAAGCCAAGATTTAAACTCGACCGACAGACTGTCAGAATTCAGGTAAAATTTATTTTTTTCTTTTTAATGCATAGTAGCCAACTTGTAGTATTGATTCGATTTCTTATCTTTGATTACGTGCTTGACGTAATATTAACCTGATAGTGTACAATAGCCCAATTGTTGCTTAACCATACATCTACTGCCTTAATCAATGCCTTATAACAATAAAGAAATCTGTGTTCAGTAATCTGCCAACGTATTCCATTTTTGGAAGTATTAAGACAGCCTTCCTCCATGGGGTAATATTTATTAATGAAAAACTGGTTAAACCAAATAAACAGGTATGGGTTAATAGGTTGTGTTGTAAAATGTACACAGTTTTTCTAATATTTGTTTATAAAACAGACAGATGGACTGAAAATGTACCTGCAATGAATTGTTGACATGTGAAATACTTTTGCTTTGAGGTTTAATATTAATTGTAATCCGGAATCAGAATGTCACTTAAAATCTTTGACGAGGTCTTTGATTTCGTAGAAACGCAAAATCTCATTTAGGTAACATTAAAGCAAAAACTTTCTACTTAATCTTAATCACAATCCAATCGCCAATCTCAGTGAAAATTGTTGATTTACTCTACTACACAATTGATGGTATTGATTTTCTTATTGTTTATTACATACCTCAGTATTTAATGAAGCATTCTGTCTACCGAAATTACGAAATACATATTAGAAGTGGATGTACGGGTTCATAATAAGATCTTATACTCGTATGTAGAAACCAAAAGTGATGTTGCATAAAGCACGCATAGAAAACTTCAAAAAATAGGTACTTTATGGCACCTCTTCAACTAAGTAAAATATCAAACCGTGAATCAGAAGTTAGATACTAAAATATATTATACAAATGGATACGTCCCGGGTTTTGAATTGTGAAAATCAATAGTACAATCATCTTAATTGTAGGGTCTGCCAAAAGAGGGAAACAAAGAGTTCACTTAAATTTCATTTTCTCACACGTAGAGGACGTCCACTTTGTGAAGATGAAGTATCTTATGCATGGCAGATCAAAATGAAAAGTTTCCTTATCGGCCGATGATTTGGTTGCATTATATAGATAACGGTACGTTTATAGGAACAAAATCATGTTACAATAGCGTCTTATCGCCTTGAGATACGCATGGAAAAGGATCAAAAACGGTCATGTGCGCTCGTTTGTGTCCATTTGGGGATTAAGGGTACTAATCCACTCATTTTGCAAAGTGCAATTTTGCACATTTTTACCAACAGAGAAGACGCTACAGATACGATAATGCAAATACAGGTTTCACTAGAAGGGATCAAGTTTATGGGGTTTTTTACTTTCGATGGATGACTCAGTAAAAAGCCTAAAAGCCGACCTCTCTCATTACAGACATCTTTTATTGCATACATCTTGAGAACCGAAGGTCACATTAGGTTCAATGGAACGGGTTGTTAACGGAAACCCGCACCATGGCGGGACTTGCTCTTGTAAAGACATCATTTGAATATGCTAACAATAGAACATACACGACACCCTGACGGTACATAATAATCAAAAGCACCAAAACGGTGACATTACATAAGATCTTGTCGGGGGTTACCATATTCCCTTTGTCGGTGCTCACCTCCGACGTCCCGTTCATACCCAATTCGCGTTTGAAGTTTGTACAAATAAATTTGCAAAAATCTGCTAAAAGGTTGTGATGCGTATTATATTGCTAAAACTATGCCCAGTTTGAATTTCATGCAAATCGGTTCATAACTAATGGACATGTCAAAAGCCCAGTTTGAATTTCATGCAAATCGGTTCATAACTAATGGACATGTCAAAAGGGCCTTTTTTATTTTTTGGCTTACATTGCAAATTCACGAACTTCTGTCTACAAATTTGATAAAGAATGCACCTGCAAAATTTCTTTTTAAATCGATGGACATGAAGCCATCGAGCGATCGGAAATGTTCTATTTGGACTCTCAACATTCGCATTTATTTTTTAAAATGAAAAATGTGTGAAAGTACGAGTTTTCTATCTAATATAAATACTTAATTCCAAAATTTCCACCAGAAGAGATAAGTAAATAAGAATATGCGGTCAGAAGAATCAGATCGTATGTCATCCAATGGGAATAGCAAAGAATAATGTAGGCCGACAAGCAATGATTGGATGTGGAGGAATAAGTTAACCTTTTTTTGGGAAAATTACTACTCACCACCAAAATAACTATCAATGGACATTAGTTAAAAGCATAGTACACATAATCTTGAGAACCGGGCGAAATTTTACTTATTTTTCTAATGCCCCCAGTCCCCAGTAAGTAAAGGGAGTTCCTTGACTTCCTCAATGATAATATTTTATTTAACGATTATAATGCATTTCTTGTGTTCAGTCAAAGATCATACTACAGCAGTATGATCTTCAGTTAAGTCGATTTAACCTCCCCTGGCAGATATCCAACCGAACCCATCACTTTTCCCACTTTCACCAGTCGTATGGCATCTTCTTCTATCGTTACTTTCTGATAAGATAGGTGTAAGATATGCACTTCTTGTGGTAAGAGGCGATCTTTTTTACTTACCATTTCTTCTGAGCAGGCTTCACCACCCACACTCTACTTGGAATTACGGCGTTGCAGTCAAAAATATACTGGCAATGAGTGTTTTTTTTAAATTTTTTTCGTATCTGCTCAAATTACATCAGAACAAATTAAAACAAAATCTGCAAATTACGGTTTTTCTGGTTTTCTTGCGGAACTTCTCCCTAATCTCTGTATCTTCTCTTAGTTTCCAAGATCCCCATGATAGACATCCTTATCTGGGACACAGTGTAGGAAGACAATGGAAATACGAATGACAAGTTTAAAGTAATCCAAACCTCTTTGTATTTCTAAACCTAAGCTCCAAGTGATTTAACGGCTATCGAATGAATGTTGTACAGTAATGCATAGACCAGAGATTCCCAATCTTGGGCCAGAGACCCATTTTCCAAACTGAACTGATATCTCAGACCCCCATAGACTCATATCTTGAAAGTTTCTAATACAAATTTGTGTTAATTAATAGTGGTCGATTTTTAGACCTCGTTGACTCCCAAAATCAATTTTCGTTTATGTCGATCCCTGGAAAACAGATTTTCACCCCCAGGGGTCGATAAATCGACCCCTTATGGAATCCCTGACACGGACACACAGACAGATATACTACCGTTTTTATATTTATAGACTATTTGAATGGATACTATTAATAGCATTAAGTCTCTACTCTATACAAATATTTAAATTGCTAAGGACAAGTTTAAAGTAATCCTTCGTATTGAGATGTATCTGATGATTTTCCATTGCAATAAAACTTGTTCTATTGCAGAAATTCCGCAAATTTGTATGATTGCACTGTCTAATCAATACCTACATACTTACACCAATTACTATTTGCTCATAATACATTATAAGGTCGCAGTCCTCCAACTGAAATGCGCTATCAAAAAAGAACACAAATATACAATTTCGTAATTATTATGTTACCGAAGACAAAACAATGTTGTTTGTTTGTTTTTAAAAACAATCGATAACGATATATAGGCCGCTTTGATAAGATTCTTGTAGTGCACTTTAAAGTACGCCCCCGTAGTTACAATTGAGAGACTTCACATATAATATGACTTCTTCTATCGATGTGTCTTAAATTGAAGGAACTTACATCGATTCAGTTTCAATAAAGAAGTGGAGGCCGACAAAGCTTAATTAACGACGACTTTGAACTTCGTCTACTACCCATGCTGACGTCAATTAATCGTAGAACATCTTGAAATATGCATCAAGATTTCAGCTCACGTTTCGATTGAGCCTGTCTATTTTTACGTAGGATACCGACACGAAAGGGACAAATGCATTGCTGCTATGACAATGAGAACGCCGAACCTTGATTTTTGTGGCCACTGCAATGAGATCGGCATGTTTCACGTGTTCGTCATAGGCCAAAATTACCACGTTTGCATCCCTTTATTGGTCATCCAAAAATAAAAGTTGCATTAAACCTATCGACTTCTTATTACGTTGTCGTTTCCGTGACTATTATAGCTTGAATTTCTAATGTTCTTAATGACGTAATGTGCGTTCAAATCAATTTCGAATATTAACTGAAATCGTAATAGCAAGACTTAAGGATTCCAAACTCGACAGTAATGATGCCATGTGATCGTCATTGAAAAGCTTTCTATTTTACGATTCACTTGAAATTCCGCAGATGACCTAAAAGCAAGCACCAATTGCTAAAATAAACAAGGACTATTTCTGGTAATCGTAGGTCAAACATAAACGTTTAATATGTGAACACCCTCAATCATAAAGGCTATTTTTAATAACGTATCAAGGTTAAAGTACCTACACTATTCATAAACGTGCTTGCACTCAAACGCGAACAAATCAGGTACGTGGGGAGATTATAGAGGCGATTTTTTGCCATTGAAACAATAACGTGCTACTGCTGTCACAATTAGAACATTTTACTCTACATTAATATTAATTATCGAAATGTTTTTAGAATGATTGGACATGTTAATCGATTGTGTACATTGAAATTGTGTCAACATGCCCGCCAACCAACTTATTATGTTTTAAATGTGGCTGTAATATAATTTACCTACGTAAATAATTGCGTCATGTGGTTGTCTTTTCTATTATTGGAGCACTAAGCTGAAATAAAATCCCATTCGAAACGTGTATTGATTTGTAGTGACGATGTTACATTTCCTCTTTATCAAACTTTATGTCAGCACCGCTGATGTACTACGTAATGTCTCCTGAAAGCTAACGTTTCGTGTATCGTTAGTTTAGAAATTTCATGGAACTGATCGAAATCTTCCCATGACGTGAAATACTTATGAAAGCTTGTGCTTTTAGCTTATCATTGATGAGGGTTTGCTCTTAAATACGAGATGCCAAAGTAATCCTACGTTTTTTCCTTTCGGAATAGTCCGATTTTGCAAGGTAAATGCAAAATTGTTGGACCTTCTTTTGCGTAAAACCGTTTGTCGCCGGAAAATACAACTCAAATTACCAGAATTGATAAGTTCGTCTTTACCTAGCACGTGCTCGCTTTTTATTATTCAAAACGTGAAATCGGCAAGGATGCTTTTGCATTGTGAAGGCTGCTACAGAAATTTAAATTTCAAATTTCTCAAAAAGCACCTACAAATTTAGAGTGGTGAGCGGTAGTAAAATGGGCTTTGTAAATATTTAACCAATAACTCAACATAAGCGGGTGAAAATAGCAAACTCTGTAGAATGCTATTTTTGCAAAGACACCAAATCTGAATATTTTGGTTGGAAGTGACAAATGCTAAGCGGATGGAACATTACTGTTGCTCCAAATTTAATTTAATAATAATAATAATAATAATAATAGCTTTTATTGAATATTGAAGGCTCCTACACCATATTCAATTGGAATGCACAGGGTCAGATAAACTGAAAACAGTTATCTGTTCTTCCCCCTGTAACCACAATAAAATCTAGGTATAAAATAAAATTGCAATGACAACCATATATACATAATTAACATAAACATATACTATCCTATGCTTGTAACTAAATAACTAGCATAAAACTTAAAAAAAAAAAAAAAAAAAATTTTCCGGTAAGCAGTATATAAGTATTACAATAGGTACGACAAGTAACTAAAGAATCACGACCTACTTGTAAGTATTGTCCTTTTCATCGCCCTCTTAAATGAAACCTTTGATAAACTCAGAAATTTAAGATTTTCTTTCTGATTACCAAATTTGCAGATGTTGTAACTGAAGGATCTTTGAAATACTGACGTAGAGAAAGATGGAGTAGATAACAAACCTCGATATCGCAAATTTAGGTGGTGAATATCTGTTCTAAATGTTATCCTATTATATAAATAAGGAGGTGTTCTATCATTAATAATTCTGTGATAAAAGCACGAGGAGTGTAACTGCCGTGTTTCCTTCATATTCAGCCATCCTATTATGGGAAGTGTATGGGAAATCTTTTCATATTTTCGTATGCCAAACACAAAACGTAAGCAAGAATTTTGAACTCTCTGAATTCTATCACGATCTCTAGCCAATAGACATGGTCCATAGACAACGTCAGAGAAATTAAAGTGTGACAAAACCAGAGCATCACATAGTACAGCTTTGTGTTTGGTGCTAAGAATACGACGGCTGCTATACAAGAGACGCAAATGGCCGTACGCCTTGGCAATCAGATGATCGACATGCTTCCTAAATCTAAGTTTGTCATCAATGTAGAGACCGAGGCTTTTTACACATTGAGAATTTTGGAGAATTTGATCTCCGATTTGAATCCTTATTCTATCTATGGCTGCATCTCTCAGTTTATCCTTTCCGAAGACAATTATAGAAGATTTATCGGCATTAATTTTAAGCGAGTGTGCTGTTGAACTTCGTAGCACGCGTAAAAGGTCTTCATTAACGTTAGAGACAGCAATGTCTAAGTCTTTGATATCGAACGAGAGGTATATTTGGGTGTCGTCAGCATAAAGATGGTATTTGCAATGTCTTAATGTTGATAAAATCTTGAAGGTATAAATAGTGTACAGAAGTGGACCTAAAATTGAACCCTGGGGAACACCTTTTGTCAAATGTAATGCTGTAGATTGTTTGCCATTTAATACTACTTTTTGTTGTCGCCCATTTAGGTAGTTAAATACCAATCGAACAGCGGATTCTTCGAATCCTATGAACTGTAAAATCGAAATAAGAGTGTTGTGGTTAAGGGTGTCAAAAGCCTTGGAATAATCAATAAGGCGAAATTTCGGCAATTATACACCATAAATTCTACTACTCAACAAAGCCAAGGCAACATACCGCAAACAGGAAGCACGCTTTCGCTTTACGGACGCGAATGAGCCCAGCCATTACCTCCGTATACCACCTGCACGGGTAGAAGAATTTTTTGACGTATGAGTAGAAGAAGATTATCTGCCGGAAGCTTAAGAAATTCTAATTATTTTGAAACCTATATTGGACGTCATTAGCCTATGCAAAGAGGACCGCCCAAATTTAAAATTGAATTATGATACAGAGTGTCCTATAAATAAAGGTCATAGACCATACCTATGCAACCGTTAATTACACAGCCTGGGGAAAAAGATTTTGTTAACAAAAGAGCTTAAAAGAAATCTCTGGACACTATTCTCAAGTTTCTTGGTTTGCCACTAGAGGCGTAGGATTCATGCTGAAGTAGAAAAATATATTTTTTTCTTAAAATGCACATAAAAATACATGCATCGCAATCATGTATGAATTTTGCATAATTCTGATGCAGCGCGTGTCGCTCTGCTCATAAAATATGAGGGGTGGGGGAATGGGAACATCTCTTTAAGGAGTTGAATGTAACTTCGGTTTAGGTTAACCGGTATTCACATAATTGGCCTTATGGGTAAGAGCTTCTCAAATTTTAAAGTATTTTTAGTAAATCTGATGAGTGGTAGAGGACGCGGTTTGGCATTAACAAACTTGTAGGTTCTTTTAAAAATTTCAAATGGAACGATATAATTATTATATTATATTATTAAATAAGATGGAGAAGTAAAAATATCAGTGAAAATCGCATCTTGATATGTTTTGTGAATGTGTGTTTTTTTGGGTCATATCCCTGCTTAGGAAACAGATATCAAAATCCGGTTTTCACTGATATTTCCACTTTTTCATTTTATTTAATAATATCATATAATAGTTACACTGTTCCATGTGAAATTTTCAAGAGAACCTGCACTTTATGTTAATGTAGCGCTCTATACCGTTCATCACATTTATTAAAACTCCATTCATGTAAAAACTGATTACACGAAGAGAGCTATTTTCAATAAAACCAATTATGTGAAAATCGGTTAATCTAAACCGAAGTTATACTCCACTCCTTACAGAGATGTTCCCCTTCCCCTGCCCCTCATATTTTATAAATTAGAGCAATACACGCTGCATTAGAATGATGGAAAATTCGTACAAAATTGCGATGCATGTATTTTTTATGCATGTTTGTTGGGTATATTTGAGGAAAAAAAGCCATTTTTCTACTTAACCATGAATCGTACGCCCTCTAGCGGCAAATCTAGAAACTTCAAAATAATTTCGATCTAGTTTGCACAATACTCTCCCGTTACCCTACTACTTACCCTTAATCAATCGGAAAAATTCCCTGAGAGTCCCAAAAAATACTTGCCATTATTTTTCTTTTCCTGCAGAAGGGGTGACACTTATTTCGATTCAGTATCATACTGATGAACTCAGGTTTCATCTCCAGTGACAGGTCCATTGATAATTAACTCTGGTTGATCTCCACAGCGCGACATGGATTGTTCACAGGCCTCTACGCGGATAGGCATTTAGAATAGCGAAAGCATTCGCGGAAGCCATTTTGTACTAACCTTTGGCGTCCCAAGGTATTCGATTAGAATTCTGAAAACCGTGGTTTCTGAAACTCCTAGTCAAGCTGCTAATTGTTGCTTCTTTAGTCTTCCATCCAACACATATATTTATTTATTTATTTATTAAAATTTTATTGAAAAACAGCATCAAAATTCAAAACACCCTAGTCTGGGAATATAAAAACGACGCCTCGTATATTGATTCTACAATCAAACAAATGTTTTGCTTTCAAATTTGAACTTTAACATTGATTACAAGAGTATACAAATAGCGGATACAGGCTGATTGAAATTCGAGGGCCACCATGGGGATCTCGGGAACTGTAAGAGATAGATAGGTAGTTTAAATTTTGGAAAAGTTGCGTATTTTGATGCTTAACAAAATGCAGTTTTGAAAATTAACAAATTTCGACTACTTATTCGGAGATATCCGGAAAACATAAAAATTTTGCAAAATCGTTTTTATTTTTTACTGAAGTTATTTATTAAGTTACTTTAAGATATTTGGAAATAAATAACACATTATTCTGGTCACTTTTTTACCTCTACAAGATGCTAGTTTCAAATTTTAAATTCAACGTTTCGTCTCCGGTTGAGCATCATGAACTTTGTTTTTTCTTATGGAAGTAATTTTTACCTTTGCGGTTATTTGATAGAGTATTCAAAAGAGAGTTCAATATAAACATCGCAATTTTTTTAAATTATTAAAATATTTTCTTTTTTCCCTAGAAAACTTTTCCTTAAAACTTAAATAGTATACGTACGTAGTTTCTTGCGTTTTTACGAATTAATATTAAATTAATATTAATGATTAAAAGATAGTGATGTTTACATTTTTGAAATCAGAAAAAAATTCTCCAACAAATGACACAAAAAGTAAAAATTACTTCCATAAGAAAAAACAAAGTTGACGATGGTTGACTGGAGACGAAACATCAAACTTAAAATTTAAAAGTAGCATCTTGTAGAGGGACAAAAGTGGCCATAATAATATATCATTTATTTCGAAATATCTTTTTAAATAATATCAGTAAAAAATAAAAACGATTCTGAAAATTTCGGTGTTTTCCGGATATTCGGAATTTTTTTAGTTTCAAAACTGCATAAATACACAACTTTGCCAAATTTAAACTACCTACCTATCTCTTACAATTCCCGAAATCCCCATGGTGGCCCTCGAATTTGAATCACGCTGTATACCTCAGGTGCTTGTTTCCCCCAACTACGTTTCGGCCAGCAATCTGCACCTTCGGGATTAAAACACACATTTTAGTCCCTTGGTATACACATAATAAACTATTTTGTTCCGATAAGAAACCTTAAGGTTGATGGCCCTCACCTATTTAATTGAGGTTTAATTATGTTCCTAGTGTTAAGAAACGTAATTGGTTAATAGATTTGAGATTATCGAATTGGAATATAACACACCCTCTCTGCAGGAAATGGCTTAATACTAGGATTAAGAATAATACCATGTTAGCACCTGGACCTAAAAAGAGTATAAGAAGATTCGAAAGATTCTAATTATTTTTAAGGTTATGGAGGTTTAACCTCTCTAAAGGATTCCTGGAATAATATTCTACAAAAACTAAGAAATTTAAGGCTTCATTTTATCAGCCATATCTCTCTTTGAATTGCTAAGTTTCGCGGTAAAACATTTTCCAGTGTCGTAGCTTGTGTTGTTCTCTTTTAATCAAATGCATATAAGCGCGCACGATACCAATTTAAAAACTGCCAGGATATGTTCCTTCACAATAGAGGTTATCTCAAATTTGGGACACTCTGTATACAATTTTATTACATCAAAAAGAGCGCAGTTTAAAATACTAGTTGACGTATCTGAGCATATTACTGAAACAAAAACCGTCTTTGATTGACTGAACTTATTCCAAGTTAGACTAACTCTGTATGCCCTACTGGTACGGGGACACACTTCCAATTTTCAAAAATTTTCAAAATTCAATAGCGTGCTCTACGCATCATTGTGGCGGCAGGTTACCGAGATGTTGTAAAAGTCACTTTACGGAAATGACAATTTTAACTCTATCTTGCTTATACAGCTAGAAATGTTGGATTTTTGTAAACAAAATCAAAGATTACATTATAACTAACTAACACAATAATCAACTTTACTAGACTAAGGAGCACACAATCAGCGATTAATTGCTATGGTCCTTTATTTTTGAATAAAATATGACAGTCAATTAAAAGTCTGGAACACGCACAAATTAAAAAAAATAATGGAAAAAACATTTTTATGGGCAGTGTCCATTTGTCCAACTTATGTGATGACTAAAGTTTTTTTGCAGTACCAGTTTCTGTGATTCAATAAAGGAGTAGATCACAATTAATTAGCAGCGACAGATAGGCCATGACAGAAAACGTGCTCCCTTCTAATTGTCGTCTATGGGGTTGCGTATTAATTCCAATGATTACGTATTTAAAATTCATCTTTAAAAAAAAGCTAACTTGCTAACTTGCAAATGGTTTCATACTGTAATAACAATGCACCCACCGAAAAATATTTGTTCATCCCTGAGACATAAATTAGGGTCCGTATATAAAGTGAGACGGAAGTGTGTAGAAATGAGATTAAAGCAAGCGTAATTAACTACGTTCATCATCCCTTTTTTACCGAACATTCCCGGTTAAAAATGTTGATGTATATTTCCCTGAGGCTAATCACAATGAATTGCTCGTACAAATTTCGTATAAACCTTCACTCGATGAAGAGGTTTCGAGGAATGCAGAAATTTTTCATTAATATTAACGCTAATCGTCTTTTTGGTATATTTTCAGCCAGACTCGTAAATCTGTTGTTGGATTTGTGTTTTCCGGGAGTAAAGCGGTGTAGCTTTTCTATAAAAATTTATCAGGACAGTGACCTTTGCAGAGATCGAAATACTCGTGCGAAATGAAAAGTGCTTCGCTGAGTGGTATATTACATTACTTCCAGTTTTAGCCGCAAAATTATCCATTGCCCAACTGCAGACTGGGTAATGTAAAGTGGATAGATTGAATTTATACAACGTCCGTTTCTCTTCTTCGTTTTATTCTTTTGCCGACATTGATCTTTTCTTTTAAAAGCATTTAAAAAATTCATCAAAACATAATCATTTTAGTGGGAAATGAAAATTGAATGTTAATTTAAATGTCCCAGATGAAACCCGGAAAAGCAATTTAAATTGTTCTTAACACGAAACATGATACAATAAATATAAGATATGATATTGCGCATGTGGGAGGAGTTATGAATCACGTGTGTGACGTCACGTGGTGAATTTCAAATTAAATATAATTATCTGTCAGTGTAGATTTTGGTGCTTTTTTGGAATTTGTGAATTAGTTTTCAACAAAATGAGGTGTTCCGTGGTTGAATGTACCACAGCTAATGGATCAAAACAGTTTTCAAGCAATCTAATGTTTTTCCGGTTCCCGAATGATCAAAATATTCAAAAGCGTTGGGTGTTAGCTTGTAACCGGCCAGGTCATATTAATGTGAAAACTACCAGAGTATGTTCGAAACATTTTGACGAGTCGTCTTATGAACGAAATTTGCGGTTTTAACTACTGTGCTATAACGCCCGAAATCGTCGACTGTTGAAACCAGACGCCGTACCATTTTTCAATTTGCCACTGGGAAACTCAAAGGATCTGAAAGAGGAATCGGCCCGAACCAGTTGCATTAACAAAAGAAATAGGTCAAAATTAGTTGCGACTCTCCTACAAACCAGGTAAGTTTCTTGTTTTGGTGTATTTGAAATTGGTTTAGAGACGTTTTCAGAAGCAAATCTAACCTAAAGTATTATTAGCTATATTTCAAGGTTTTGTTTAATTATAGGAGTGTTGGTGATGGTAGTAAATTAAAACATCCTTATAAGCGAGTAATATGGACAATTGAAGATATTTCTAAAGCTATTATCATTCATTCAGCTGGTACAAGAGCCTATAGGTTGTTATGGGAAAAAGGATACCCTTTGCCAGCAGTGTCAACGCTTAGAGCATGGTGTAAAAAATTCCATTAATGCCTGGAATATTAAAGAAGGTAGTAAATAATAGTGTTTGACTCCATCTCATATCTCAGTGTTCACGAGATTACTAATTTAATATGTTATGTGTACTTGTTTATTTAATATTTTGTAAATAACTTGAGACTATTCTAATAACAAACATGTCTTTTTTTGTACCTACTCCTTTACACTTCCTGATGTCCGATTTACTTTTTAAATTCTATATTACCAATGTATCTACCAATAAAGAACAATAATTCAATATATTTTCATCTTATCGAATGCGTTTTTGAAACTAGTAAATTATAATTTGTGTACCTACATAATTCAATATTTTATATTAATCATTTCGTTTTTAATATCTACTCCACAATGTTTAGATACTTTAGCATAAGTAGGTATCTTACCATATTATGAAAAACGCCTGCATTTCCTCTTTTTATGGTGCGCTTAATTATAGCTTATAGCATTTTTAAAGCTGGTCTTTAACGATCTCTTAATATTTTTCGGCATATTTTGCGTTTAGGTTTTATAATTTCAACTCTCTTTTTCCCCTAAACCATTATAATTAAGAAATTATAGTATTTGTAGCAGAATTAAGAAAAAAATCCGGCTTTAAATTCAAATTTTATCACCGCGTGACGTCATGCGCGAACTGGACGAATTTGGAACGGCAATCTAGCATATCTTGTTTTATTTATATCATGGACACGAAACATATTGCGGATAGGAAATTAAATCTTTTAATGAAACCAACACAAAGAGCATACTTATAAGTTCTTTATTGTTTCAGTATCGTAATCGAAGACTTTGATTCGGCTAAAAACACGAGCAAAGATGACTGTTTAACGCAAGAAGCTCCCGTGTACCAAAGAACACAGAGGCCTTATACAAGGCAGACATCAGATGCGACAATTAGAAAAATATTGGTGAGTTTGAGTACCACCCGAAAGTCAGTTTCAATTAGGTCCATAGATCTTCAAATAATGTAGCAGATGAATTATTCTTATTCCTTTTGCATTGCAGGAAGAAGCGGAACATCGAAAACACGAATTTTGGAAGTTAATCGATGAACACTCGGCAGTTGTTGAAAACTTGAAGAAAATGGAGCTAGAAAATACCGGCCCGATATGTAAGGCAACGCCTGAAGCTGCATCGATACGTACTTAGAAGGTGCTTAGGATTTAAAAGTCATACTGTACATATTAATGTAGTAAGATTGCATTTAATTATTGAGATGTTGTACATATTTTTAAATGGTTCTAAACATCAACGAGATCTGGAAGTAAGTCTGGTCTCGCATTTGCCTTTTGAACTGTCGTAATGGGGTAATAACAAGCGCTTTTCCACATTTAGTGCGCACAAGAAAGTCAGTAGATTAATGAAAATATGTAAAAAAAGAGAAATGCTCAAAGCATTTTGTAAGACTGCAATTCATAGTTTAAGTAAATTATTATCTTAGTTTAGTGTAAAACATAGTCAGACCTAATAAACCTATCTTCCTAATATCATGTATTTATGAATTTTGTATGCTAATTAAATTATCTAGACGTCTTCTGTTCTTTACGAATGAAATTCCTTGGATAATAAGAAGTTTACGTGCAATATAGAAGTGTTATATTCTAGGGCTAATATAATTACGTTCGGCGAGCACGAAAACCTAGGAAGAGACAACCCATTATGTCCGTGCTAAAAAAGATTACCCTATGTTAATTTTCGTGGAAGCTCAGGTTTTTGGTAAAATAAATCTAGAATTGCCCACCAGTAGATGCTATAGTCCCAATGATATATAACTCCGAGCCTCTTGTTACTTTTCTTAAGATACACTAGACTAGAAGACCCAAGCTTTGTTACCCCCTTACGTACCCCACGAGGGCTTAATTGGCCCTATATGCATTTCAAATGATTTTTGTGTTTCCGGTCGTATTTTTAGATGGTTTATCTTTATATACAGGCCTGCTCAACCCTATGCCCGGGGACCAAGACGTGGCGAATTTGAAATGGCCCGGATCTTTTAAAATCACCGACAAGTTCTGCTTGCTGCGGAAAGTAAGTAGGTACCTCGACCACGGTCACCTAATCGCCTCCCCGCCCTCACAGTGCGTGCTTGTCCTGTGACGCCGAGGAAGCCTATTGAATAGAGATTTCATTTTTTATTGCACAAGTCCTAAGACTAAAGGGTGTTTTTTAGACGTTTGTTTTTCGAATTGACGATACTGTTTCTAGTAAGAAACAATTTGAAAGCTGACTGATTTGTGCTCATCAGTAAGGTTTGCCATTTCAACATCAATAGACTTACACCAGAACAACGCATGCAAAATTCGGTGAATGGGCCGGAGACAAGGTTGCTCTTGACAAAATTGACAGAATAGAAGTGAAGAAAATCCAGAAACCATTGTTAAATCCACAAAAAATATCTGTTTCGTGTGATTTATAGGCTGTGGGAATCATTGGTTCATATTTCGGCGAAGATATTCTTGGCCAGAACGTGAAAGTCAATGGAGACCGCTATATAGATCCATTATTACTACCTTTTTCGTGCCACAATTGAATGGCGTTAATGTGGAAGAGTTTTGGTTTCAACAAGACGGCTCAACATGCCCCACCGCGTTCGAAACATTCAATTCATTGGAGGAAACGTTCGATGCGCAATGGATCTGTGAATTGGCCTCTGCGATCTTGTGATATCACACCTATGGGTTATTTTCTGTGGGGATATGTGAAGTATCGCGAGCCTACGCCGATAAACCACTACTTGTGTAGTTTCCAGGAAGGTTAATCTTTTAGGGCAAGTAAAACAGAGACAAAAGGTTAAGCTACTCCCTATTTTGTACAAAGTAAATAAGTATTGTATGCAATTTATTACAAAATGTGCCGTTGGCGGACGGTTGGTCACTAATAGAAGAAAACAGCGTGATGCACCAAATTTGTGGCTGCGGCGGGGATATTCTTGCCACCCTCGTTAACGACAAACTTTTCTTTTGAGACGCGTGGATACTCTTGCCACCCTCACGAAAGCAGGACAATAGACGGTTTCTTTCTTTTTTCTTAACCAGCCTGGAGAAGACGACGCAGCGATGTCTTGATGCAGAAAGAGAGCGTGGAAGTTGTCTCCATACTTTTAAATTACGTTTGCGCGCGGTGCGTTCATGGTAAATACGTCAACCGTATTCGTGTTTGATGTTGTCGTACTGGAAATTTCCAAAAATCTTTAAAAAAACGTAGGCATTTTATTTGAAAAACAAAAGTTTCATCGATTTCCGGTTTAACAGGAAGTGATACGGAAAGTTTCAATATGCGATCGGATAGATGGTGATATCACATACAATAGTATATTGAAAGACAAGTGTTACAATGCGACCTATTGTAATACGACTATCTTGCGGCACGAGTGGCGACGCGAAGCGTAGCCACGAGTGTCCGCAAGATAGGAGTATTACAATAAAGTATTGTAACACGCGTTTTTCATACTATTTTTTCTATTTCGGTGCTTTAATTTAATTAAAAAAATCATTATCATAAACTATAGGGAACATTAGAACTAACATGTTTTATGTTGGGAACACTTTTTATGCCATTAAGTTTTAGGTTGGCAGCGTAGTAAGACTGACATTTTGAAGTTCAAACATGGAAGTACCCAACGAAGTACCTACTTGTACTAACTAGTAACTGCCAACTTAAGAGATGAGTTACCAAAAAAAACGACTATAATCACTGTCTTTGTACAGCTGTTTTAGGCCGAAAACAGTTGCACAAAATCATCATTGTGACACCGAAATAGAAAAAATTATATTTGACCATATTTTCGAATCTCCCCCAATAAAAGAGATATTGAGGTGACTCTCTATATCTTGAACACACTTTACATGAGAAATCGTAACTATAAAAGAACAATATTTATGGAAAGTTAGACAAAATGAAAAACGATGCGTCAGTAATGAGGCAAAAGTAAATTTCATTTAATTAATCTAGTGCCAAATAAGAAAAAGTGATAAAGCCATAAATTTAATTCTTAAATGTGGTCAATTGACGCCTCCTGGGGCTTCTAGTGTTAAAATACTTGGTGGACGAAATGTCTTTAGTTGCGAAAAAAAAACTACCTATAGACGAGGGAGTAGCAAATTTAAATCCAATGTGGCAGAAATCGATTCAGCCGTTTAGCCAGAAATGAGAGTACAGACCGACCGACAGACGGACATATTCGAAATTTTGTTTGATTCGGATTCCTGGTGCTTCAAAACGTGCATTTTCGTAGTAAAAAAAGTGGAGGGGGGGAGGGCGAACATAAAATGGGGTAGTGACAGATATGGGGGCACTGTAATTATGGGTACGTCAATTTCAGGATAAACTAAAGTCGTCACTACTTGGATCGTGTATGGTTAGTTGCCTATAATCCTGTAGTGTTGAACAAAAAACCAAATTTATTAGGAAACTCGTCACTTTTCAAATGACGACATACAAACCTCGCATTAAGTTAAAATGGGACCAGTAATATTACAAGCATTAAAGCATAAACAATCTATATCACCTGTGGAAGTCTAAAAGCACTAATACGTCAAAAATATCGGTTCATTATTAATTATTTTTGCAATTGTATTGTATTAAGAGAAGATAAATTGACAAGAGTTTTCCTCTTACAAAGAAAACACATTATTGTGTTGCGTAATTGCGTCTATATTTTCTCCATTTGGGACGCATTTTTTTGTGAATTTAATTACCTTTTCTTATCTTTAGTCTCAAGCGACTAAACAGATTTGGAGGATTTTATTTTTCTTTGGAATAGTTAACATCTCTGCAAAGTGTAAATTTGAGCAAAGGTCAAAGGTTTCAAAAAATATTTGCTCATTGACAAAACCTATGTCAGCGTTTTGAGCCAATGCCCATACTTAAAATCATCTTCACAGGAATGCATACTAACATTTTCCAGATTGCGGCAGATTGACTTTGAGGTAAATGGAACACTTTTAACCACTAGTAAAAATAAAAATTGAAATTTGCTACACATGTGCAATTTGATATATACTGTTTAAGAATATTCATAAAAATTTGGGCTGCTATTTACAATTTGCTGTGGCTAGCACAGACACACCTGTGCATGCGCGTTCTGCCTAAAAGCTTTCCAGCTCTTTTTTTATGTCAATATGTGTATCAAATTTGGTTTCAATCGGCTCAGACATTTAGCCGAAAATTAGAGTACAGACGGATCGACAGACAGACCGACATTATCGAAATTTTTAGGTGCGTGAAGTACTATACTACTATAACAGAAAATTGATCGTGATCACTGGGACGCCATCTGGATTCAATTAAACACAAATTGATCATTTACACACGAAACAAATTTATTCAACAATAATCAACTAACTATGCTAAAAAAAAAGGCACTCAAGGCCTGAAAACAATGTACTCTGCACATGTGATCGACCACTTGACTAACCAAAAGGCCTCTCTTACGCGTACAATGCCTGGATCGACAAAAGTACTCACAATACACTGAATATGTGACAAACATTCGACCTATTCACTGTTCTAACGAATATTTCCCTCATATGTCATAAATGCCATATGAGGTGTGCAATTATCGCTCAATTACAGCGATAATTACACTCAACTGTCACATGACTGACGCGGCCAAATCAAAACTGTCCATTTTGAAAAAACTGCCCAATCAGGATCTCATTTTCTGATAATTTCTCTAGGGATGGTTATCGCGATAATCGCCCTAGGGAAGATTATTGGTGACGTCCCGCATACGACGCGTCATAATGAAAACTCAAAAATAATCGTAGCTGGAGAAAGAAACAACAGAATAAGCAATTATTTCTTTTCTTGAAGAGTTGAAACTCTAAATTATACAAGCTTTGAAAAATCAAAATTGATTGCTATGAAAGGTACAATTATAAAAATTCATAATTCTAGGTTTTTTTGCGCTAACGTCACACTCTTTTTCAAGATTTGTTGAGGAGCTCGATGAGCTGGAACTTGTAATTAAAGTTGAAGAATAAGTGGACGATGATGCTTCATTCCTCATTTTTCCTATTATTTTAGCATGATGACATGAATCCAGCTGGAGGTAGGGCTTAATGGAAGCTGTGCTCGCATGTCCAGTAATCTTTATTAACTGCTCTTCGCCAACACCCCCTCTTGCCAAATGGGAGACTGCTGAGGATCTCAAAGAGTGATTGGTGATTTTCGTTATTGTTGTATCAACGCCGATTTGTTTCGCATCAGATTTCGTCCATTTCCCTATTTGATTTTTTCCAACAGGAGAATTTTTGTACCAGCCAACGGAAGAAGGATCCTTCCATAGTGGGTTGGGAGTCAGGAACAGCCTGTTTGTAGTAACATTTGGTCCTGTCTTACTCAGGAGCTTCTTGAATAACCTGAATTATTCAGATGATACTAAATAAACTTGTAATTTTACAAAATAACAATTGATACCTCACAGGATAAAATTCCGACTTCTCGGTGTTAGCTACCAGCCATTTGCTGTCTGCTAGTTTCCGACCTCCACCTTGTGCAGTCTTACTAAATACTGGGTTGTATTCTATTCTTCCGGACCAGACGCCGGAATTGCTTACCTCGTCGTGCTACATAGCTAGCAATGTAGTAGAATTTTCGTTTCAAACCGTCAGGTGTATCCTCGTCGAGCTTTGAAACAATATCTTTATATTCCGCATCACTCAGGGCAGATGAGCTGCACTTCCGTTTTTCAGGCAGCTTCTGCAGTTCACGTCTTTTGGTGTCTCGGGCGGCGCGACTTTGTTTAAACTCCACGTCATAAAATGGATCAAACCTTACACCGAATTCTTGAAAATACAATTTTTGAAGCTGCTTGGCGGTCACGTTCCACATTGTTTTTATCACCGATTCCTTATAGTCTTCTCCATTCTTCTGTTTCATGTTGTACCCCCAATCCTTCATAATTAGGGCAAGTTTTGTGGTGGGCATCGTTCTTGTTAATTCGTAACCTCGTTGTCCGCAAAATTCATGAAACTGCTTCCATACGTAACCATTCGATCTCTTAGTATTTATTGGCGTCACTTGATCGATAGCCACGTTAATAGTAGCTTTGGAAGCCTCACCGAATCGCGTAGTGCTCATATTTGTCCAGCAGAAAGCAGGATTCGCGCAGAATATTAGGTGTATTACTATAAATAACCGACGCACTGGTCAAATTTGAGATTTGTTGGTATAAATTGTTTTAGTTGCTATAGAAATGCTGAATAGAACAAGCAACTAGAATTTCACGGTAATATTCACCCGATTTTTAATCACAATCTCTACGGTGTTTCGTGAAATTATCTGCAGAATATAAGCGCGGGCGACACGCTTACGGATAATTTTGCCCTTGCGAAGAATCCTCGTACTGGTTGCCCTTAGAAAACTAGTTTTCAGTGCAACCAGCACTCGTGATTCCTCGCGTGGGCAAAATTATCGGTAAGCATGTGTCGCCCTTGTTATATTACTATTGATAATCAAATAACAATGCATAGACGAATGTTCCATTCCTGCCGATATCCAGTACACATAATAACTGGAGAGTTGGTAGACATTTTTGGGTAGGTATTTGAGGTACGCTGAAAATGTATCCAATACTTCTCCAATAATACCCAAACACAGAGATGCAGACCTGGCTGGCGAGAAGCAGGGCTAAATCAACCATTTATACTTTAAAAGATATCTACGAATTTTTTTTCAAAAAATGTTCTTGAGGCACTTTCAAATTTTTATTACATCAGCAGAAAAATAAGTATGCCAGACCATTTAGTGGGGCCTTACGCTTTGCCAGGCGCCTTCAAAGTTTGAAGTAATGTATACTGGTCGTTTTCATCCAAGACTGGCCGTCATATACTCAGTGTACTTTGAACACTTTTGATGAAAGTTTCAGGACAATAAATTGTCTTCATTTCGAAATAAGAGACGATGAG
The DNA here is from genome assembly GCF_008802855.1 of Photinus pyralis. NCBI lineage: Eukaryota > Metazoa > Arthropoda > Insecta > Coleoptera > Lampyridae > Photinus > Photinus pyralis. The sequence continues at coordinate 50,887,226 of NW_022170249.1, forward strand.
ATGGGCCATTCGACAATGTAAAGGCGTTGAGTTATTTAAAATGGGCCATAGGGAAATTTACATTGCGCCAATTGTTTCACTCATAGCTTCCTCGCGAATCATCTGCCACAGTACTGTAGAAATTGTTTCTAAATCAACAAATTTATCCAAATCAGATATAAACGTATAAGATTACAATCGGCGATCGAATTGTTTTCCACCGACAACCAAACAATACCCGATACTCGCCACTCGGCACTGAATAGCTCGCATTACCACTCAGCTACTTTGTACAAATTGTATTGTACTACATAATCACTTTTTCGAGCGGCGGAATCGGGAATACTGACATATAACTCTCACCAGGATTGCCGGTCACAGCACACCTTGTGTCGATCTACAATCTATGTTTTTCTTAAGATGCGAGCGACTTCCGGAATAGGATCGTGCCAATGTTAAACGAAAAGTCTTTTTGTTCAGCATTGACACGATACTATCATGGAAATCGCTCACATCTTTAGAAAAACATAGACTGTAGACCGGGATCAAGTGTTCTGTCACCGGCAATCTTTCCTAGCGAGAGGTTTATTACTGCTTCATTGATGCAGTTCGAAGGATCAGATCGAGAAGTGTCAGTGAAATAACTACGCGCAAGGCCAAGATTTGAGAACAATCGTCTTTATTTTTATTTATTTATTATCCCTCTCTTGTTCTGTGTCCTCAACATGCTTGCGCCCAATTACAGAGTGACCCGCATAATGCTTTTTAGAGGTTATGATGTATGATAGGTGTGTACTTTCTATGGCCCATCTTTAAAAAACACCCTGTATAGCTTT
>NW_022170249.1:50888140-50903731 GCF_008802855.1 Photinus pyralis
AATAATAGTATATTATATTATGAGGAGCTAAAGTGATACTTTTTATGGCGAGTCAGTGTTTGATGGCCGAGCGAAGCGAGGCCAGCAAAATACTGACGAGCCATAAGAAGTTACTTTAGCTCCGCATAATATATGCTATTTTTTCTTCAAACGTGAGAATAACGCCCAAATAATGGTTTTCAAATCGGAAGAAATATTAACCCGATCGTTATGGGTAGCCGTGAGCGCGTCGGCCGTGGTGACTATAACAATTGCTATAGTTGGCCATTATTAGTTTTGACGTTTTAATTGTGGACGAGTTTTTCGATTTCAAATAAAAATGAAATTGCACAAAAGATACTTTCGACAACTTTAGAAAATCCAGGTTTATCAGATGGAATGACTTCAACTACTCCTTCATTTGAAGCAGAAACCAATCCAGTTTTTTGAAAATACTTCATTCATTCATTAGAAATAAGACGAGCCAAACAAAACTTGACTCTTCAAAACTTGGATGCTGCAGGAACGAAGGTTTAATTTCAATAATGGTAATATGACTAACTGAACTTTCAACATTAACTATTATTTAAATAAATAAATAGCTTCTTTGATCGACTATATTTTTATTTCTGTTAAAATCAGAAGGAAAGATCAACGCACTTGCTAGGTGAACCAAGAACCTAATGTAAATAACATCAACTTGTCAAAGCAAAACAATGTGACACTGGCACTGAAGCGTTTTATTGCCTAGGCACTAAAATACTTCACTGCCGCTTGTTCGATTGTTCTAAAAAGTCAAACTTTAACTCAGAGTGCTGGGCTACGTAATGTCAATATTATATGACGTTTGAAGAAAATAGTTATTTGTTTCATTAGTACAAAAAATGTCAGTTTTCGGGACGAGGAAGACAGTTGATGGACGACGCGTTAGCGGAGTCCAGCAACCTTCCGAGTCCCGAAAACGCATTTTTTGTACGAATAAAACATAAAATTTTTTCTCCAACCCCCTTTACTTTAAATTATATTCGAATTTAGATTCAGTTCACAGTTTCACTACTAGTTTGAGAACTTCTGCTTTCTTGTCCTCACGTGTCATGCCACTCTAGTATTTAGGTTAACTTATAACCTATTCGTTCTTACTTCTCACCTCTCGCGACTTTGTAGGGAGCAAATCTAAGGTAGCATGTTCTGCCGTTTTTATAATCTCTGGCGGAGTGCTATCCATGTCGCTATCAGTTTCAGACGTTTCAGTCATTTCTGTTGTATACAAAATTAATATTGTTATATTTTGTATTGAAATAAAAACCTTACCATACAGTTTTTTAATTAAAATGAATTGCAATTAACTTTTTCAAATTTTGAATTCAAAATGACAGATAATAGTACAATGTGTCTTAAGTAGATGGCGTTACGCGCGACGGCGGGTTGTATACGTATTAAAATTACGTTCACCGAATATGTAAATTACGTTACACATGGTTTAAATAAAAATAGCGAGCGTAAATCATTTCCAATGCATGTACATACGTATAGGTAACAGCATTATTTGTATTGAATATGCAAAAATATTTGATTTCTACGTATAGGAATATCTTACAACCTGCAATGTAAAACGATGTCAATGTGACATATCTCCGTGATTGTAATTTTTTAATTGGCCAACTTTCAAGGTCAATTTCTTTTTGGTACTAGGACCAAAAGTATCCACTTTTTGTACAGTTGCCATGGTGATAGCGATTAATCCGCAAAACGCCAATTTTACGTATCGAATACTGTCACAAAATAGCGTCTTATTCAGGTGGTTGGAGAAAAAAGCAATTAATTGCACAAACCTTAATTGAGATCCATTGACAAACGTGTGTACGATTTAAATTGAATAGACCAATAAATAAATTACTCTTTTAACTTCAACGTAAATAGCATTTTGAGACATTACAGGTGAAAGAGAGAAAAGAACTCGGTTATGATAATGTAGGTCCGTCATAAATATCAGTGATAATGCGCACACGCGCTACCTACTGTACATATTAAAAATACAAAGAGTACCTACGCGCGAGAACCTAAATTATGATCAGGATATGGTAGATATGCATGTTAAATAAAAGAAAAATTCATACTCACATCTTACAATAAGAGTTACGGGATTACTTGTTCCTCTTCCTTCCGCATTTGCAGCCATACACGTGAACTCCCCCGCCGTCGCTCGAGTTACACTTTGAAGAACCAAACTTTGATCGCTTAATATCACCCCCGCCGAAACGTTGTGATGAATCTCCGCGCCCTAAATCAGTTGCGGTAAGTAAATGAAAGCAAGTAATAAAAAGTAAAATATTCAGTTAAAAAGAAAAGAATTACGTACGTTGTGAAACCAGGAAAGTTTGTAGGCTTTAGGATTCGAGCGAATGTTACATTCAAAGTAAACATCGTCGCCTTCTTTAATATCTTCTGGATTCAGACTTGATCCCATTTTGAGCATTACGACAGGCATATCTGAGAAAAAAGACATCTAAAGTTTTAACAACTTTCGGCTTTGAATTGAAGTATTTACATCGTAAAGTATTACTAACAGCCCAAATACTCGCAAGTAACAAATGAAATATTTTCCTATTTATTTAAGTTAAAATAAGTTTCTGTTTATGTAAGCGATACTCATTAAAATTAACTGAAAAATCAATTTATCTTGCGCGTTCCTTTACTCGGTTTCTTTCTTATGTATTCAAATATTTTGCTCGAGATGTTCCTTCATTTAAAAATGGAAAACCGCATACTGAATAATTTAATTTTGTGTTGGTTTTTCGAGTATTTCATATCGAAGCGAGAGTTTTCTAAACCTACTACAAGTTTCGGCGTTGTCAGAATGTCACACGCAAGCTGTAGTATGAACATATGTCAATAGAATATTTCTTCTATTTAATTAAAAAATCGTGAAAATTTCATATTTAATAATTAAGTAAGCTGTTTGCGACACTTAGTGTAGATAAAAAGAAATCACACGAACGAAGAGGGTGTTTTCTTCCTACGTAATTATGTGGGAAGCTATAGAGTTTCAAATACTTTTTCTCTGTTCCATTCCACTCCATTCAAAACAGTATACTATAAACAAGGGGTAAAAGTGTGTGACACACTTTGTCCTGTGTTACATACAACGCTATTTTTTGCAATGAGCAGCGATGGCTGATGCGCATATATTATTAGGTATCCTGATACGTTACGTTGTAATCGTTTACGATTCGGATATGCGAACGGTTTATAGACAATAGATTTTTTAAAGAATTAAAGGAGTTGAAATAGCTGCCTCGGACAGTTACTTAGAAAGAAATGAAAGTACACGCTGGTCTTTCTCGTTTTCGTTAAGATAGTCACTTTGCAGAGTCTCGGAGAGATATGCTAACAAAACAGAAAAGATGACTGGAAAAACAAACCAGTGAACACAGTTAAACATGCGGCAAAAATTTAATGAGCTATTCCTTGGACTATTCTAAGGATATTTTGTCCTTCGATGATTTTTGATCTGAATAAATAAATAAAATAAATGACAGGAAAATATACAGGGTGTTCCATTTAAAAAAGTGAGATTTTTTAATATGAAGTTTTGTAACTTTGCATCTACAAAAAAACACCCTGTAAGCTATTTTTTTAATGTTTCATAGTAGATGTATTTATTTGACTTTTACTTAAACCAGGATAGAAGATATAAAACCTGGAATCAAAATTTAATAATTTTGACAATATACTGACGCCATCAAATGCCCATTCTTACAAATCGAATTATCTTTAAAACTACTAGTTTTTCGGATATTAACCATATAATAAAATAGACGTACAATTACACGTAGAATTCAAAAATTCATTCAAATACAAGGGGTTCTATTTAAAAAAATGTACCATTTTGGCAGCCTACTTTGTGGGCGCACCCTGTATAATTCTAAATATTTTTTTTATTTTTTATTTATTTATTTTGCCTTTATTTTTGAGTGGGCGGGGTTTCAGCCAAGGCTGCTCTACCAACCCAACCCACTATACATTTACAAATATCCATGCCCGAACCCGGATTCGAACCAGGGACCCTAGCACCACAGTCCAGCTTTTAAAATGTGGAGAATATTCAACCATATCATAATACAAAAGCACTCTATCGAAAAATCTTATCTTCAAGGCATTAAGTTACTCCGCGCAATCGTTGACTCGCCCTGTACTTGTCTTCAACCTGTTACTGTAAATAATACTGTTGCCAGGTTGCACTAAATCATTACCGAATTTTTGAACTATTTGCATTTTGACCTTACATGTAGTTAGTGATAACCATAACTTTGAATGCCAATCAATATTTAGGAGTGACATTGGTCATTAATTAAATAGCACAAATGTATATTTCTCCACGTCATATCAACAAAAGAATCGATGTTTTTCGAGCATTCGAAGACGCACACAATTACAAAGCTTAGCTCAAGATCGAAAACAGCTTACATAAATAATACTACAGCTTGACTTGCGATTATGAATTGTATAATACGAGATCTAAGCCACCGTTACAAAAATTATATACCCTATTACTAGAGTGCGGATAAAAATGCATTTATTTTTATAAAATAAGCGCTTATTATATGCATCAAAACCGGCAAAAAAAGCTAAAAAAAAAGGCAAAGTAAGCAAACAAATGCACAATCAACCATCCACACAAAAAACCTGTATTCCTCAATAAAATCACGATTATGATGAAACTAACTCTAATTATCAGAAAAACAATTAACAATTAGTCCAGTCAATAGAGACCTAAATACGGGAGTTTAGTCAAAAATTTGGTGTCCAAGAGGTTATGACTGATTCTTATGTATTTTTTGGCGTAGATTCCGAATTTTTAATCTCCCACCAACCTTAGGGGGTGGGAACCCCCCCAAAATGCAAAAAACCCCAAAATTTCGGCCCAAAATTCAGAATTTTGGAAAAATCTCGCTAAATTTAGATTTTTGGCCCAAAGTACCTTAGTTCAAAATTAAAGTACACAAAATTTGCAGGAAAAGTGATATATACACTTTTGGTCTAGGACCAACGGGGGCGGAGATAAGAGGGAGGTCAAAAAAGGGTACTTTGTTGGAAAACGTGAAAAAAACGGAATTTCTCTGAATAACTCTCTAAATGTTGGTTTTAGAGAAAAAACTCAAAGGACCAAAATGAAAGTAGACGAAAAATTACTTCGGAAAGTGCACGTGTGCGGAGCCGATGAAGGGGGGGAGGAGGGGGGGGGGGCGAGCGCAAAACCTCTCTTCCTGGCGCCGCGCGACGGCACTGGCATAAGGCGCTATACGCGCAGTTTCGGGTATCTCTGGCGGCCTCGGTCCGGGTCATAACGGATGCTTCTTTGTCCTTATTTTAGAAAGGGGCCTCTGGCTTCCCCCTCCCTCTTGTTGGTCGTTTGTATGCTTTTTGTGTCCTCTGGAAACCAGTTCAAGATCCTTCTTCAGTGCGTCTGTGTTGTCGCGTCGTGCGCATCACGCTATATTGCTCCGTGCTTATTTACTATTTTTCGCCTGAGCCAGTAGAGGTTGAGTTTTTATTTAAAGATGGCCTAAAAAAGTGCGAAAGTAACGTTTCTTGCTGTCCGCCATGCAAATCAGAATTTCAGACAAATACTACAATCTCCCCCAAAAATTGTAACTCGAGCACTAAATAAACAAGTACAATGCGATCAAAAATGATTGGCTCTCTAGTCGCCTTTGGAATTTTTGTTTACATGGGAAATCGTATCTAACTTGAACTTCCAAAGGCGACTCGACAGCCAATCATTTTTGATCGCCCGATATAAATTGTGCACAACTCCTGTGCAGATAAAGCGCATTTTTTTAACCGAAATAGCTTTTGTATGGACATCACCAATGGATACATTTCTTGCAGACGTTTCAATCGCCCTTTGATAGTACCCTCTTCCGACAATCCGTTCTTGAGGTATAAGGTAATATACCCGATCACGATAAGAGGTCGAGGAGGAGGGCTATGGTTGGTAGAAATTAATTCCTTGCGTTGAGACCTTTCATTAGAGTACCATGAAGGTTAAAACTAGTTTCACTCTCTCCCCTCGAGAGTATATGCAAGCGAACAAACTCAAAACGCACAGGCGCGCGAGCACGATATTACAGAAAATTTCGGTAAAAACAACAAACTTTTAACCGAAAAATAGTAAATAAGCAGGGAGCAATATAGCGTGATGCGCACGACGCGACAACACAGACGCACTGAAGAGGGATCTTGAACTGGTTTCCAGAGGACACAAAAAGCATACAAACGACCAACAAGAGGGAGGGGGAAGCCAGAGGCCCCTTTCTAAAATAAGGACAAAGAAGCATCCGTTATGACCGGGACCGAGGCCGCCAGAGATGCCCGAAACTGCGCGTATAGCGCCTTATGCCAGTGCCGTCGCGCGGCGCCAGGAAGAGAGGTTTTGCGCTCGCCCCCTCCCCCTCCTCCCCCCCTTCATCGGCTCCGCACACGTGCACTTTCCGAAGTATTTTTCGTCTACTTTCATTTTGGTCCTTTGAGTTTTTTCTCTAAAACCAACATTTAGCGAGTTATTCAGAGAAATTCCGTTTTTTTCACGTTTTCCAACAAAGTACCCTTTTTGACCCCCCTCTTATCTCCGCCCCCGTTGGTCCTAGACCAAAAGTGTATATATTTTCCTGCAAATTTTGTGTACTTTAATTTTGAACTAAGGTACTTTGGGCCAAAAATCTAAATTTAGCGAGATTTTTCCAAAATTCTGAATTTTGGGCCGAAATTTTGGGGTTTTTTTGCATTTTTGGGGGGGTTCCCACCCCCTAAGGTTGGTGGGAGATTAAAAATTCGGAATCTACGCCAAAAAATACATAAGAATCAGTCATAACCTCTTGGACACCAAATTTTTGACTAAACTTTTCTCTATTGACTGGACTAAATTATATATTTGCAATTAAAAATTTTACCTTCGGTCCGATAAAATATTTTTATAGACGGAAAAACTTCTCTCAACATCTGCAGAGGTAATTGGTGCAAATTTAAAGACGTTTAATGGTGCTGTAGTATGTGCTTTTAAATCTTCAACGAAATTTCCGTTTAGGCTTTTGGAGATTTTCGAAAGAATATGAAAACCAGAATTTTTTGTTAGTACGTCCTCTAATTTCTTCTGAACTGTATCGGCTATTGGACCGCTTATCTTATTTGTCTCTTTGAAAATCTACGATTTTAATTGATTCGTCAAGTGGCAAATTTTGGGATCCTAATTTTTTACAGTGCATTAAAAAAATACAAATCCCAACATTCTTGCCCACATTAAGTTAATATGCGAGATATTATTCTAATCTCAGTGTAGAAATGTAAAAAAAAAGCCAGGAAAAGCGTTTAAAGGCATTTAAAGCACCAATGTTAAAAAACAAGCAAAAAAGGCAAAATAAAAATAACATCAAACGCTTTCTTTTTTCATGAAACGTGTATATCCAAAACCATTATGTTCTGCATTCAACATTAACGTGTAGGCAAAATGCCATAAATCCGCACTCTACCTATTACTAATCTGCGAGTAATAAACTAATAGCGTGAAGCATAAGAAAATTAACTTGGATAGTACGTGAAGGTTGCGTGCTACAATTAGTTAACCAATTCAATTTTATAACGGCAAAGTTTTCCAACCATCAACAGTAATTTCCCACTTCAGCTAAAAGCTTAGATTCCGATTAAGATACACTTACAGTGGACGTTAAGTCTCCACTTGTCCTCGAGGGCACTGTCAGAGATGGACGGGTTTTCTGCACGACAGGTCAAGTATTTGCCGTCGTCATCGATCACAGGTACAAAAGTCAAAATACTTAAACTCTGATTGTTCATTTCTGAAAACTAGAACAAAATGTATCAGCACAAAGGAGCTTAGATTTCCAATTAGTAACATACAAATTGAGAAAGCCAAGCGAGATTTCATTAAAACAAAATGAGCCCGTTCGCTTGTTTTCAAGGGGAAACAACTTCCTTAGAAAAAAATACAAATAAAAGGCAAAATTTTATTAAGCTTTTCTAGTATTTTTGCTGTTAGCGTTTCCTGAATTCAGGCTTTCCTGGAATAAGTCGACTTGTAAGCTTCTTTCTCAACAGAAAATACGGCTCTTTACGCAAAAAAGGTAAATTTATTTTTAAAATACAATCAAGAACGCAGTTCCTGCGTGCGTTTTTCAATGCTTTTACTTTAAAACTTTTTTTATTTGTTAAGGGAATGAATGGAAGCCGTGAATGTACGATTATAAATCTCTCGACTACTTTAAACGCGTTAGCTTAAAAAGGAACTTAAGGACTAACAAACTGGGGTAATCAATAAAGATAACGAATAATAAACCCACAATATGGATTATGAAGAGGTGAGGGAGAAGCGAAGGTATAAATTACACGGCGCGCATAAATTCCCGTATGTAACAAGCGAACAAATTTCTTAAAAAAAATTAATTAAAAGTTTTAAAGGGGAAAAATGTGAATCCTGTGGTATACTTACATTTTTAGCTAACCGTTTGATAGGCCTACTGCCTTTCCACCACGTAATCACAGCTTCCGGGCGTGATCCCGATGTTCTACATTCAATTTCGTATCTTTTATCCGCCGAAACTTGTTTTTCTTTGGTTAAAATATGAACAGTCTGTGGCTTAACTGCAACAGAGATGAGGATTTTATGCATTAACTACTGAAGTAATTACGAGCAATCAGAAATGACAGACATTAAATCCTCTCCAGTAATTTAGGCAAATTATTAAACTCGCATATAATCTAAGTACATGCAAATTACTATTTACATAACTTGTTGCACAAAATTACTTTCGTTGATATTCAAATTTAGAAATGTACATGTATATTAAACTTTAGATCAAAAGAGAGCCTTATCCAAAATGCGAGTGTATTTGCTTCGTCGTAAGTTTTAACGCAACTTCATTTTATCAACCTTAATTAAATTACGAGTTAATTTCACCATGATGCAGTTTCCGAAATGTTATTAAATGTGTCTCGGAAAATACTGCATAACGAATAACCTCGCAAACAAAATAATTAACCTTCCTTCGGGTTTCAATATATTAACTCATTGAGAAGTCTCTCAGAAATTGTGGTTAATGAATATACCTAAGTAAATGTAATTTTCATTAGGATGATCCACCAAAACTCTTCGCCTCCTCTGCTTAAATTCCGTGTAAAGTATTTCGCGAGTTCGACAAAGAGATTTTGATTGATTTTTGGTAAAGCTATTGAAATAATTCTACCCAACTAAAGTAGAACTACTAAATAAGAATTTTCCTACACCTTAGTACTTAGTACTTTTTTTTGTAATTTTTATGAGAAAGGCTTATGGCGCTGCAAATGTACATTTTTTGTTTAACTGAATGTGAGTATCATTAAATATGCCAAATTGTTGCTTTTATTTATTTTGAACAGACATTTAAGTTGATAAAATTTGCAGGTGTTTTTTGTATAAAATTATTTGTTAGGCTTGTGGATTAGACACATTGATAACATTTTTGTGGACTTGATAAGTATTTAAGTACGGTGAAATTGTGCGTCTTGGGGAAAAGAAAGTAGACGTGGGGAAGCAGATTACGTGTAGATCTGTTCAGAGACGTTCGAACATTCTCAGTTTTGGCGCCATATGAATTCCCACCGTTTACGACATTGGAAATTAAATTCGACTCCAACTTGCATAATCAACAAACCTTTCCTAACTAATCTAGGAGCTAGCCCATGTCAGGTGTCCAGTTGTACGTTCCCTAAATTTGGTTGCGGAGATTTGTTAAGGATCTATGGGAGTATTAATAGTTATTTACATACAATTCAGGAAAATGGCACATTACTGGCGAGGAAATATTGGAAGTACGAGGCCCCTTTGAGACCGAGTACTTTAATTTCCGACGCAAGTAATGTCATTTTTTACTGACGAGTTTTGTATTAAATTTTACCCGAAATCTAATTTGTGTCTGTAAGGTAGAAACTCATCTATGGCGTTCTTCAATTAATAAGATGACCGGTGGACCTCCCGAAATGAATCTTACTTGCGCAATATTGAGAGAATCCTAAATTCGGTGGTTTCTACTCAGAAATATCGGTGTAGAAAGCACAATTCGGTAGGTAATAATGAGGATAAAAGTAAGCCAGAAGTAAGAAGCCTAAAAATGGTTATTCAAAAGATGCGTAATTTTTGTTAACGTACCGAATACGGCCTTAGAACGTGTAAAATACATCTGCAAATGCGTCATCGAAGTGTCGAAAGCAAAATAACAAGAGAAAACTTCACTAAACTTATACAGCATCAATAAAAATCCCAAAAAGGCTGAAAAAAATTGTCGAGCAACTGTAATGGCGTATAATCTTCTGCAAGTAATGATCGAATCTCGTCTTTGTAAAAAGAAGTGCGTGCACCGAAAGAAATTAAAGAAAACTGCACGTCTTCCGTCGGTAAAACCAAGAACTATGTGAAAGAAACGTTTACTAAGATAATAACAAATCTACTACAGGAACAATTTACATCTAAACTAGTGGATTACAAAGAAGATAATTATAAATATAAATTATAACACAATGTTCACATAAAATGAAGCTATTTGCGATGCGAAAAATGTATTGATGCTCTAGAACCGTGTAAAAAACTTAATCCGTTGGACTATGGTTACATATAGAAATGACGGTATTTTAATTAAGTGATAGGTCCAAAGAACCTTGAAGATTTTACATATGTAATTACCAGACGTGCTTCAGAGAAATGGCATGTCTTTGTAAAAAGTTGGAAATAATGTGTTGGGACTATTGTAAACGTATAAAGGTAGTGTTTTGGACCAATGCGAGAACTCTTATACACAAGTAATTTAAAGAAGTAGTATTACATTTTCAATGTTGTTTGCCTTCAAAAAATCAATAAAACTTTCTTTAAATAATTAAAATCGAGGCATTGTGTGGGAAGATATACTTAAACAAAAAATTTCATTCGCTGCCTTCTCCTGCAAAAAATCACCAATTTCGCTTTGATTCTGAGGACTGAATAGAATTTGTCAGTTCTTGCAATCATTCTCGACTCCAATGAAGTTCGTTCGGTAAATAGCTGTTTAAGGGTAAAAAGCAGTGATTTTATTACTAATTTTTTTCAGAGGACAACCACGTATTTTAAGTTACACTGAACATTTGCAGCGTGTTTTTTTTTTTAAATTTCTATTGCAGGATCGAAATCTTGCTCCGAATTTAATTACACTCGGAAGGAAATACTTTTTATCGAGCACCTGCAGTTTGAACTTGATGAACAGCATAAGACACCACTGGAACATGGTTGGATAGAGGAAGAAGGTTCTTTCGTTTTTAAATGGTTTGAGGGAGATCAACTTCCGGACCTTGTCAGCGATTTGGTGGAAGAATCTCCAGGAATTCTATTAAAAAATACTTGATTCAATTTGCAAATTTAAATTTTATGGTTACAGGTACCTTGACAGATACAGATATGAATATGAACATAAAGGAAGACAAGCACCTATCTAACGACGAAGAAGATGATCTTGATGATGCTGATAGGACTTTACTGTAATAAATATATCGAACAATATATATTTTTTTAAAAGCAAAAAGCATTAGTTTTGTATTATTGAATGGTAAGAAAAAAATTAATAACTTTTGTTCCTGTTGAGCCACTTTCCTGAAAATCAGTAGCGGCCGTCCTTAATGTCCAAAGTACCCGTATACCAAATTTCAACACGATCTGCCACTTTAAAAAAGAGATAGCGCGGACGGACGGACGGACGACAATACAAAACTATAAAGGTTCTGAGGAACCTTAATAATAGTAGGTAATAGTAAATTCAAAAACATGCTGATTAAACTGACAGAAAAGTAAGTACCTACTTACTGTACACATGTATACATATGCTCGAGCGGTACTTTATCTGTCTGCCAGATTGTTATAACCGAAGAAAATGTCTGCCATGTTAAATGTAAGCTAGAAATACTGTTAAGAATAACATATTTAAATTTCAGATTTACTGAAATATTTTTATAATTAATTTTTTTCTCAATTTTGAGAAGCGTCTGCCGTGCCGTCACAACCGCCATCGTGATTTTCCAATAAAAGAAATGACATAATTTAAAAAATGTCAATAGCAGCTTTACTAAAATACTTTCGAATATGGTGTAATTTTATTCATTTCATTCATTTTATACAACAATAACCCAACAACTAAACTCTAAAGATAAAGAAATTGTACATAAAAAACACCTGCAAAATTAATTTAAATATTAGCAATAAATTTGTATACAGGGTGACAATTTAAAAACTTACCACCCCTCATATCTTAGTAAATAAACGAGATACTTAAAAAAATCAAAATCCGTTTCGGTAATTCGGAGGGGGAATCACAATGACATAGTTGGCGACGCACCCCCTCCAACCCCCTGCGCCCCAGGCACCCCAACTTTTAAATCTTAAATAGTGACCCCCCATGTGTGATACGTCGTTGGAAAGCTCTGAAAAAATGCTTTCCAACCATACCAAATAGCATTACTTTTAGGTTAGTAATTTATTGTGAAAATCAAAAAATAAACTAATATGATACATTTGAAATCTGTCGTATTTAAAACGCAACCGGCGAACATAGACGAACCAAGACAGATAATAATTCAAGAATGTCAAAATATTGCAAAACCAACATTTGAAAAGGTTCGACAAGAGTTTGAGAATAGATTAGAACTGGCGATCAAAAATGAATTGCTGTCGAGTCGGCTTTGGAAGTTCAAGTTAAATACGATTTTCCATGTTTATTTTTTGATTTGCACGATAATTACTAACCTAAATGTAATGCTATTTGGTATGGTTGGAAAGCATTTTTTCAGAGCTTTCCAATGACACATGGGGAGTCCCTATTTAAGATTTAAAAGTTGGGGTGGCTAGGGCGCAGGGGGTGTGAGGGGGTGCGTCGCCAACTATGTCATTGTGATTATATAAACATAAAAAATACACGCAATCTAAAATTCTATTCTTAAAATAACGGTCGTGGGCCTACAAAATCCGATTCTAGAACTGGTACTACACTTTTCTGTCAGTGTCAGTTATGATAAGTAGTAGCCCTGAAATTCTGAGTGACATTTACACATTTTTGTTCTTTTGTGCGAGTCATACTGGGCATCCAGTTGACTGATACCGCACTGTTATTCGGCAGACGGGTAACTTTTCAAGAGCAGAAATGTCGATAATCAAACAATATCAGGAAAAAGTGAAATTGACTTCAAATGTTTGCATAACCAGGTGAATTTTATTGGAAAAAAAAATGGCCGGGTAAATTTATGATAACTGTTTCTAAATATCATTCAGTTTAAATACCTGTCGCCTTTATCATACTTATACACGCGGGTCGTTCCATATCTGAGTCAAGAAGTTTACATCTAGAGGGTAAAGATAAGTTAGTTGCCTAAAACTAACAATTTATCGTTTACGATTGCGAGCTTAAAGAACGATTGAAAAAACGGTAGTGCAAAAATGTTAAGCTGTTATCGCGAATTCTAAAAAAACTAAAAACTTATGTTAAAAATCTAAACGTCAAATTCTATAATAGGACACAACCTCATCTTAAAGTTAATCTTTTTTGGCTGTAAGCAATAGCCAAAGTTTGAAAGCCTTAGAGCCTTAGAGTTTACAGAAAATGTGATATTTAAACACTACTCTACCATACCAGGCCTTAACCAAACATTCTTTTAATGGATAATTTCATATTTAAAAGACGGTGCAGATCGTGATCTACATGTAATTAGGATTTTTAACAGCAACCGTAGAAGTTAGGATTTTTGATTGATACAATCTACAAGACTGTATAAGTTGAAAATTCGCGAGAATTTATCTACTACACACTCTAATACCGCCGATAAATTAAATTGTGTGATAAAGCATAAATTGAGGGGGAAGAGGAACATGTTCTATGAAACTTATTAAATGAGATGTCATGCTCTGTGTGAATCGATAGAGTTATGGTCAGAGGTCTCAGCGTGCGATGAGGATTAGCTACTCGAGTAATAATACAAGTGCTAGATACGATGGGAGATTTAAGCTTAGTTATAAATTGTTTTATTATTATTAATCCCGAGCAAATTACAATCATTATTCTATATTACATGGAGTATAGGAATTTTTGAATTAATGTACCGCCATTTGTATCCTTCATTATTGAATATCGAGCGTTCATTAAAACTAATATTCGCGATGACAAAATGTCACTCGATATTCATCAATATGGTTACGTGCAACTCATTATGTTGCCAAGGCTCGTTTTACGGTGTAGTATACTTACGATTAATATTTAATATAACTACGTTTGTTGTGGGAGACGTGAGAATGGTGTTGGACGCCTGGCAAATCAGTCTTGTGTTCAAGTGTTGGCGGCCAACATTGGGAAAATTTAAATGATTGACTACTACCCCATCGGGCCTAAATTCGAAAGAATCATCTATTAAAGTATTTTCGGAATACCACGTCACGTTCGGCCTGGGGCGCCCTGAAATAATAAAAAATTGTGAGAGCATTTAATAAAATTTACAGTATCGTTCATTCAAACATGACACATCCATATTTATAAATCTTTTGAATAATTTCCTGTTTCGCGTAAATGCTTTCGACAAGCGTTTTATCTATACAATCGTGATAAAAGCTTCGTTAGTACTATTTTGCTTTCATCCACTTAATCAAACCGCCGTCAAAACGTATTGACTACAATTTTAAATAAATCAAATATTCGCACTGCGCATAAGGAAGCCTTAAAATGTGTAAATTTGAATTATTCATAACGTTTCTTGAATAATAAGATAAACAACACTTACATAGAATTGCAAAGCAATTTCGTTAAAAACGTCCTGTTTTAAGACTCGATATAACCAAATTGCTTTCCTTTAAAATTACTTATATTTAAATTTAATTTCGTCTAAGTGAATGAAACGTTATTTTACCTCCATTGGCTTCACAGATAAGATTAACGTCCGAACCTTCGTTGTAAGCTTCTAATAAGGTGGTTCTATCTCTTCTTTTCCCATCATATATAACAGGTCTATTAGGAGGGACTGTAATAAAAACAATTTATGATAATACGATTGTTCATTAAATCGATTGTAAGAAACTAATTTATTTGTGCTCCTGCGTAACCTTTCGCCATACTTTTTTTCAGGAATTGTGCATAGTATAACGATCGGTATAAATTATGTTTCAATTTATTACCGAAATTCGAAACTTCATAGAAAATTATTTGCCTCATAAAATATGTAAAGGGACACTTGAGGTTTCGTTTGCAATCCCAGTTCGATTTAATTTTAAATTTTATAAGAATAATAGATAGGAAAACGTCAGCGAAGCATAAAATGAAGGAAAGTTCAATTCAGTTTTCATATGTTGATATAAAATTTTGTTTGAAAAATATGAAAAGGTTTTTTTTGTGAATTTTTTGAATATCGAAGTCGTTTATACTTATAAATTCGCATCTTGGTTTAAAAATTATTTTTAATAATGTTACCTTATGAAAAATTCGGTTCCATTTTGCTATCTGCAGTATGAATTTATCGTAATAGGGAGGATGGCATATATCTGTATAATAATCTAATCTTAATTTAGCG
>NW_022170249.1:50903831-50935700 GCF_008802855.1 Photinus pyralis
TTGGGTAATATTTATACAATTAGAGAAGAAAGTGAAATTGTGCAACTCGAGTTCAAAGTTTGACACATGAGCGTAGCGAGTGTGTCAATTGAAGGAGATGTGAAAAACACTTTATTCAGTTTAACATATAAGTTTTTCTGAAACTAGAATCAAAATTGAAAAATTATCGTATGCAATACTGCCCTGCTAAGCAAAACCCCCGTATAGTCATTTATTATATAAATTTAGCTAAGCCCTATCCAATTTAGGAATTGGGATTTTTTCTCTTCATGGGCCATTGTAGCATCTAAAATAAATGGAGGAACTCGGCATTTTCTTCCATTTCCGATATTATTTGTAATAATTTCAGGAGCCACACATTCCTTATAAAACTGGCGTAACTTCTCCTGCCACAGTTTTTCATCCCTACTGATTCTTTTAATTTTTTAACATTGTCGCTAACATATATTATAAAGTAACAGACAGATCTTTTGCAAATGTGTAACTGTCCTTGGATCTGAAAAAGAAATTAGAATGGTTAAGAATCACTTTTGATTAGTTACTACATTACCTGGTAGTAATATGGATGTGATTTCTTAAAACTAGGGCGCCATTGTTATCTTTTTTTAAGCAAGTGTACTTTTTTTTATTTTTCATTTCGTCTACTACCTCCACCATAGGTGCGACGTTCAGCTTTGATGCAGAAAACAAGGATTTGACTTCAATTAATGCATTTTCTTCATTAATTAACCCTAAAGGGAATATAAATAAATTACACCATTTTATTACAACGATAAAATTTTACCATCAGGAGAGGCCCCTAAAAATTCTGTTTCCTCATCAATCCATAAACCGGAAGACTGTACGGTTAAGCCAGTTTTCTTTTCAAATAAATTTATTGCCACTCTTTCTTTTGCCATCCCATATTCGGTGGCATCCGTAAAGTTGTTTGTTATTCAGGCATCGACCTACCATGTTGTGACAGGGTGTATGTGGTAACCGATTCATTATTGCTCCATATAGAGAAGCTGTTAACATGTGCGCTCTCTCATTTTCAAAGGTAGGGTTGCCAAACTGACCCTTTGAAACCCACTCAATTTGTTGCGTTTGCTATCATTAGTATAACAGAAGAGCGTAAATAGTGGAAATAGTGAGAATGATATTTATTTTGTGCTTGTTTCATTGCATAGCCCCGAGACAGTTGATAGCAAATTTTGCCCAAAAATAGCGGATGATTGCTGTCTTAGAGAGTCTGATTGCGGTACTTTTTATATCTAGTGACTTAAACGCACTAAAGTTTAGGCGCCCTCTATGGGGAATCGGTAGGTGTTACCATTATAATTACAATCGAATCTGTTAACTGAAATTTCATGAAAAATGTCGATTTTTAGCGACTTTAGCGCCGCGCTTGGCAAAATCTGGCAACTTCTTTAAAGGTCCCTCTTAACCGTAAGGGTAGATAAAGTGAAACAAATGATTGTGCATTCTAATGATATCTGTCATTCTTATTTGAAATGCACGATATAAAATGACGTTCAGAACATATGACAATTCTGTTTCTATGGAAACGATCGCGACGGCAGAACCTAAGCTTGCTATTTTTGATGTCTGTAAATTACATTCAGAACTGTCAGAAGCTTTACAATGATTTATATGGCTTCTGCTATAAAATAAAGTTTTGTATTATACACGACGATAAAGGGAAACTAACCATCTCGTGAAAGTTAATTCACTCAATGGTTAAAATATCCCTTTATCGTCTTGTATAATAAATAACTATTACTAAGGGCAGACTTAGGTTATAGATGGTTATTATGATTTTTAAAGCCACATGTTTGAAGAAAAAAACGAGCTGTTCCAATTGTTTCCAAGTGAATAGAATTTCGCTTACGTATAAAGAACAGTTTACACGCATTACGCTATTTATACTAGTTAGTGAGAATGCCATACTTTGTCATAATTTCCTTTTTTTATGCCCATGAGATTATTTCATTCCAATACGGCTAATCGAGCGGATCACTTTTTCGCTGGTTTTAATATTTTCGTGCTTGCCTAGTTATCTACAATAGTATCGTGCAAGTAGGTTTAAGATGTCTAGCTCGGTCCTCCTAAAAAAATATGTAGTAGTGAACAAATAGTACATAAACAGTAGAAAACTCTCTTATTAATTTCGCATCTTAATTTTGGTCCTCGACCTTCGGCTAAAAAATAACTTCACTAGGGTTCGCCATTCAAAAAACGTGTGCAATGTTTGTCAATTACATTTACCCTAACAATACATCGCCATTGCTTCTTATTTTCAGAACACTCCGTATAGTATATTATTGCCCGGAACTAATGAAGACACTTATCGTTAATCATGGTCCTTTCAATACTCCACGAGACGAAAAGCAAAGTAGTATTAGAGACTTTATTTTTATTGACTTACGGTACGACACTACCGCTAGTCCATTAATTCTATTTCGAGTTTCCAAATCTGGATGCGAGCAATATATGCTACACTCTAAAAGTATAAACCGGCGAAGAAAGAGAACATTTTGGAAATTTAATAGGTGGAGATAAAACGTATATCGTCAGTTTACGCATAAATGAACGTGCATTAACTAACTTAGCACATTTTAAAATTCCTTCACATTCCATCCAAATGTGATATTTTAACTTTAAATGGGAAATTAATTTATCTTGAACGTGTTAGAATTTAGTGTATGCCAGAGATAGGTGGGGTACCTGCAAAATAATTTATTACTTCATTTTCGGTACACGGGTTTCGACTCAATTTACAGTATTAATTAATAGTGTGCAACTATTTATCAATTAATTAGTTCGACGCAGTACAGACAAAAGTTTTTGTGTAGCTATCTAAATTATGAATGAGTTTATTTATTAGCTTCCCTCTGCTCTTGTGCAGCGTGACCTGAATATTAAAAGAAACTGCCATGAAATATTTCAGGCTGAAAAATTGTATTTTTTGATTCTCATGGCACTTTTCGCATGCAGCTTTATGGTACTTAATCTAAAAGAAACACAAAGATAGACATCGGAATAATAAATGTTTGCGAGCTATTTTCTAAGATCTATTCTCCTTATAAAAATTCTATGTATGCATTAATAAATTCCAAGCAAATAGTTATGAATTTAATTTAGTTTCACATAATACCCTATAACGATTCCTAAATCGGTTATAAAGGAAAATTACGTAGCACAATGTAATAAAACTTTTCACGAGCGATGTCGTGGTAGACAGACATTAATTATCGATTTTTTGCGTAATTTTCCCATTCGTAAGGTTATTGAAGTATAGAACCTTGGGCTTTCCGTCGCTTTTGAATTGATAGCGGAAAGGTTGCGATAGAAAATTATGAAGCAATTTTGTGGGTGCCATAATCATTAGTCTTTCGAAGCGCGATTTCTTGCGCATGTTCAAAGCAGTTTGTAACCACACGATGTTTTACAACGTCACCACTCGCTATTCCAGAAATTTGCTACTTCGTGGATTGTTAAAAGATAATGGACCTCGAGTATTACACTTTGCATAGAATTTACGTGGTTCCGAATTGTATATCAACATTATAACATAATAGAACTCTGGTTCCTAGATGCTGCCTTCTCATTGTGTTGATGAATAACGGCATTCACATAGAATAAAATCAGTTACAACACATAATTTCTCCCGTATGAAATAGTTGTACGAGATTTAGTCAATTTTCAATGAGGAAGGAGCCGCCCAGGGAATGAGTTCGGAATTTATCTCGACGACTTTTAGCACGGGCTTTTCTCTAGGGAGTAAAATATTTCAGGAGCAGAGAAAAGAATAGAAAAATGTGTCGTCGGAAGAAAAAGCGATGTGTACAATGTAAGAAAAGCTGAATGATAAATGTTAAAGGGGGATTGCAGACGTATTGTAATGAAGACGAGAGGACGAGGGAATTCATATCAGTCAACTTAATAAATGCACGTGCTTTTTTTGGAAATAGACGCGGATTTTAGAAAACTCTTAATTCCGTACTTTAACTACACTCGTTTCTGTCGTATGGGAAATACAGCTATTAAATGTGGGCGATTTCCAATATTTTCGCCAAAAAAATACTGAATAAAAAACGAAAACTATGAAAAGTTGTCACAATTAAAAAATTACGATGGACCAAAAATAATACTACAATGTCACTCGTCGACAGATCGACCTGGCCTAATATGGTCAGAGTTCTTAATACTTGTCAGGAAACAAAATTAGGAAAGCGAAGGAAAAGCTTAAAATTTTATATCCACATGTTTCAGTGTCGGCGATGCACGCAGCTAAAAGTCAGAGAGATTAATAAGTAAACAGTTCTTTTAGTTTCTAAAGTGAAACTTTGTAAATTTACTTTTTTCAAACGTTTTGAACTCCACGGTCACATCTCCCATTTTATAGATCGAACAGTGTAAATAAATTTACTGTTTAAATTGCGGCATTTTTGTTGCTTTAAATAAATAGATGTCTCTTGAATGATTTGCCGCAAATATTTGAGCAGAGATCTTTGCAATTTTGTTCATCTATGCAAATTAGTTTTTCATAATAAAAAATTGACAATCAAATTCGCGTACACAGCGATTTTGATGGCTCACGATCATCAAGTGAGCATTCGTTTCTTGGACAATGAGTTAATACGTTTGGGCGCCTACTCAATCAAATTCAGAGCATAAATACTATTTTGATATATTTTTGACAAAATTTACGTTGTCATATAATATACCAAATTAGATACTACGAGGGGCGGTTTTATATTTCAGGACTGGGCATGAAAACAAAAGACTAGACTAATCCAGTATAAAAATATTCATTTCGTTTTTTAGTAAAATGACCCCAGATATTTTAAACATCTAATTATTTTCATTGATTTGTTGGCTCGAATAGATTTTTTTTTAATTCATCACAGACTAGAACCACTAACTAAATTGTTATTGATAAAAAGAAAAATAAAGGAGTTTTTCCAAAAATGACTTGAAGGAACACGTATGTAAATGTCATCGATAACTGCACACTTCACACACGACCCTCACCTATTCAGCTGGTTACATTGCCCATATCACCTTTGAATATATCACCTTTATTCCTAATATAGATAAATCCATTGTTACTCCACGTATTTCGATTAGAGAACATTTCTTCTTCATCGTTCACCAGCAGCGCCCTCAACTCCGTAAGATCCTTAGTTATAACACTCTTGGTACCTTTGAGTAGCGACGAAAATTAAGTCTTTAGTTTGGCGACATACGAATTTTATTATGATAGGACGTGGTTTGTTAGGATTCTTTGTAGGTAGTCGATGACCTCAATCAATGGCATTAGGTCCAATATCTACGTGTAGCTTAGCCTTGATAAGATCGATTACAACTGGTCCGACATCTTCACCTTTACCCTCTTTAAGGACCAAGAATCCTCAAATTGGAGCGCCGGGAATATTGTTCGAGCTCGTCAATCCCTGCATAGTAGTGGTTTTTGTTTTATATGAAAACGGTGGTCACTTAAGAAATTTAAGATGGCACCGATCATGCAAATATTAACTAATATTAGTCAAATAATGATACTAACTAAATACATGTAGAAAGGCACAACTCGTAGAAATACTTGAAGAAAAAGTCACACCATTACAGTCGTTCCATAAGCTGATGGTATTATCATAGATGGATCAATGCTAGTGAATACGTTACACGGAGAAACACTTGAAGTACATTTCATGAATATGCCAAAGATGTCATACTTCCTGCAGTGGTATGTTTCACTAATAAACACACAAGAATTGACATTGTAATTTTGAAAGTTAACGTCCATAGCAAAAATAGGGTAGTGTGTAATTAACGGTAATTAAGGTACAAAACCGATTAATTAACTGACATTGTGTTTGATGTGTACAAACAAACCAGTTTAAAGGCCGAAAGTAGATCTAAGAGGGGCAAAGGAATTAGGAGACGAGTATCAGGAGATAACATGGTCTCAATAAACTGGGGAAATTTCCTCAGGAATTCGACAAAATAAACAAGGGCTCTATCACAGCAGACAACATAGCAACGATGGTAAACATGCCTTCAACCATTAATATCCCAAAGGAAGACAACGTACTTAGCAACACAGACATCAGTCGATAAGTTGACTCCATGGGGAGGCTGCAAGATACTTTTAATCAATACAAATGATACCGATATTGTTATCACTGCTATAATTATCACAATTTCTGTATTTGTGAGATGTTGGGCGTGAGACTATATGGGTTGCCTTTGGTACAGGTAAAAAGATACCAGTGCATGACATTCCTAGCGCCATAGGGCCAGAGAAAGACATGGGACTACCCTCCTTCCATGCTTTTACAGGATGTGATGTTGTAGGTTCATTCCATGGCAAAATCGAGAAGTCCGCCTGGAGAATTTGGGATGTCTTTGATAATATATCTGGTATTTTTGCAAAGATCAGTTTCCTACAAAACTTGAAGACAAAAACTTGGAGATTCTGAAGAGATTTATGGTCATAATATATAACAGAACATTTACAATAGTCTGTGTCAATGATGCCAGATTAAAACTGTTCCACCCACCAAGGGTGCTCTATTGTTATACGTAGAACGCTCGGCATTCCGCGTCTGTAGCCATCCGCGTTGTTATAAATATTGCGTAGTATTTTTTTGGAAACGAGCTTTCAATGAGATTAATTTATTTTAACCGCGTCAGCCAGTAATTTATGGTATGAACGAATGGCGTACCGCATTTGTTAACCTGGAAAACAATGCAGTCTTTTTAAAAGTGTCGTAACTTTTATATTAGCAACTTTTTAACAGTAACAGTCTGTTATATTGTCTTGATTGAGCTTTGCAGATTTTGCAGCTTGAGGTCCATAAAGGTTTGTTGTAAAATTTATTGTCAGTTTGCTTTTTGCCTTCAGAAAGCACAGTTGTATTTGCTTCCATTTTAAAATTCTTGTTTCGTGCAAGTTTTGTGCTGTAAATGTAACAAAAGGTAATGTACTTAGTTGTAATTATAATTACTCCCCTTATTGTAAACGATGTTGCCTTCAGCTGCAGTTAACCCTTGAATGTGCTTGTTTCACTTTAAATGCTATTCCTATTTTATTTGTATTAGGATTGGCCATTTGTTAATTTCATTGGATGTTTACTGATTTCAATGGATTAACGACTTCAATTTTCTGTGTATGAATTAGCCTTTTTTTGAAGGTAACTGATTATTTTCACCCATGCAGAGGTAAATGCCGAACTTACTGAATTATTTAGCGGCATTCACCTCAAAATACAGCTGTAGTCTAAGAGTTACCGTATCCAGGACCTTAGATACATTCTTGATTCTAGGAGGTTCGACTAATTTAACTATGACTCTCTTTGGCGATTCTGAACGGTAACGCGAGGAAATTGAACCAGAGAACTTACGTGAAAGTCCTCCTATCGTAGTGGTGCACACGATTAGGTTGGCACGAGTCATAGTTCCGAGCAGCTACCTCCACATGGTTCCCGCCGGTAACCTTTCTCCTTGTGTGGAAGGGCTACGTGCTGCGCAAGGTCTTACGTCCTAGGCAAAAGGACATAACGAAAGAGAAAGCGTGACAAGCAAATTTGTCCCAAAGTACTAACGGCCAGTCGGAAACTACTGGTCCCGTCACGTGCTTGCCGTCACTGCTAGTATGAGTGTTACGTGTGAATGCGGGAAGACCTTCGAGACCCGAGCCGGACAAGTGCAGCATGTTCGCCGAGGCTATTGCCATGGCCCCGCCGCATTGCTCGATCTGTCGTGTCCCGTATGTCAGAGGGAGTTCGGGTACGCGTCAGTACTTTAGACGTGCTCACGTGACCAGTCCAGATGGACGGATGTAGAGCTCACGATTATGGTTCGGGAGGAAGCTA
This sequence comes from Photinus pyralis, assembly GCF_008802855.1. Lineage (NCBI taxonomy): Eukaryota > Metazoa > Arthropoda > Insecta > Coleoptera > Lampyridae > Photinus > Photinus pyralis. The sequence continues at coordinate 50,911,691 of NW_022170249.1, forward strand.
ACTTTACTGGACGCTTTATTAACGTCCACCTAGCTCAGCTCTTGTTTGGTCGACTTATGGACGACGTTCGTGCCACGGTCGCGGATTTCCGGACGAGGGAAAGGCCCATAGAAGAGGTCGGAAACGGCCAAGTTGTCTCGGAGTGGCAACTGAGTGCGGAAACTTCACCGTCTCCGCACAAGGGAACTCCGTCACCGACAAGTAGAGGTTTAAGGAATGAGCCGGCGGTTAGGGGCAGTTCCAGTACCCCAGTCTCAACGAGATCTGGGGTCTAACGAACGGGAGCTGTCGGGAGAGGTAGGACATACCCACCCGGGGCCGACCCTATTAGACAAGTAGCGGCAGGCAATAGTCTACTTCGAAAGGCCATACAGAGGGCGGTAGCGCCGAGCCACGAGGTACCCCGGGTCGACCTGCCCGGTCCCTCTAAGAGACCAACATATGCGGACCGCCTCGTGCGTGTCGTCGTCAGACGCGCCTTACACCTTCCCCATACCTGTGCGGATGTCTATATCCATGCCACTACTCGCCTCGGAGGACTTGGGGTACCCTCCTTCGTCACCTTAGTGCCGGGGTCATTTTATAGACGCTTCGCTAAAATGCGAGCTACCGCAGACCCAATAATCGCAGGAGTCCTGGAGATGCCTTACTGTAAAAAGTTTGTGCGGACTCCTGGGTCAAGAACGCGTTCGGTACGACGAAGCAGCAAGCGAGGAATGAGTTGGGCAATCGGTTGGAGTCATCGTACTCAGGCGGGGGGGTTGAGGCAGGGTCACAACTCAGGTCACAACGGGCATTGGATCGACCGCCCTCCAATCTTCTAGAGCGGAAGGGAGTACACCTCGGCCGTCCAATTGCGAGGGAACCTTCTTCCCACAAGGGGAATACCATCTAACCCACAACCCGAAAGACGATGTGGAGCGGGTTGCAGCAGGGTAGAATCGCTGTCGCACGTTTTACAAGGCTGTCCCGCTACTCATTAGTCGAGGATCCGAAGGCATGACCGGGTCCGCGCCCGTATTAGGAAACTATGCGAGCGCAAGGGTTGGTCGGTGGAGGAGGAGCCACATTTGCGATTGCAAATGGCGTACTGAGGAAGCCTCATCTTCTCATTTCGAAGGCTAACGAAGTAGTCATTTGCGATGTGGCTATCCCATGGGAGTCACCCGGGCCGCTTGATGCCGCGTTTCAGAATAAAGTATCCTAATATTCAGAGCCTTTCACTCGCGCTGCCCTGGAACGTTTATATCCGGGCAGAAATCTAACGTTCACTGCCTTAGTGGTGGGCGCGAGGGGCACGTGGTGCATCCAGAATGACCGGGTATGCGATAAGCTGCGGATGACCAAGGTCGAGAGGAAGTCGTTAGTTCTCGATACCACCTCAGGCAGCGTACTCATTCATCGAGAGTTTATGCGTGCCGTTATGTGAACAAGGGCGGAATCGATGACTGCAAGCACGAGATCTAGCGGTCCCATAGGCACGCACCACAATGGGTCGTAATTCACCGGCACCATTCTGCTAGTTATCCTAGGGCGAAGTTCCTAGAAGTGTTTTATACGAGTTTTTATCATATACACGCTTTTATGCAATAGTTTTTTTCCCTATTTACAATATTTTTATCTTTACCAACATTTAATTATTATATTTTGTTATTTTACTTTGTTATACATCACACAGACCGCGGAGGACTTTCTGCCCACATACACGCGGCTACCCACGGCAAGTGTGGCTTATCTTAAGGAGAACGGGCCCCCAAACACTTAGTCCCAGAAACGACCACCCTTATAAACCTACTAGCCAGAACTAGTGGGCTTCTTCTTGTGGCAGATGCGATAAAGTAGCCACTCTTAAACTGATCAAATGTTATATCAGATTAACGTCATGTTATAGCTATGGCTTTTTGGAAAGTACTGATCAATGCATGGAAAATGCGCTATAAAGTTACTGACCTTAAGGCGAAATATTTTTATATTTTATTATTTTTTAACACTTCCGTCTCCCGGATAGGTGTGTTCTCCACTTGTTGAATTAAATTCGTTGGTCAATTCAGGTCAACCGTTTATTTTTATTTTATTACAGCATGTGTCCGTTTTTTTACATTCTATATTAATAGATTAAATGTCTTCTCTTCATTTTTTGAGAAATTCGGTACTCTTTTAGTTATTTTATAAAAAAATTACAAACGTAAAGCAATGGCAACAGACATCGAACGCGGTTCACGTGAACCAAGTCTGAACACCCAATGAAAAACCTATTTCCCTATTAATGTGAAGTTCAACGTGAGCCCATTCTAAACCTCCGCCAGTTGAACCCACGTTGAACTTGTTTATGAGGAAACTGCCTTTAATGATAGTGATAATAAAAAAACGCTCCCATATACTAAGATGCATTTTATGGTTCCTTGTAAGGATGATAATGATTTATTTATAAACTCACCATTACTCAACAAATGAGAAAAAAAATAGCCACACGCGTCTAATTTGTAACGTAGGGGACCCAATTTACTTCATTTTCAAGCTTTATGTTTCACCCCCGTAAATGAGGTGTCTTCTTATGAAGGCTTACTCAATTATATTCACTTCTTTACGCTCCCAATTCGTAATTCGGAATCATTTGATTTAATTGGTATAACACAAGCTAATGAAAATAAAGTTGAATATTCTGTTCGAATGTGCCCCTTCCACCCTCTGTATCTGTAGTCGTACGTTTAAAAGCATCTCTGATAGTGATTAAAATGAAAATTAATCTTAATCCGATTAGGGAATGAACCTTAACGTAGCATGGAAAATGTTTGTAATAGTATATTATATACCGCGGGACTGAAGTAGTACTTTTAATCCCGAAGGTAAAATTTATGGCCCGACCGCAGGGAGGGCCATAATTTACCTGAGGGATTAAGACCACTACTTCAGTCGCAAGGTATATACGATATTTTTCGTACTTCCGAAACTGAAACACTTAAAATGTATGGAGTTAGAGAACGCGTTCTTTCAAAAAATCACTGCCCAACAAGTTACCATAGGAACTGTCATTGCTAGTGTCATAATTTTGGTGGTGGGTGACAAAGGTGTATTTGATATTGATAAAACGCAGCCAAAGTAGGTAAAGAATTGATACCACCGAAATCCAAAAACTATATGAACAGCAGTACGATGCGTTTAAGAAGTAGTGCCGCATTCAAAATGTGGAACAACCTACTGAAATTGCCTTGTTAGTAATTTCATCCTTCCGGGATTTTCGTCCAAATTTAATCCCGGCGGGACAAAAAGTGACACTTCAGTCCTTGTCATAATGGAGTGAAGTTGTCACTTTAGTCTCGGAAGTACGAAAATGTAATATTTCATTGTTCGTAAATTACAATTAGAATTGACACTTTTACTCAGAATTAAATGTTTTGATTTGAGTATGCCCACGCGCTCTTCATTTTGATATCTTCTTTATTAACGAGCTCCTAGCGAGTTTATAATTTTGCGGTGTCTGTTCGTCCGTCCGTTAGCACGGTATCTCGATAACGAATGGACTGATTACGATGAAATCTTGTAGGTGGATTCTTTATCAAATTTGTAGATCGGAGCTCGTGAATTGGCAATGTAGCCCAAAAAAAGGAAGGCCCTTTTGACATCTCCGTGAGTTATGAACCGAATTGCGCAGTGCCAACTTTCTTATATATGGAGGGATTTAAATGAAATTCGATACATAGGCACTTGGAATAAGAGCAAATGTAACGCCAGTTTCAAAATTTGGTTTTGCACATACTATAGCCCTACCCAGGAGCTCGTTTTCTATATTTGTTTACACGTTTATTCTACAGTTGTTCGCTTATGAGAGCTTTACTGGTTGATGCGACACCACAATACTCGCATAAATCAACTTCGAGTAGGTATATATATATATATGTATATATAAATTTATATTGTATAAAATCATAAAATTGACTCCCGTAACAAACATAATCAATAAAGTCAATCTTTGGTTACTTTTGTTGTAAAACTGACAGCTGAAAAATTTTACTACTAATATATGACAATTTCATTGACAACCATTAATACGTAGGTTTTGATACATGAATAACTATATTTTAGACATTTCTTCGTGATCAATTTAAGAACAATTATTTAGGTTTATTAATAGTTTTACTGGCTCTATGACACGTCAGGTTCGCGTAATGACTCGCCAGTAAATCCTCACACTCACGCACCTGGCTAATAATGTAACATACTATTTTATTATACCTGAATCACAATCTCCGTTTTAAACACTCAAATGCGTGCGAAAAAGGGCCTTTAAAACACACGTGCTTTAAAGTTGCTAAGTAAGGATACTTCAAGTATGACTTTTGAAACTGTCATCTGGATGAAATAAAAAATCCTCTTAGGTCGCTTTCTGTAAATGCAGAACATTTCTTTGGCTTTTGTACCTGTCCTTTGGTTGAAGCTTTCACAAACGCGCGTAATTTAGGGTATGCTACCAAATCTGTTCCACTTTTTAATCGCAGCATTGCTTTAAAGTTTTGAATGAATGCACCAAAATATAGAAGATTTAAATACCTTTGACATTTCCTTCATATATGTCAGCATTATGGATGCATTTAATACTGTATTCGTAAGTAACTTCCTATTCATCCATGGAAACAACTTTTCATATTCTTTATAATAGGCTTTAGTGGAGTTGGATTTTACACCTACCAACGTTTGTTTAGATTTTACAACAATCGATTTAATGGACGGTGTATTATGTTTTTCAACGGAAATCGTTTAATTCACAAAGACGATGATTTTTATAAGCAAACGTCAAGTGACATTTCCATGGCAATCGTGAAATTACGAGCACCCAGCCCACTTAATTAGACATGTATTCGAGTATAACGTCAATATGACTTCATTGTATTTCCTATTTTTAAATTATATTGCAGGTATAATAAAAAATACTATAAGATACACGTGTATAATTAGTCCTTAAAGCACTTGCAACGTTAAAGGCACTCCGCTTTGCGTCGTGCCCTTAAACTCGTTGCGCGTGCTTTAAAGACTTGATTATACACTTGTATCTTAATATACTATTATAACAGAATGAGAGAATTTTTGAAATTTGACTTTAAAAATCAGTTTCATGAATACCACAGACACCAAAGGCACTTCCTTTCTATTTCCCAGTAGAGGCTATATATCTTGCACTCAAATATCTGTCAACTAAGCACTAATTGATTAAATATTCATTCCTTATGGTCATTGATAAATACTATAAAATAAAAGTTACAATTAATTAAAGACGGGAAAATCATGTTATAAAAATTTAATTTAATATTAATACTAGATTAGATCTCGAAAGGTTAGTAAAGAATTTAATCGTCATGTTCACAGTGCATAAACAAGAAAGTTGCTCAATCGCCAGTGCCTCATCAAAAATGCTTCATTTAGTTTAATTTTATAATTAACTTAAAAGAATATCCATTACATATTCCGTCAAGTGTAATCAAAATTAGTAAAATATATATTATCACGTGAGCTTTTAAGTTAATGAAAACCGTACACAATTTGTTTATGTAATGTATTACATCAAATTGTCTCTATTAATTAGTGAGTAATCCAGAATTTGAAGTAATGCTAATACCGACCACACCGCAAAAGTGTATCGTTTAAAGTAGGTAATAACATGAAGTGTTTTGGAAACAGTTTACATACCAGAGACGATGCCATACATTATAACTATTAAATTATGCAAGAGTGGAATAAATTATGCTCCCCAACTCTATGCTACTAAAATATGTCGGTTCAAGGTAAATTTACCTCGCATTCTAAAAATTCTAAATTTATCAAATTTAACCATAGGCTTTAATTTAACCTGGCAACCCCATGCTTGTTTTCCTGTGCATATTTTCATGTAGTAATTAGTTAGCGAATAAGCACACCCACTTAGTGGTTCCAGAAATGGTAGAGGGAATTTTAATTGTACTTAAAAAAAATGTAAACCGTCTCTTTCAACTCGACCAACCAATTTAAGTTTTATAGCTAATAAGTACACCTGGCCTATTGTAATAAAGCCGCAGGTCACTTCTTTAACGACAGTTCAGTTGAGGAAACTGTAGAGGTGTCGGGTGGTTCATAAATATTGGGATATCACGGTAATTCTTTCGTTTACTTTAGTGTCAACTAACGCTTAGGTTGTCTTTGTATTCTGGACCTGATTTGCATTTTTAAACATATTTTACATAAGCAACGTTTTTTTAATTTAGTAGCCGCGTTTACTGATTTCTCTTGCTAAGACATAAAAAATAGATCATATTTCGAAAGACGGACAATTTTTTGTACAGGTACAAAGACTTAGATGGTATTGTAGATTCGCCGTGTCTACATTTCATAATTTTGTGGTCGAATTAATTAGAGATTCAATCTCATTCATTGTTGTGTTGAACATTAACATGACCTTATCCACCAATTTGTATATTAAAATTTTATTTTATTATTAAGGAAGTTTTCCAAAATAACTGAAACTCTCGAAGGTAGAAATTCTTCCATCTGAAAACTAATTAAAAAAAATTGATTTTGTGTGCTACTTTTTGTTACGTCATGCAAATATTGACGTTAGCCGTTTCTAGGATATTGTTTTGCTGATATGATATAAACTGGAATTTTATTCAATTGGCGCGCGCTTTATTAACGTTGACCGGCTTTACAAAACACAACATGTTAGCACAGATTTAAATATATTTTAAATCTGTGATGTCAAGCTATGATATTGCGCGAAATTTGTGGTGCCAATTATTACCAACTGTTGACTTCCACCAGAAGTCACCATTCATCGTTCATGTAAGTGAACGTCTCAACATACTCAACAGTTGTGTCGGCCCATTGATTAACTTTGAGAGCACTAGGACCTCACATAGTGTAGTAACCGTAATGCACCATATGCATTCCCTATACATCTATCACTGTGCGCTCCAAATTTCGGTTTGTAATGAATCATTAAACCTAAACTTTTGGTCTCAGTTTCGCAAATGAGTTTTATATCTATTAAGAAAATCGTGAGAAGCGATTTGATTTTATGTTACGCTTAGATTGCCCAAATACAATCAATTAAGGGTTAGTAGGATTAATAGCTAAGCAATGACCTGCATATTTTGCAAATCTCTCCAAACCGTTATTGATAATATTAACTCCTGCTTGCACATTGTTTAAATTAAAGGACTAATAAATTTCACTGTCGTCTGCATAAAAGTGCGAACATCACTTAACAAGTGAACTAGAAAGGTTCATAGTGTACAAATTAAATAGAAGTGGGCCTAGAATTGATCCCTGCGACACACCACAAGATACAAGTAAAGCATCCAACAAATTGGTAGTACTATTATTCTTTATAAACGCTTGCCAGTTAATATTGCTGCTAGCGTTCCAGACCACTGGGGAATAGGAACAAGTTGTAAAGATGGATGAAGTTAGAGGTGTTTTATTAATACATCGCAAATATATTTTATAAATATATCAATGAAATAATATTAAAAGACCTGTAACATAACATATGAAATAAGTACTTGATGCATTAAATTGGATATAATTCTAATTGCCCTATATCCAAACGTCACACGAATTCTGTAACCTGCAGACGTCGCTTGTTTGAAATCGCTGAAAACGCGCTGGAAGCAGGCAATATTACAGTGGAGACGAAATAATCCATTCATTCAGTTGCGTAAACAGAATTTTGCAGCTATATTAGAACACGCTATCAAAAATTGGAAAGATCTACTATCAAAAGTGACTTTACTATTTGTGAACTATTTCCATGGGATCCTCGCGCCATTGGCTTCAGTAAGTGTTTGGAGAAAGAAAAAAACATTAGGATCAATATTTTCTGCAGTAATCACAAAAATTTGTCTTCCAGAGCGGTACTCATCCCTGACGTCTGATCTTTCTTTTTTAAATTCCGCAACCCAGCGGAATATGAAGGCCACTGATCACTTAAGGTTTCTACCGCATCGTAGTTTTCTCACAAATGAACTTTTCTATCTTGTTGCTCTACAATTGGATTTTTTTGTTTGAGCAATAACAATATTATTATTAAAAAATTCAATAAAAATGAGTAATCGACACATAGATAGTCCAAGGTGGTTGGCAGCAGTCAATTAAACCTTGGTTTTGCCGAATACAGCTCGTGAGTTTGAAATTTCCGGAAATTTTCTAGCTTCGTGCTTATTGGGATCCATCGCGAGTTTCCGGAAATAATTGCCAACCCACTTGTTGTATTATACAGTGATATTCATGTAATTACTAATCTAAATGTAATGCTATTTGGTATGGTTGGAAAGCATTTTTTCAGAGCTTTCCAATGACGTATCACACATGGGGAGTCACTATTTAAGATTTAAAAGTTGGGGTGGCTAGGGCGCAGAGGGTGTGAGGGGGTGCGTCGCCAACTATGTCATTATGCTTCCCCCTCCGAATTACCGAAACGGATTTTGATTTTTTTAAATATCTCGATTATTTACTAAGATATGGGGGGTGGTAAGTTTTCAAATTGTCACCCTGTATAACATTCGTCTATCTGGACGAAACCTGGATTTTCAAAATGGATCCAGCGTCCGAAAATGGATACACGATTCTCAAATTACAAGTAATCCGTCTAAAATTAAATCAGAAGGGTAGCGTTTTAATAATTTTGAATGCGGGATCTAGTTTTGGATTTTTGGGAGGGTGTAATCGTAGCCTACCGATAGATCTAGCCGTGACATTGATTTAGTGACGTCACAACTGGAGATGGCCACTGCAACGCGGTACTATGTGTTTAAATGCAATTTGATTCGCGTGCGTACTCATTGAACACGAAAACATTTAGTAATCACTTATTTTGAGCCGCAGGATTGTTATATGTTGTTTCCTAATTATAGACACGTGTTATTATGCAAAAATTTTATTAAATACGTACATAAACAACAAATACTCACTGAAAACCGAGCTGAAAACAAATCAAATTTAAACATTCTAATACACACATCTGCCTTTTTTAGCGTAACACAACGAAGTTGAGGTAACGCTTATGTGCTCGTCATTCCGTCGTCTGCCTATCTGTCTGTTCCATCGAGATCTCGGCCCCTGGACCACCTAGAGACTACAGATTTTCGGTCATTTGTAGTTGCAAAGGTCTATATTTTCCCGTAACTCATCATTTACATCCTTTTCATATATGATGGCTGATTTTCAAAAATGGTGGGATACGTGTCTTCGGCAAGTTTAATCTGGTCTCGTGGAACTGTTAATACTGTATCGTCTTATCTAGTCATCTTGTCTACCCGAATAATGAAAATGTCGGAGAAATGCTTTATACAAACCCTGGGGTAATTAGTAATTTCAAAATTGTCCCGGTGAATACATCTTAACCACTTTTTTTGATCGTCTTCATTTTTCGGAAAACAAAAAACCGTAAGAAACCTTGTCTCTTGAACTATAATTGCTTTTGCAACCAGGGACGCAGCACGTATTTGGCATTTTCTTACTGATTCTGTTCGAATACAGTTAAACTACTTGGAATTAATTACACTAAAAGTCGATATGACGGCCGCCGTCAGTTGTGACGTCAGCGCAATAGTGGGGATGAGTGTCACGGCTAGTTCTATCGGTAGGCTACGGTGTAATCCATTATTAACTTCAAATAGTAACGATAGGGATTATTTAAAAAAAAAACATGAACTGGGAGATTTTTCAAAATCGGGCGGTTAATCAATTACTTCCTACTCTGAACAAAGTTGCAGGTAAAGGTGTATTACCCTTACGTAATTGGAAAAAGGATTAGATGCAGGATTGGTTGATTACACATTAAAATTGATGGCAAAATTGTCTTCGTAATTGTTTACTTCAACATTTTAGGAAAGGCAATAACAAAACAAACGTTACGTAATTGACGCATTTTTGAAAGAGAATGGACACGGAGTTCTTAGATTACCTCCGTACCATTGCGAGTACAATCCTATTGAAATGGCATGGAGGTTCTATAAAAGTTACTACAACAAGCGTATAAATTCTCAGCTTCCATCCAAGGATAAGGTTAAAAATTTATGGCTTGAAGGTCTTTCAAAATGCTGCTCTAAGAGCCAGCGACGGCGGAAACAATCAATACAGAAGAAGAGCATCCGGTCGATAAACGTAAAAAGTTCCTCAAAGGCATACCAAGCTACCCGCCTGAAATGAGATTTACAGAAATGTAATAATCATCAAACAGCACAGACGGAAAACTAAACACGCAAGGAAGAACATTTCAGTGGTACACTGAGAGCAAGAACTACACTTAAGCGCAGTTAGGTATCAGTGTGGTGGTTGCTCCATCTCAGGTATGATGGCACTGACTTATCGAGCAGTGGTTATCTTCTAAGAATCCACACCACACTACTCCCAAAGCTAATCCAACCCCAGACTAAAACTGCTCGAAGTATAGACCAGTATGTCGGCATTTTACAAATTAAGTTAGCTAACAATTATTTAGTTGATATTGTCGGATTATATAGACTGCACGAATACAATGAGACCCGGTTTACAGATGAGTTCGAACTGTTTCTACAACAAATAAAAGCGAACAATGTAATTATAAGTGGTGATGTAAATATAAATTTATTAAAGAAAGACAGGGTTTCTGAATATTATTTGATTAAAATGGCAAGTATGGGTTTCAAGTCTATGCTTTGTGAACCAACAGGATAACTAGGGACTCGGCTACCTTGATAGATCATATATTAGTTAGACGCAACGCAAATCACAATTTAGACTGTAGTTCTATGGTAATTAGCTGTGATATTTCGGATCATTGTATGACCGCAATCTGTGTGAAATGTGATCGTCAATCACAATCAAATACTGTTCCAGATGTAAAGCCAAAGATTGAGTACAATATATTAAATAAGCGTCTCAGAGAAGCGGACTGGTCTGACATGTACACTACCCATTCAACATCTCTTGCTTTTCGAGCCTTTTTAGAAATTTTAAACAAATGTATATTGAGTTCTACTAAGGTAAGGCACTTAAGCAGAAAATACCAAAAATTAAAACCTTGGATGAACGAAGAATTACTAAAGATGGTGAATAAGAAAAACTCCTTGTATAAAAGGGTTTTTAAATCGCCAAATAATAATGTGTTGATATCTGAATACAACATTTTTAGGAACAATGTTTCAAGTAAAATAAAAGAAACAAAAACCCTGTTTTATAAAACCATGTTTGAGTGTAATAAAAACGATCCCAAACGTCAATGGCGTACTGTAAAAGAACTAACAGGTGAAAATGTTAAGAAAAATATTAAAATAAATCTCAGAGATAATGATAATTCAATAATCAATTGTCCAAAACAAGTAGCGTGTTCACTGAATAACTTCTTCTGTACGATAGCAGATGATCTAAGACAAAACATTGTCAAAGATAAGACAGACATGAACGGCGATATAGAAAAAATGCTGCAAAATAGTTTTTTGCATAACCAAAATAGACACTCTCTATTTCTTTATCCTACCGATAAGGCTCAAATAAAACAAACAATAAATTCTCTCGATAAACGTAAAGCTCCAGGATATGATAATATCACCCCAGTATTAGTAAAGAATATCAAGGAAAGTATTTTAGACCACCTCGAATATCTATTTAACAAAAGCATAAGCTCCTGGGAATTCCCGGCCGACTTTAAACATGCTATTGTGATCCCGCTATACAAGAAAGCAGACCGTTTATCACCTAACAATTATAGACCGATAGCATTGTTGTCAATATTTTCAAAGATCCTAGAAAAAATTATTAAAGTAAGGCTTGTAAAATTCCTAGGAAATCAAAATTATTTTAGTTCCCGCCAATCAGAAACAAATTAAGCACGGAAGATGCATTATTAACATATATTGAGCAAGTATATAATGGTATTAACGAGGGCATGTACTGTGCAGGGCTTTTTGTAGATGTTATGAAAGTGTTCGACACGGTGGACCACTCGGTGCTTTTGTCGCGGCTGGACAAGGCAGGCGTGCGCGGTGTTGCCTACCAGTGGTTCACTTCCTATCTCACCGATCGCTCTCAATCAACCAAGGTCGAGGGGCAGATCAGCGAACCGGCGGCACTGCCACATGGTATACCGCAAGGTTCGGTACTCTCTGGCCCACTCTTCTTGATTTATGTCAACAGTTTGTGCAATGGAAACTTCAAAGGAAACTTGGTGGCATATGCTGACGATACAGCCTTGTTTTACAAAGCTGATACTGCAGACGAATTAAAAGCAAACATGCAATATGATATCAACTTACTCAAGTACTGGTTTACTGATAATTTTATGAGCATGAGTCCCAAAACCAAGTACATGATTTTTACTTTACAAAGGCAATATGCTTTTACATCTCCTCTAAAGTATCATGAAATAAACTGTACATCCCACGAATGTTTGTGCCCCGAGGTGGGGCAAGTTAAAGTAATTAAATACCTAGGCTTAAATGTAGATTCCAGTTTAAGTTGGAAACAGCATATAGACTTTGTAAAATCTAAGTTAATTAAGTATATCAGAATTATGTACATGTTGAAACCCCTATGTAACACAGACTTGATGCGGACCATTTATTACGCTTTAGTTAACTCAAAGCTCGAATATGGTTTGGCGATATGGGGAGGATGCTATTACACAAATATAAAACCTTTAATTATACTTCAGAAATGCTTTATTAGAATTATATGCAATAGGCAACGCTTCGAACACACGGATGGGCTATTTAAATTTACAAAAGTTTTACCAATACGAAATTTATACATTTTTAAATTCCTTAAGATATTTTTTGTGAGAAGTGGAAATGAATTTAGCTTGACTAAACCACGAGTTCTTAGAAATATTAATGCACCAATCCCCAGACCAAATTCGACGACATTCAAAAAGTTTTACTTATATTTAGCCCCAACATTTTTTAATTATTTGCCTAGAGAAATACAAGAAATAAGGAATAGAAATAAATATCTGAGAGATTTGAAGAGTTTCCTACTAGAAAATGACGTTAGCAGGTTCTTTGATAATGTATGTTAGTAAATTAGTCTTATTATTTTATTATATTTTTTATTATAAATTTCTAATATGTTGGTATATATAAATTAGTCTGAAATTAGTTGCAGGGACATGTTAAGTTATCGCTCTTGTTGTGTGACCGGCCAGCCACTCCACTCCAAGCTCACAAATTAGAATCATTGTAAAAAAAATGCCCCGAACAGGTTTCGACCTTGGGACAATGAATTTATTGGTCCCAGATTGTTTTTATAGGCGATATTAAAGTAGCAGTACTGGACTCTATAAATTATTTTTTGTTAAAGTATTTGTTTTTATTAAATATGATTTGGTTCTATCACATAAGTGTAATACTTAATCCTGTACTGTCTTGTTTGTTTAAAGTGGATTAATAAATACATTTTTCATTTCATTTCATTTAAATGTGGAGGTTTTAGTTCATACACCGCCAGCAACCTGCTAGTATTAAGCATATACTGGGCGATCCAAAATAACTTCAGACAGTTTAAATTTGGCGCGTAAAGTTTTTAGTGTTTTTTACTTAAGGAATTGGCAATCATGTTTAGAAGGTGGTTTATTTATGCCATTCATTAGCGTCGTTTTTTATGTATAACCTTACTTTTAGAGCTTAAAGGGGATCCATATTGATTTATTTCCTTTTAAAGGCGTACTATTAAGCGCGACACGTTTAGAAGATGCTTATATTCGACTTAGTTGTGCTTACTGCAATTCAACGAATAATATGCTACCAACCATTTTAGTGGAAATTGTAGAAGATGCAAGAGGACGTAGCTCCAAATAATTCATTTATATGAAACGTATTCAGCAAGCGAGCCAGCAAGTTGTTTCTCATGAAATTTATACGTATTAATCCATAATAAAAGTACCATAAAATCCAAAACTAAATTGGGCAGCTAGGTTTTGCATATTAACATGAAATTATCATTTTATATATCAACTCGTTATTTTTTCACTCGGCAAGATGACGATTCTTTTCCTTCAAAAAAATTATTGGATGAAACTCAAAAATGCATAAGAACCTTGCCATTACTATTCCACCGCACTGGCTCTGTGTAATATGGTAAATCGTTTTCTCAAATCTACTCCACAAACTCATGGAATAGCCGATGATTCGGCACCGGGGAGCTAATAAAATTAACAACTGATATTACTGACTTTAGGACTTCTGATATATCCAAGCATTATCCACACAAGGACTGTTTGTGAATAATACAGTGATAATAAAAAAGCGACCGACCACCCCTTTATTTTTCCCCCTCATGTGTGTGACTCCATCGGTGGCGATACATTTTAAGTTTTTTTAAATGAACATTTTCCAGTTCTCTAAAAATAGCTTCCCCAATGGTTGTGCCATGAATACTATAGATATCCAGAAGTTCTTCATAAGCTTCATATTCTGTATTTACCCTTCAAATAAAAATTAAATCATGAGCAGTATCTGACAGATCTAGCGACTCATCCAGTGCCAAAGAGAAACACAATGTGACAATTTTTCGAAAGCTAGCATGTTATAATTTTGAGAATGTTTAGTCTCATAATGACGCTTAATGTTGTATTCTTTGAGGACCGCATTGCCTGTTAAACACGGCGCCTTATTACTGGACCCAATAATAAAATATTGAAAGCCCCATTGTTGTTTGAAGGTTCCGCACCCATTCTCTTATTCTTCTTCTCTTGTCCATATTTGTAAATATACGGACACAAGTCAAGTCTCATTACATTACACAATTACAATTAACCTAGCGACTACCGGGCGAAACAATACGTGCACATACGAACGCTTCACTTGAAATTGAGGAGCAATTAATGTGGCGCTAAGGTAGAAAATTTTGAAGACCCCTGGTTTAGACTATTAATATTACAAGCCTGTTGAGGGCCCAGAACAAGAGAGGGATAATAAATAAAATAAAAGACTATTGTCCAAACTTCAGGGATATGGAATTAGCACCGTGCCAGGGAAGGATATGAATATGTAACTTGCAATTTGCAGCTTTTGTTGGTTGTGACACAGCACCACTGTATGAACCTAACGCAAAAAATCTAATGTTATACCTCTAAATGCCACGTAACGAATAACGCAAAAATAACAAACACAATTACATCTCTTGAGTACACGGTTTTTTGTACATTCTTATAATTCTGGGGTAGCAAACCTAGAATTTTTTGAAATGGTTTTTTGCATTCTTACCTAGTGTCAAAAAAAAAGAATTGAATATGAAAAAAAGCACCTAGAGAATAGCAGGCACAAACTTTACTACAGAAAAGAAGTTTTAATTGTGTAAAAATGAAACGTATATCAGGTATTTGTAAAATATTAATGAGTAGGTACTGACAATCGGCCACAAATAATCAAATGCAATTGACACGTGGTGGACAGAAAAAGTTGTACACGGTTAACCCATCGGCAAGTTCTTGAATAATCTGTGATATGCCAGCAAGTTTAATCCTGGAGTGACACTATTTCAATTTTTAATGTATAGCAGACGATTCAGACCGAATCGGTCCACCTTGTTTTTAAAATTGCATCACACTCGAGATGTCAGACATTGCACCTGCATTTTAATGAAACGATAAAAATTTTGGCTTCCGAAGTGTTACGTTTATGCCGGTGAACTACACAAAATGAAAACCCGTAATTTGAATTACAAAGTAAAAATGCCTGCCGCAGAATTTGGTTCGAATGTGTTTTAATACCCCAACACAAAACGTGTAGCTCGCTTATGCCACCACATTGATTGTATGAAAGCTGTAATTATAAGTTATGACGGCTTGAAGTTCTTTAATTAATTGTAAGCGATCGTTTAAAAAATGTTGAGACTCAATCCTCGCCTCTTAAGAGAATCCTAACAGCATCGCACGAATTCATTTTATAAGAGAGCCTCCTTTAATTTGAAATAAGAAGTGCGTATCTTTCGCTTTAACAATATTAAATTAAGGTACCTTAACGACCCGATCTAAAACAATCAAATATTATTTTAGGTGCTTGGGTCGCCATGCAAAATGAATTTCAATTTAATCTTCACCCACCTTATTAATTAATATTTAGATGTAGACAATAGAGTTCAGCCTGAAAGAGGATTTTACTTACCGGATACTTTTAATTAAGACTGCTCAGTTTTTTCACAAGCAAAATGCAGTTAGGGAAAGAAAAGTTCAAGAAAGAGCGTAGCCTTCGAAGTGAATTAATTAAAGTACATTAATCTATGAAAATGAAGATTTAAATCATAAATCACGGGAGTTTTGAAATTTTTTATTGATTTGTATCTACGCGTTTAGGCGTTATTGCGGAAGGAAGTGCGATCAATGCGCTTGAATGTGTGAAGAGTTTGCCTACTCATGATAAATGGATCACCCTCTCAAGCCACCAACATCTTCGGGGACTAAACTCGGCGTCTCAGATCTAAAAGAAACTTTGGCATCGGTCGGTGCTGCCGAATTTTAAGTAATTGAGTTGACGTGATACTGACGTAGTATTTACGCTACAACTAATTATAATTGCGGCAGCGGCAAGGGATTGTGCTGCGAAGTTTTTATCGGCTCGCCTCCTTGTCTTAAAATTGATTGACGCTAGGCTTGTTCGGAAGGGATTAAAGGAAAATAAGTTGTAAGCTATCGTTAAAGTTCTATAGACAGCGTCCATTGTTAGAAGAACGATTGTAGATTTGGGGATCGTTTAACTTGCGTATAAAAAAAACGTTCGGACGTGAATTTTAATCTAAGGGCACACTTTAGATGTCATATGATTTACTAAAGCAGACGGGAGGATTCTATACAATCTGTCTTTTGAAAAATTTCCGACGTCATACATCATTACGAGAAGCCCAGCACAGAAAGGCAGCGAAGTTGACGTTGCATTTGCATATTTCAACTGCATGTGATGTATGTCGAGGACTTTTTGTCTTTGTTGTTAATGTGCTTGACTGCAAATGACATTTAGTGCGAGATTGTAGTATGAGCGGCAAATTCTTGAGTAGTGCTTTTTGTATTGTCCGGTGGCGGTTCGAATGAGCTAAAGTGAACTAAGGCGTCAAATGCAGACGCTTACCTTGAGCGTTTACAAAAGGTTGAGGTAGGGACGCCAACAACGCCACAATCAGCAGGAAACAGGAAGAAGCCATCGCTATCGGCTAGGAACGCAACAACTGGTGCGGACGGGCGGCGGTTTCCCAGTCACTTCCAAACACTCATTGTCAGTTACCACCTCGCGCTTTCGTTATCTGCACTAATTAATGACACTACGATGAACTTTAATTAAAACAACCCCTTGTCCGTACAACTCGAATCAATTCTAAGGATACCTTGAACACGCACTAACGAATATGATTACGATTCGCGCTCGCAAAGTCCACTCTATATAAAAAAAGGAAGAAAACTGAACCGACTAGTTTAAAACTATTTCCTAATTTACTAATAAGCGATGACAGATATTGGTGTGTATGCAAATAACAACACCGACAAGTAATTTAAAGTTTTGAAAGTTGGGAACGCATGTAGAGCCTACGCAAATTCGATGGCAGTTGCAGATAGAGCGTAGATAGTGGGCGGGCCCTTGTTGGGGTCGCAGAAATCTACCCTTCG
This sequence comes from Photinus pyralis, assembly GCF_008802855.1. Lineage (NCBI taxonomy): Eukaryota > Metazoa > Arthropoda > Insecta > Coleoptera > Lampyridae > Photinus > Photinus pyralis. The sequence continues at coordinate 50,929,287 of NW_022170249.1, forward strand.
CACCATATGAGTCAATTTTAACATGCAACACGAGAGTCTCGCGTGGTACTGAGCGGGCCCGTGGCCGACGCGACGCCGGAGTTTGCGCGCCCCACTGTTATCCTCACACCCTGCATATCGTCCTTTTAAAACCTGTACAAATACAATACCTCCAACACAAGGATTTTACCTAGTTGTAAGGCACCTCAATCCTAGACCCACCTCAAAACGTTTTTCGGACGCCTGCACTCACCTGCGCATCCTTTGTCAAACTCGCCAAATTTATAATTATGATTTATCACCGCCCCCGTTTTAATTGAAATTAATTATGCTCTCATTCACAGACAAAATTAGAAGCTCAATTTGTATCAGGTATTTGATTACAGTCAGTCGAAAGTACCAAATGTAAAGAGATTTACGAGCTTGTCAAAAAAATTGACGCATTGTATTAGAAGAATTTGTAGGAAAAATAAAATAACTACTGTGTGTAATTTATCTTACGCTATTACTATCGTCTTCGCTCTTAGTTTTCGGCATTTATAATTTAATTTTCTGTCAATGGAACTAAACGACCTTCTCAAATAAGGTTCTTCAAAGTTTATAATTCTTTATTGTATCATCGTTCAGTGGCACAATGTGCGTGTCTGTCTACGGGTTAATTCACAGATAATTGGAAGTCTTGATAAAGGTCGTTAGATAATTACATTTTTATGGCGGCAACGCGCTTGTACTCGTATATGATGCTCTACGTTTTACAGAATGTTACGAATTAACATACTGCGTTCTTTCACCACAAAAATACATTTTTGGGGTTTACCGTTTACTTTTGCGAAGATTGGTAGCGCAGAGGATGAAAAAAGAGGCGAATTATATCATTCTCCATTGAATAGATAATGATTGCAGTTGCCATTAGAAAGATACAAAACGATAAAATTGGGAGATTATTAAAACAATTGAGGTTATATTATGGAATATTTATAAAACGTAGAAGCAGAAGATAATATATTTTAGCGCATTTTTCAACTCGTGTTGGAAGGCTCTATTATGGCCACTTTGCAATACAAACAAAATGGTCTTCTGGCTGGTGGAACGTGCGCGTAGTCGAGCTGGTTCTGCAGGGTTGTTCCTTGAAGCGCCGTCGAAGCTGAAATTATCTTTGCAGAGTTCGGAGCTCTGCCTTTAAACGTTTGCGACCAGGGACGCTACACTCTCATCGGTTGGCCGGTTTGACCAATGAGGGTGCAGCACGTTTTAGTTTGCTGCATGTCTTGGCAAACTCAGTGGTGTCGGACTGCTGGAAAATAATTCTCCCGACATCTTCTGAATCTTGTTGAAATTCAACGTTCGAAATTGAACTGGAATATGGTCTTTTACTCTCACCATGTATCAGTCTTCTTCCAGTCCACCAGCAGATTAGATCGGCGAAGTAAGTCGGAAGCGATGTTAGGCTGGTTGTCGTCACACATAATGAACTGCCACACGAAGTTTCTGGGGACAGCGACATGTAACACAATAAATTCAAATTATCCTCCAGCTCATAATAGGGAATTCGTCATATACCCTTTATGTTTAATACATACAGGGTGGCCTAACGAAAACGAAACATTCGGAAGGAAATAGTTTTTGGAACAAACGCAAAACACTTCGATTTTGGTTGCAAGGGGGACATCTTTTACTTTAACATTTATACCCCTACTGTCAACCCCCTATGCAGGGTTGCCTTCAATAATTTTAAATTGATGTTGGGTCGAGTAACACATCTTTGCAAAGGGCTCTTTATTTCCCACACGCCTATAGTTTATTTTTCAAATGTGAGCGAGTCATTTGTAGGATACAGGGTGTCGCATCATAAATAATTCAAATGGATATGCAAGCTTTTACGTGACTGAACACGTTTATAAGAAATATTAGCTACAGAAAACAATCCTGAAGAACATAAACCATGAAAAATCAACATAACAAAACCTCATAATAACCCTGAAAAATGTAGACTCATAAAACTGGCTATATCTCTATAAGAACAGTTGATGAATTATCTGATACGTCAGATGCCAATGTATTGGATTGGGTTTTAGCTTGGCATAATGCTTTCTAGAGGTGCACTTGCTGCAGGTCTTAATGTGTTCTATATTGCTCCGGTATTTACTTTGCAAATTAGGAAAACTGCAGGAAAACCTAATTCGAAGTAGCCGGCAGAATGCTCGAAACTGATCTAAGGATCTACTACAGTTGAAAAATTCTTACCTCAGTCCAGGTTCGAACACCCAACCTTTCGGGAATGTAGCCCAACGCTCTACCACTGAGATACGTCGGCTCCTTTAAATCCGGAATTTTGCCCTTGCTCCAATACTAAGGAGGACATAGTTGTGTTTTTGCTTCTTATTTGTAAGTACCCGCAAATTGCATTGTATTTACTTGACATATTTTTTTCTTTAGGTTTCGGCCAATATTTCCATATTGCATTCTGCATCAACGATTGTTGCGCGTTCATCTATAATTAGCCCTCTCATTTAAAGAGGTATGTACATTTTAAGGTTATCAACGAAGAGGGTTACCTTTGATTTTCTTTTAGGGTTCTAATTGTGGATTCAAGTTTTAGTTTCGAATTTCAAAATCTCGTTTGAATCGTAATTAATGTTCCGATACGATTTACATACGAATTTTGGGTAACCTTAGCTTAAATTTACCATTTACCTGCGAGTGCCAACACCTGTGGACGTATTTTTCCACGCCTGCTGATAAGAAGCCGCCATTTTGTGAATTGGGTCACCCTTCAGGCACAATTCAAATTATTGTATTTGTCTTTCCCAAAAAGTTTTTATTTTTGGCTTTGAGAGAAGGCAGCGCCAACTCAACTACCCGTTAGAATTGCAGGCCGAAATTATAGACCAACCAGGGTCTAATAACTTTGTAGAGCTTCTCTCCTCATTTTCTCGTTTTGCTTTATTTTTATTTATTTTAGGAAGTACAAATTTGCGTTGGCCCGGTCATCTTTAATCCATTAATAAAACAATGCTCTACAGAAATTAAACGACGCAGAAAAGACAGGATTCATTTCCACCACGGGTGACTAATACCATTCCAGTAACCTAATCCTCTATTGGGAAATCCACACTCTAAATAAATAAATGTTCTATGATATGCAATGCCTAACCTACTCTCCAAAAATGCCCAACTTTACCTAATTATACGAACAAATCTAAATGGAAAATGAGCAGCTACCCTTACAATCTTCGTTATATGAACTATATGTGTAACTATCAATTTGATTGTGTGATACATAACTCATTACTTGGTAGTAAAATGTGTTTGTCACCAAAAGATGAGTTGCGCCCATAGTACCCACGGAGTAATGATTTTTGGTTTACCTACTTTATGCTTTTGTCATAATAAATGGCACAATGAGGTACAACGAACAAATTTCTTAGTAAAAAAAAAGCAGTGGAAATTATACCATTTTGTATAATGAAATTAAACGAGGTGTCTTTAGAATTTCATTTACCCCCTCCTCCTCGTCCCAAATTATGCTATTATAATAATTAAGTACGAACAAATCATCTGAAACACCTATACAGTCGGCTTTACTCGAAAAATAAAATAAAAACCACCCAGTTTTACTTATTTAAACATGAACCTTGTATTTAATCAGCTTTTTCCGGGTTAATATAAAATTTTAAGGGATAGATACAAATTAGGTTTTCTTAAAGAAAGTTACAAAGCATTTATTAACTGGAACGAAAACAATTACCCACTCCTGCAGCATAAAAAGGATCTAATTTTGAAAAATACACGTTACGTTAATCTTAAATTTCGCTGCACTGCAGTAGCTGTGGCTTGAAATAAATACGTTAAAGTGATTTGCTCTTCTTTTAAAGGACAAACATCAAATAGATTTGGGGTTGTTAAATGCTCGATATCAAAGATTACAGCAACAAAAAATTAGGCCCATCCACTTTCACTTTGCGCGAGAAGAATTCGAAATTACTTCAAAAATAGGCTTGAAACTTGACAAATCTTCAGCTATTGATTTTCAGAGTGCCACGGATTAAGAGGTGGCGAATGTGCTTTTGCTACATTTTTGTTAAAAAGTAAGAGCGGCTTTACGTAAATTGCGCTGACAGTAACGAAAATAAACAAGAGATCTGTATTACAAAATAAACATTCCCAGTTTCTACATCACGTTTTGTCTGTACACCAACCATGCTCTCTTCTAATGCAAATTTTAGATACCTAAAGGCAATTTTTGATAAATTAAAGGGGAACAATTTATATCATTCATATTGTAATTGATTTTCGTTGCAACGTAGACCCTAGGTAGATCTGACGCAAAAGTGTTTCTTTTATAAATATTTTATGCGTTTAAGAAAGGCACACTTGAGTGAGATAAAATGAATTGTTCTGTGTCAACTCGGATGCATTAAAATCTGATGCCAGCAGCTATGCAAAGGTTTGATATAATCGTTAAAACTCTAGTTGAAGTAAACAACTTAATTTATTTTAATTTTCAAAAAATTAATCACTATCGTTTGTCAACATTTGTGCATAGTCTGTTCACCGATCGTCTACATCTACACAAATTACTACATTTGATGTTATCCACGTAGTACAAGCGACAAGGAAACATTGCCCAACATTTAAATAGTTCAGTCTCTCGAATGCAACATTCTCATGTAAGTACCACGTTTATTAATTTTATTATTTCATTTAGTCACGATAATGATCCCTAGTATTATCTGTATTTCGTAGACTAAAGCCACGTGTTTTGTCTTCCGTTGGAAGGACGAAAGGGTCAGTTTTCAGAGGGAGTGACAGTAATGGAATTTCAAACAGAATTTAACAATTTTTGGATACCTTACCATTAACACATTAATATTGAGCGTAATAATTGCTGCACAGCTTCTTCCGCATCATTTCTACACAATCCCCTGTTTAAACTGAAGTGTACTTGTAAAAAATAGTAAAATCCCTCGTAAAATCCTTACTTTCAAATTTGCACTTTAATACTTTAATTGTTATAATTAGTTAGTGGAGGACCAAAAATATCGTGCGTATCACAAAACTAAAGTGCATATTAATCCCTTGTATGTAGAACAAAGTTCATCCTCGGGATTAAACGGATGCTTTAGTCTTAGTCCATTGATGTATAATATTAGTATTGGTTAATTTGTTATAGGAGTACGAAAATCTTTCTTTTATTTGTATCTTATTGTTTTCTTTAAAATTATCATTTGGAATTATATATTCTAATAATTTAGTTGCAATTTCTAACCAAGTGGATGTTACGCTACCATTTCCATTCCAAATTGTGGTTACGATATTTTTTCCTTTTTGTTTCTTGAAATAGTATAGGTACAGTGCGAGGAAGCAGTCTTGCATTCCGCCATTTAAGTATTGAATTAGTTAATTATTTCAATAAAATTAGTGTTTATGGACTGTAACTTTTGTTGTGTAATTTTCTTGTATACAGTAATATGTGTTTCAATTTTGTAGATAGCTCCCCACGGTTCTTCATTTCCATGATTTGTTATCAATTCTTTTAAGTCTTTAAATTTGGCATTTCTTATCATATTTCTATATTTAGCTCTTTCTTTTTTATAATTTTCTTTTAGAGTCTTTAATTTCCAAATTTGTTTGATTTTGGTATCTTCTTTGTAAATTCATAATTTCCTTTCGTTTACAGCTTAAGTTTTTGTCCCGCCACATCTTATATTTATTGCGGAATTTTACTTTTGGTTGCAAATATTTTTGATTTCGCTAGTCAGTATTTCTATCGTATTCTCAATATCTGCGTTGTTTTCCAATGAAAAAAATTCTTTAAATTTGGAATTTAGATCGGGTAATTCTTGAAATTTTCCCCATTTGCTTTTTTGATGAATATGTATTACTGTTTATTTTAGTTAAATTTTGTTTTACAAATGTATGTTAAAAGTAATTGCATTGTGATCACTTACTGTCAGAGCACTGTGAACTTTCCAATTATTTATATTCTTCATATTTTCTTTTTGCTGAGGAGGAGAAATGCATTTACGCACCGAGTGGCGGGCTCTCCCAGACATTGGGTATACCCAGTAAACCCCCTCCTTAGGCGTCAGCTGTTGGGGCTATTGGCCTTTTTTTTGTAAAATATCACAAGTAATCAAAGTGTATTTTGCAGTTCAAAGTTTTAAATTTTATTAAGCAGTCCTTTTCTTTATAAGATTAACGTATTTCTGCACTTTTCAATACTTGCTAGTGTCTGTCGTGCTGTCGTATTGATAATTGCAGTTACGTTTATATTTTCTGTAGGTTATCGATTTCGAAAAACAAATATAAACAAAAAACAAACAATATATACAATTTAACTTCAACAAATAATGACAATGGAGCAATATATCAAGAAAAACACTTCGGTTTCGACTTTGTAGTTCAATGGTAGAGCGTTGGGCTATAAATCCG
>NW_022170249.1:50935800-51031663 GCF_008802855.1 Photinus pyralis
CCCATCAATACCAATTGCCTTTGATTTAATTGACCGGATTATCCTAAAGATTTCATCCTCGGAAACCGTGGTGAAACTTAAAATTGTGGATATAGAACTTGCTCTATGTCCTTCATAAAACGTTTCCAAAGCGGTAGTGTCACCAAGTAGTCTAGTTGCTGAATTTGTAAAGTACTGATTCAATTTCTCTACGTCGGACAACTCTTTGGGTATGGGTTTTGATTTATTTGTTTTATTTAAATTACGAAACTCTTTCCAGAGATTATTATGATGTTCACTGAAACGCTCTTGGTAATATTTGCGTTGCTGCTTTTTAACAGCTACGGTAACAAAGTTTCGAATAAATTTATAGACGTTCCAATCTACTTGATGCCTTGACTTTTTATAACTATTAAGAGCAACCTGCCTAATTGCAAATAATTGCCTTATACCGTCGGTGAGCCAAGGAGCATGTGGTTTTGAAAACCTAGACGTTTTTAGTGGCACGTGCATGTTAAAAAGTGTCAATAGATTCTCATTGAAAATGTTTACCTTCGTATTTATATCTGACGCCTCAATTACACATTTCCATGGAATCGACATAAGATCGCCTTTAAACCGGGTGTAACTAAACTGTGTAAAATCTCTGTAAGTGTATATGTTTTGAGCAGAAGTCACCCTTTGCACGGGTATGTGGCAATAAATCAATTCATGATCAGATACACTTGGCAAGTGAATTGTCCCTTTAATTTTAATATCATGTCTACTTCTACATGAATATCACTGTATGTATATGAAAATATAACATTCGTGTATCTGGACGAAACTTCGATTTTTCAAAATGGATCCAGCGTCCGAAAATGGGTACACGATTCTGAAATTAAAAGTAATCCGTGTAAAATTAAATCAGAAGGGAAGCGTTTTTACTATTTTGCATGCGGGGCCTCGTTTTGAATTTTTGGGAGGGTGTAATCTATTATTAACTTCAAATAGTAACGATTAATAAAAAAAAACATGAACGGGGAGATTTTTTACAATTGGGCGGTTTATCAATTACTTCCTACTCTGAATAAAATTGCAGATAAATGTGTATTACACTCACGTAATTGGAAAAAGGATCAGATGCAGGATTGGTTGATTACACATTAAAATGGATGGCAAAATTGTCTTTGTAATTGTTTAATTCAACCTTTTAGGAAAGGCAATAACAAACGTTACGTAATTGACGCATTTTTGAAAGAGAACACGGAGTTCTTAGATTACCTCCGTACCATTGCGAGTACAATCCTATTGAAATGGAATGGGGGTTCTGTCAAATTACTACAACAAGCGTATAAATTCTCAGTTTCCATCCAAGGATAAGGTTAAAAATTTATGGCTTGAAGCCCTTTCAAAATGCTGCTCTAAGACTAGCGACGGCAGAAACAATCAATGCAGAAGAAGAGCATCCGGTCGATAAACGTAAAAAGTTCCTCAAAGACATAGCAAGCTACCCACCTGAAATGAGATTTACAGAAATGTAATAATCATCAAACAGCACAGACGGAAAACTAAACACGCAAGGAAGAACATTTCAATGGTACAGTGAGAGCAAGAACTACACTCAAGCGCAGTTAGGTATCAGTGTGGTGGTTGCTCCATCTCAGGTATGATGGCACTGACTTATCGAGCAGTGGTTATCTTCTGAGAATCCACACCACACTACTCCCAAAGCTAATCCAACCCCAGACTAAAACTGCTCGAAGTATAGACCAGTATGTCGGCATTTAAATGTGGAGGTTTTAGTTCATACACCACCAGCAACCTGCTAGTATTAAGCATATACTGGGCGATCCAAAATAACTTCAGACAGTTTAAATTTGGCGCGTAAAGGAATTGGCAATCATGTTTAGAAGGTGGTTTATTTATGCCATTCATTAGCGTCGTTATTTTATGTATAACCTTACTTTTAGAGCTTAAAGGGGATGCATATTGATTTATTTCCTTTTAAAGGCGTACTATTAAGCGCGACACGTTTAGAAGATGCTTATATTCGACTTAGTTGTGCTTACTGCAATTCAACGAATAATATGCTACCAACCATTTTAGTGGAAATTGTAGAAGATGCAAGAGGACGTAGCTCCAAATAATTCATTTATATGAAACGTATTCAGCAAGCGAATCAGCAAGTTGTTTTTCATGAAGTTTATACGTATTAATCCATAATAAAAGTACCATAAAATCCAAAACTAAATTGGGCAACTAGGTTTTGCATGTTAACATGAAAGTATCATTTTATATATCAACTCGTTATTTTTTCACTCGGCAAGATGACGATTCTTTTCCTTCAAAAAAATTATTGGATGAAACTCAAAAATGCATAAGAACCTTGCCATTACTATTCCACCGCACTGGCTCTGTGTAATATGGTAAATCGTTTTCTCAAATCTACTCCACAAACTCATGGAATAGCCGATGATTCGGCACCGGGGAGCTAATAAAATTAACAACTGATATTACTGACTTTAGGACTTCTGATATATCCAAGCATTATCCACACAAGGACTGTTTGTGAATAATACAGTGATAATAAAAAAGCGACCGACCACCCCTTTATTTTTCCCCCTCATGTGTGTGACTCCATCGGTGGCGATACATTTTAAGTTTTTTTAAATGAACATTTTCCAGTTCTCTAAAAATAGCTTCCCCAATGGTTGTGCCATGAATACTATAGATATCCAGAAGTTCTTCATAAGCTTCATATTCTGTATTTACCCTTCAAATAAAAATTAAATCATGAGCAGTATCTGACAGATCTAGCGACTCATCCAGTGCCAAAGAGAAACACAATGTGACAATTTTTCGAAAGCTAGCATGTTATAATTTTGAGAATGTTTAGTCTCATAATGACGCTTAATGTTGTATTCTTTGAGGACCGCATTGCCTGTTAAACACGGCGCCTTATTACTGGACCCAATAATAAAATATTGAAAGCCCCATTGTTGTTTGAAGGTTCCGCACCCATTCTCTTATTCTTCTTCTCTTGTCCATATTTGTAAATATACGGACACAAGTCAAGTCTCATTACATTACACAATTACAATTAACCTAGCGACTACCGGGCGAAACAATACGTGCACATACGAACGCTTCACTTGAAATTGAGGAGCAATTAATGTGGCGCTAAGGTAGAAAATTTTGAAGACCCCTGGTTTAGACTATTAATATTACAAGCCTGTTGAGGGCCCAGAACAAGAGAGGGATAATAAATAAAATAAAAGACTATTGTCCAAACTTCAGGGATATGGAATTAGCACCGTGCCAGGGAAGGATATGAATATGTAACTTGCAATTGCAGCTTTTGTTGGTTGTGACACAGCACCACTGTATGAACCTAACGCAAAAAATCTAATGTTATACCTCTAAATGCCACGTAACGAATAACGCAAAAATAACAAACACAATTACATCTCTTGAGTACACGGTTTTTTGTACATTCTTATAATTCTGGGGTAGCAAACCTAGAATTTTTTGAAATGGTTTTTTGCATTCTTACCTAGTGTCAAAAAAAAAGAATTGAATATGAAAAAAGCACCTAGAGAATAGCAGGCACAAACTTTACTACAGAAAAGAAGTTTTAATTGTGTAAAAATGAAACGTATATAAGGTATTTGTAAAATATTAATGAGTAGGTACTGACAATCGGCCACAAATAATCAAATGCAATTGACACGTGGTGAGGACAGAAAAAGTTGTACACGGTTAACCCATCGGCAAGTTCTTGAATAATCTGTGATATGCCAGCAAGTTTAATCCTGGAGTGACACTATTTCAATTTTTAATGTATAGCAGACGATTCAGACCGAATCGGTCCACCTTGTTTTTAAAATTGCATCACACTCGAGATGTCAGACATTGCACCTGCATTTTAATGAAAAAACGATAAAAATTTTGGCTTCCGAAGTGTTACGTTTGCCGGTGAACTACACAAAATGAAAACCCGTAATTTGAATTACAAAGTAAAAATGCCTGCCGCAGAATTTGGTTCGAATGTGTTTTAATACCCCAACACAAAACGTGTAGCTCGCTTATGCCACCACATTGATTGTATGAAAGCTGTAATTATAAGTTATGACGGCTTGAAGTTCTTTAATTAATTGTAAGCGATCGTTTAAAAAATGTTGAGACTCAATCCTCGCCTCTTAAGAGAATCCTAACAGCATCGCACGAATTCATTTTATAAGAGAGCCTCCTTTAATTTGAAATAAGAAGTGCGTATCTTTCGCTTTAACAATATTAAATTAAGGTACCTTAACGACCCGATCTAAAACAATCAAATATTATTTTAGGTGCTTGGGTCGCCATGCAAAATGAATTTCAATTTAATCTTCACCCACCTTATTAATTAATATTTAGATGTAGACAATAGAGTTCAGCCTGAAAGAGGATTTTACTTACCGGATACTTTTAATTAAGACTGCTCAGTTTTTTCACAAGCAAAATGCAGTTAGGGAAAGAAAAGTTCAAGAAAGAGCGTAGCCTTCGAAGTGAATTAATTAAAGTACATTAATCTATGAAAATGAAGACTTAAATCATAAATCACGGGAGTTTTGAAATTTTTTATTGATTTGTATCTACGCGTTTAGGCGTTATTGCGGAAGGAAGTGCGATCAATGCGCTTGAATGTGTGAAGAGTTTGCCTACTCATGATAAATGGATCACCCTCTCAAGCCACCAACATCTTCGGGGACTAAACTCGGCGTCTCAGATCTAAAAGAAACTTTGGCATCGGTCGGTGCTGCCGAATTTTAAGTAATTGAGTTGACGTGATACTGACGTAGTATTTACGCTACAACTAATTATAATTGCGGCAGCGGCAAGGGATTGTGCTGCGAAGTTTTTATCGGCTCGCCTCCTTGTCTTAAAATTGATTGACGCTAGGCTTGTTCGGAAGGGATTAAAGGAAAATAAGTTGTAAGCTATCGTTAAAGTTCTATAGACAGCGTCCATTGTTAGAAGAACGATTGTAGATTTGGGGATCGTTTAACTTGCGTATAAAAAAAACGTTCGGACGTGAATTTTAATCTAAGGGCACACTTTAGATGTCATATGATTTACTAAAGCAGACGGGAGGATTCTATACAATCTGTCTTTTGAAAAATTTCCGACGTCATACATCATTACGAGAAGCCCAGCACAGAAAGGCAGCGAAGTTGACGTTGCATTTGCATATTTCAACTGCATGTGATGTATGTCGAGGACTTTTTGTCTTTGTTGTTAATGTGCTTGACTGCAAATGACATTTAGTGCGAGATTGTAGTATGAGCGGCAAATTCTTGAGTAGTGCTTTTTGTATTGTCCGGTGGCGGTTCGAATGAGCTAAAGTGAACTAAGGCGTCAAATGCAGACGCTTACCTTGAGCGTTTACAAAAGGTTGAGGTAGGGACGCCAACAACGCCACAGTCAGCAGGAAACAGGAAGAAGCCATCGCTATCGGCTAGGAACGCAACAACTGGTGCGGACGGGCGGCGGTTTCCCAGTCACTTCCAAACACTCATTGTCAGTTACCACCTCGCGCTTTCGTTATCTGCACTAATTAATGACACTACGATGAACTTTAATTAAAACAACCCCTTGTCCGTACAACTCGAATCAATTCTAAGGATACCTTGAACACGCACTAACGAATATGATTACGATTCGCGCTCGCAAAGTCCACTCTATATAAAAAAAGGAAGAAAACTGAACCGACTAGTTTAAAACTATTTCCTAATTTACTAATAAGCGATGACAGATATTGGTGTGTATGCAAATAACAACACCGACAAGTAATTTAAAGTTTTGAAAGTTGGGAACGCATGTAGAGCCTACGCAAATTCGATGGCAGTTGCAGATAGAGCGTAGATAGTGGGCGGGCCCTTGTTGGGGTCGCAGAAATCTACCCTTCGCACCATATGAGTCAATTTTAACATGCAACACGAGAGTCTCGCGTGGTACTGAGCGGGCCCGTGGCCGACGCGACGCCGGAGTTTGCGCGCCCCACTGTTATCCTCACACCCTGCATATCGTCCTTTTAAAACCTGTACAAATACAATACCTCCAACACAAGGATTTTACCTAGTTGTAAGGCACCTCAATCCTAGACCCACCTCAAAACGTTTTTCGGACGCCTGCACTCACCTGCGCATCCTTTGTCAAACTCGCCAAATTTATAATTATGATTTATCACCGCCCCCGTTTTAATTGAAATTAATTATGCTCTCATTCACAGACAAAATTAGAAGCTCAATTTGTATCAGGTATTTGATTACAGTCAGTCGAAAGTACCAAATGTAAAGAGATTTACGAGCTTGTCAAAAAAATTGACGCATTGTATTAGAAGAATTTGTAGGAAAAATAAAATAACTACTGTGTGTAATTTATCTTACGCTATTACTATCGTCTTCGCTCTTAGTTTTCGGCATTTATAATTTAATTTTCTGTCAATGGAACTAAACGACCTTCTCAAATAAGGTTCTTCAAAGTTTATAATTCTTTATTGTATCATCGTTCAGTGGCACAATGTGCGTGTCTGTCTACGGGTTAATTCACAGATAATTGGAAGTCTTGATAAAGGTCGTTAGATAATTACATTTTTATGGCGGCAACGCGCTTGTACTCGTATATGATGCTCTACGTTTTACAGAATGTTACGAATTAACATACTGCGTTCTTTCACCACAAAAATACATTTTTGGGGTTTACCGTTTACTTTTGCGAAGATTGGTAGCGCAGAGGATGAAAAAAGAGGCGAATTATATCATTCTCCATTGAATAGATAATGATTGCAGTTGCCATTAGAAAGATACAAAACGATAAAATTGGGAGATTATTAAAACAATTGAGGTTATATTATGGAATATTTATAAAACGTAGAAGCAGAAGATAATATATTTTAGCGCATTTTTCAACTCGTGTTGGAAGGCTCTATTATGGCCACTTTGCAATACAAACAAAATGGTCTTCTGGCTGGTGGAACGTGCGCGTAGTCGAGCTGGTTCTGCAGGGTTGTTCCTTGAAGCGCCGTCGAAGCTGAAATTATCTTTGCAGAGTTCGGAGCTCTGCCTTTAAACGTTTGCGACCAGGGACGCTACACTCTCATCGGTTGGCCGGTTTGACCAATGAGGGTGCAGCACGTTTTAGTTTGCTGCATGTCTTGGCAAACTCAGTGGTGTCGGACTGCTGGAAAATAATTCTCCCGACATCTTCTGAATCTTGTTGAAATTCAACGTTCGAAATTGAACTGGAATATGGTCTTTTACTCTCACCATGTATCAGTCTTCTTCCAGTCCACCAGCAGATTAGATCGGCGAAGTAAGTCGGAAGCGATGTTAGGCTGGTTGTCGTCACACATAATGAACTGCCACACGAAGTTTCTGGGGACAGCGACATGTAACACAATAAATTCAAATTATCCTCCAGCTCATAATAGGGAATTCGTCATATACCCTTTATGTTTAATACATACAGGGTGGCCTAACGAAAACGAAACATTCGGAAGGAAATAGTTTTTGGAACAAACGCAAAACACTTCGATTTTGGTTGCAAGGGGGACATCTTTTACTTTAACATTTATACCCCTACTGTCAACCCCCTATGCAGGGTTGCCTTCAATAATTTTAAATTGATGTTGGGTCGAGTAACACATCTTTGCAAAGGGCTCTTTATTTCCCACACGCCTATAGTTTATTTTTCAAATGTGAGCGAGTCATTTGTAGGATACAGGGTGTCGCATCATAAATAATTCAAATGGATATGCAAGCTTTTACGTGACTGAACACGTTTATAAGAAATATTAGCTACAGAAAACAATCCTGAAGAACATAAACCATGAAAAATCAACATAACAAAACCTCATAATAACCCTGAAAAATGTAGACTCATAAAACTGGCTATATCTCTATAAGAACAGTTGATGAATTATCTGATACGTCAGATGCCAATGTATTGGATTGGGTTTTAGCTTGGCATAATGCTTTCTAGAGGTGCACTTGCTGCAGGTCTTAATGTGTTCTATATTGCTCCGGTATTTACTTTGCAAATTAGGAAAACTGCAGGAAAACCTAATTCGAAGTAGCCGGCAGAATGCTCGAAACTGATCTAAGGATCTACTACAGTTGAAAAATTCTTACCTCAGCCCAGGTTCGAACACCCAACCTTTCGGGAATGTAGCCCAACGCTCTACCACTGAGATACGTCGGCTCCTTTAAATCCGGAATTTTGCCCTTGCTCCAATACTAAGGAGGACATAGTTGTGTTTTTGCTTCTTATTTGTAAGTACCCGCAAATTGCATTGTATTTACTTGACATATTTTTTTCTTTAGGTTTCGGCCAATATTTCCATATTGCATTCTGCATCAACGATTGTTGCGCGTTCATCTATAATTAGCCCTCTCATTTAAAGAGGTATGTACATTTTAAGGTTATCAACGAAGAGGGTTACCTTTGATTTTCTTTTAGGGTTCTAATTGTGGATTCAAGTTTTAGTTTCGAATTTCAAAATCTCGTTTGAATCGTAATTAATGTTCCGATACGATTTACATACGAATTTTGGGTAACCTTAGCTTAAATTTACCATTTACCTGCGAGTGCCAACACCTGTGGACGTATTTTTCCACGCCTGCTGATAAGAAGCCGCCATTTTGTGAATTGGGTCACCCTTCAGGCACAATTCAAATTATTGTATTTGTCTTTCCCAAAAAGTTTTTATTTTTGGCTTTGAGAGAAGGCAGCGCCAACTCAACTACCCGTTAGAATTGCAGGCCGAAATTATAGACCAACCAGGGTCTAATAACTTTGTAGAGCTTCTCTCCTCATTTTCTCGTTTTGCTTTATTTTTATTTATTTTAGGAAGTACAAATTTGCGTTGGCCCGGTCATCTTTAATCCATTAATAAAACAATGCTCTACAGAAATTAAACGACGCAGAAAAGACAGGATTCATTTCCACCACGGGTGACTAATACCATTCCAGTAACCTAATCCTCTATTGGGAAATCCACACTCTAAATAAATAAATGTTCTATGATATGCAATGCCTAACCTACTCTCCAAAAATGCCCAACTTTACCTAATTATACGAACAAATCTAAATGGAAAATGAGCAGCTACCCTTACAATCTTCGTTATATGAACTATATGTGTAACTATCAATTTGATTGTGTGATACATAACTCATTACTTGGTAGTAAAATGTGTTTGTCACCAAAAGATGAGTTGCGCCCATAGTACCCACGGAGTAATGATTTTTGGTTTACCTACTTTATGCTTTTGTCATAATAAATGGCACAATGAGGTACAACGAACAAATTTCTTAGTAAAAAAAAAGCAGTGGAAATTATACCATTTTGTATAATGAAATTAAACGAGGTGTCTTTAGAATTTCATTTACCCCCTCCTCCTCGTCCCAAATTATGCTATTATAATAATTAAGTACGAACAAATCATCTGAAACACCTATACAGTCGGCTTTACTCGAAAAATAAAATAAAAACCACCCAGTTTTACTTATTTAAACATGAACCTTGTATTTAATCAGCTTTTTCCGGGTTAATATAAAATTTTAAGGGATAGATACAAATTAGGTTTTCTTAAAGAAAGTTACAAAGCATTTATTAACTGGAACGAAAACAATTACCCACTCCTGCAGCATAAAAAGGATCTAATTTTGAAAAATACACGTTACGTTAATCTTAAATTTCGCTGCACTGCAGTAGCTGTGGCTTGAAATAAATACGTTAAAGTGATTTGCTCTTCTTTTAAAGGACAAACATCAAATAGATTTGGGGTTGTTAAATGCTCGATATCAAAGATTACAGCAACAAAAAATTAGGCCCATCCACTTTCACTTTGCGCGAGAAGAATTCGAAATTACTTCAAAAATAGGCTTGAAACTTGACAAATCTTCAGCTATTGATTTTCAGAGTGCCACGGATTAAGAGGTGGCGAATGTGCTTTTGCTACATTTTTGTTAAAAAGTAAGAGCGGCTTTACGTAAATTGCGCTGACAGTAACGAAAATAAACAAGAGATCTGTATTACAAAATAAACATTCCCAGTTTCTACATCACGTTTTGTCTGTACACCAACCATGCTCTCTTCTAATGCAAATTTTAGATACCTAAAGGCAATTTTTGATAAATTAAAGGGGAACAATTTATATCATTCATATTGTAATTGATTTTCGTTGCAACGTAGACCCTAGGTAGATCTGACGCAAAAGTGTTTCTTTTATAAATATTTTATGCGTTTAAGAAAGGCACACTTGAGTGAGATAAAATGAATTGTTCTGTGTCAACTCGGATGCATTAAAATCTGATGCCAGCAGCTATGCAAAGGTTTGATATAATCGTTAAAACTCTAGTTGAAGTAAACAACTTAATTTATTTTAATTTTCAAAAAATTAATCACTATCGTTTGTCAACATTTGTGCATAGTCTGTTCACCGATCGTCTACATCTACACAAATTACTACATTTGATGTTATCCACGTAGTACAAGCGACAAGGAAACATTGCCCAACATTTAAATAGTTCAGTCTCTCGAATGCAACATTCTCATGTAAGTACCACGTTTATTAATTTTATTATTTCATTTAGTCACGATAATGATCCCTAGTATTATCTGTATTTCGTAGACTAAAGCCACGTGTTTTGTCTTCCGTTGGAAGGACGAAAGGGTCAGTTTTCAGAGGGAGTGACAGTAATGGAATTTCAAACAGAATTTAACAATTTTTGGATACCTTACCATTAACACATTAATATTGAGCGTAATAATTGCTGCACAGCTTCTTCCGCATCATTTCTACACAATCCCCTGTTTAAACTGAAGTGTACTTGTAAAAAATAGTAAAATCCCTCGTAAAATCCTTACTTTCAAATTTGCACTTTAATACTTTAATTGTTATAATTAGTTAGTGGAGGACCAAAAATATCGTGCGTATCACAAAACTAAAGTGCATATTAATCCCTTGTATGTAGAACAAAGTTCATCCTCGGGATTAAACGGATGCTTTAGTCTTAGTCCATTGATGTATAATATTAGTATTGGTTAATTTGTTATAGGAGTACGAAAATCTTTCTTTTATTTGTATCTTATTGTTTTCTTTAAAATTATCATTTGGAATTATATATTCTAATAATTTAGTTGCAATTTCTAACCAAGTGGATGTTACGCTACCATTTCCATTCCAAATTGTGGTTACGATATTTTTTCCTTTTTGTTTCTTGAAATAGTATAGGTACAGTGCGAGGAAGCAGTCTTGCATTCCGCCATTTAAGTATTGAATTAGTTAATTATTTCAATAAAATTAGTGTTTATGGACTGTAACTTTTGTTGTGTAATTTTCTTGTATACAGTAATATGTGTTTCAATTTTGTAGATAGCTCCCCACGGTTCTTCATTTCCATGATTTGTTATCAATTCTTTTAAGTCTTTAAATTTGGCATTTCTTATCATATTTCTATATTTAGCTCTTTCTTTTTTATAATTTTCTTTTAGAGTCTTTAATTTCCAAATTTGTTTGATTTTGGTATCTTCTTTGTAAATTCATAATTTCCTTTCGTTTACAGCTTAAGTTTTTGTCCCGCCACATCTTATATTTATTGCGGAATTTTACTTTTGGTTGCAAATATTTTTGATTTCGCTAGTCAGTATTTCTATCGTATTCTCAATATCTGCGTTGTTTTCCAATGAAAAAAATTCTTTAAATTTGGAATTTAGATCGGGTAATTCTTGAAATTTTCCCCATTTGCTTTTTTGATGAATATGTATTACTGTTTATTTTAGTTAAATTTTGTTTTACAAATGTATGTTAAAAGTAATTGCATTGTGATCACTTACTGTCAGAGCACTGTGAACTTTCCAATTATTTATATTCTTCATATTTTCTTTTTGCTGAGGAGGAGAAATGCATTTACGCACCGAGTGGCGGGCTCTCCCAGACATTGGGTATACCCAGTAAACCCCCTCCTTAGGCGTCAGCTGTTGGGGCTATTGGCCTTTTTTTTGTAAAATATCACAAGTAATCAAAGTGTATTTTGCAGTTCAAAGTTTTAAATTTTATTAAGCAGTCCTTTTCTTTATAAGATTAACGTATTTCTGCACTTTTCAATACTTGCTAGTGTCTGTCGTGCTGTCGTATTGATAATTGCAGTTACGTTTATATTTTCTGTAGGTTATCGATTTCGAAAAACAAATATAAACAAAAAACAAACAATATATACAATTTAACTTCAACAAATAATGACAATGGAGCAATATATCAAGAAAAACACTTCGGTTTCGACTTTGTAGTTCAATGGTAGAGCGTTGGGCTATAAATCCGGAGGTCGGGTGTTCGAACCTGGATTTAGGTTAATTTTTCATCCGTGGCAGGGATGGGAATTACCTTAGACCAGTTTCGAGCAGTCTTCCGGCTACTCCGAATTAGATTTTCCTGCAGTTTTCCTAATTCGTCCTTCTGCAGAGGTGCCTCTAAAAAGTATTATGCGGGTCACTCTGTAATTGGGCACAAGCCTGTTGAGGGCCCAGAACAAGAGAGGGATAATAAATAATTGTGCGTATCGCCGTTTCGAATTATCGGAAACCAATCAATCGAAGTGTAAGAAGGTAAGACCTCCTACCTAGGATGTGTGGGGATTTCTACAATTTCACTCTAACGCGTATTGTGTGGTTTGCAATTAGGACAAAGAAAAGTGGACGTAATAGGACAATTAATGTGAAATTTCCAATCGGGTACGTGTATCATGCACGATGGGATAATGATTGAAATTACATTTTGCATTAATCGATTTCATCCTGGCAACGCACAAATGAAATTGCCTCTATTTTAATAACATATTGAGGACGTTAGCTTGTGATAAGAGTAGGTAAAACAAGAACTTTTAGCACGAAGATCGTGTTTCCTTTTCTGAAATTATTGGAAACGTGTGGCAAGAGGCCACCGATTAGGTATCGTTTTATAGAAATCGCAATTTATCGCTACAGCCTGGTTCAAGTGCTTAAAAATGTGCGTGTCTGTTCAAATCTGCACAATACCCATTTGGAAATAAATGAAGAGAAGTTTATGCAGTCCATTTAAATTACACAGATTTACATCAAAGTATAGGGGACAGGCCAGCGCTCTATTTAGCCCTTGTCGCAACATTTCATTGCATATACGTATAACTATCGGAGTAACTGGCTTGCGTGGCGTAACCGAAATTAAAAAATTACAATTAATTAAATATGAATTGGCTTAATAGCTACTTTCAGAATCCGGTATATATAGGATTGGACATCAACTTATAAAAGTAGATTCCAAAAATTTTATATCTAATTTTCCTCGCTTCCTACTTCATCCAATTTTCTGGTATCCATTTAATTACTTTACTGGTTTGATACCGAAAAAGAAATTCGTAAGCTAAAAAAATGTACCATTTAAGAACTCCTTTAATCGTCTCAGGTGTTATCCTTCGAATCATTTATCATTGTAATTAAAATTCTTTAACGTTAGCATCATATTACGTTTATCACTAAATCAAATTGGCCAAATAATTTCGTTAACTAATCAAATTTTGGTTACCGGGTAGGTAAAATACGCGATAGTTATGCTAATTCGGTTATGTAGATGTTTTATATTTATCAGATGGTGATGTAATGAGCTAAACACCTGCAAAAGGTTTCATTTCGAGATAATTATATAAATAGAAATGAGATCTCTAGTAAACAATCTGCAAATCGCTCAAGCAATTCTGTAGGCATCGCTTAATTAATTATAAAGGTAACTTTGAGAAGCAACAATAAATCTCCCTCCGTCTACAAACTCCATTGAACTGTTGCGATTTGTTGATTAGAGGCCGTCCTTATTCAAATTTCCATTTAGTAAGTGATTTTAGTCATCGAGATGGTTACCATCAAATTAAGGCTGGGCCGTGGTTTGCAAAGTGTTTATTAGGGGCGATTTGCATTTCTACCCATTAGTTTATAACCCATTTTTATTTCCATGAAGGGTGAAACGAATTATTAACTGCAAAACCATCGGTTACACAAGCTAAGCATTTATTTCATAATAGCACAATTTTGTGGAAAATGTGAAATATTGCAATTTCCTTCAGTTCAATCCACCTAATCGCCCTTCTCATCGCGTCTAAGACATTGCTCTGTAAATGGAGCGTATTTTGTGTGGCTGTTTTAAATGATTGCGAAACGGAAAGCAAATGCTTTCCAAAATGTTAATGAAGTAGCGGTGTATTGTAAATCGATAATGACAAATTTAACTTAAATGTTTTCTACTTTTTTACGATTTTTCGTTAAAGGTTGATGAAGTCATCTCAACAAGCGAGTAAAGCACTCAAGAACAATATTGACAATGATTTTATATTTATTCTTGAACTCGTTGCTTTTAATTTTCCAGCTTGTGGCTCCAACAAAATTAGTTACGTTCACAGAACCGTTTACAGCGCCAATAGTACTCACAAAGGAATACAAAATGTGTTTACTTACGTTAGTAGCAAGTCTGTGTTTGCCACCAATCATGGAAATTGTGAGCAATATTAGGTGTACTCTTCGTAAATACAGAATTTGACCTTTAGAGTCCCCGAGGTATGCACTTCCATACACATGAAAGATTGTTGGTGTGTGACATGTAAAGTGTTCTACTGGGTTTATTTAGTATGGTGCCGCTATTTCGACTGGTTCGGGATTTCTTTTTTTTTATTTCTTTATATAGCGTCGGCTACTGTTGTCATTAGCTATTTGGTAAGTATTACACACTATTTCTATATTTCTTTTAATAAATTAGTCTTTTTCAGGAAATTAAGCAGTTTTTCGATGAAGATCGGGTCAATAGTGTTTGCAACCCAGTTCCTGCCTTACTTCTACATATAACAGACACTCTAGCAATACATTATTGACTGATAGTTGTATGTCACAGTTCGCGCATCTGCTCTCTCTGCTTTTCCCGAGAAGATGTAAATGTGTCATATTAGTATGCCCTATCCTATGTCTTGTAATGACTACCTCAAAAACAAAAATAATTTGAGCATTTATTCCTGCAATGTCCAACAGTGTAGAACAAAACCAGTGGCCAACGTCCGCATCGCCGAGAGGTGGAGTCCGTTTCACACATTTCATCGACGGTGTCTACTCCTCCCTTAGTAGCATTGTATGATGTAATTAATGATCTCGGGGTTTTGTTTTTCTTGGTCGATATTGTCGTAACGATGTAATGTTGAAACAGCTAGCACATTTTTATTCTGGGAATAAAAGACACCAATGTTATGTCTTTTTGAAAAGCAAACTTACTACTACAAAGTTCTCTATGGCGGACGTTGAGAAATTCTGGAAGAATTTCCTTTTTGATTTTCCGGATGGAGCCGATTATATTTTTCTTTTCAGCAAATCCATGACAAGGGGCACGCTTGTAGACCAATTATCGATGCTTATATATAGGTATAGATCATATCTCTTTGCAGATGGTAAAAATGTGTTGCCCAAGTATTATACGTATTATCACACATCTGGTCAACCACTCCATCGAAAACTCTGTAGTCCCTCAGATATGGAAGAAAAGTATAGTTCGCTCCTTATCTAAGATTTCTACACCTGTAACATACTCTGATCTGAGGCCTATAAGCATTCTCCCTCTAACGTCTAAAATCCTTGAAAAAGTCCTATCTAACCAGATTAAAGAATACTTAACCCAGCATAATATTCTTCCAGAAATGCAATCAGGCTTTAGATCGGGATATAGTTGTGAGACGGTTTTACTTAAAGTAACCGACGATATTTTGTCAACCGTGGACAGTCACAAATTTACAGTGTTAATATTGTTGGATTTTTCAAAGGCGTTGTTTGTTTCTATGTTGTATTCCATTGGCTTCGCCGAACATTCCATTAGACTTGTATCTAATTATTTAAATTATAGAAGCCAAGTAGTTGCAGTGGATGGGAATTGTTCAGATACGGCATATCTGCAGTGTGGAGTACCGCAAGGTTCTATTTTAGGTTCCATATTCTTTTCAATTTACACTGCAAACACCATTAAAAAGCTAAAATTTTGCAAATATCATTTGTATGCAGACGATACTCAGTTGTATTACAGTTTTGATAAATCCGATATCGCCAAGGCTAATAAAGAAATTAATGAAGATTTAAATAATTTCACTTCTTATGCAGCTCAGCATTCATTAAAGATAAACTTAAGTAAATGTAAATTGATGTTATTGGGCGCTCAATTTAATGTTGTTGCCCGTGAGGAAGTGTGTACGCTTTTGGATATAAGGATTGATGGAGAAAGACTGCAGTTGGTAGACGAAGCCCGAAATCTCGGTCTGACTATTGACGTTAAATTTAATTACAACACTCATATTAAACAAGTTAAAAAGTAATCGTAAACGATTTTCATAAAGCGCATTTCCACTTGCATTCATTTCCCATTTGTAAGATGCAACTTCTATTAAAATCGTAAAAATCCGGCCACAAATATGAAAGATAGCGTTGCACATGGGCAATCCATTTTTGACGTGCTACTTCAATTTCAGTTTATGAGAAGAATTTCCTTTCAATGCTTTTCTAAATAAGAAAGTTGGAACTGCGCATGCGCAAACCTAAATTTTGAAACTAATGTTAGATTTTCCTTTGTTCCAAGCGCCTAAGTATCAAATTTCACTTAAATGCTTCCATAGATAAAAAAGTTGGCACTGCGCATGCGCGAAATAAAATTTTGAAACTGGCGCTAGATTTTCCTTTATTCCAAGTGCCTATGTATCACATTTCATTTAAATTCTTCCATAAATAAAAATGTTGGCACTGCGCATGCGCAAAACCAAATTTTGAAACTGGCGTTTGACTTTCCTTTATTCCATGTGCGTATGTATCAAAAATTCTTCCATAAATAAAACAGTTGGCACTGCGCATGCGCAAAACCAAAGTTTGAAATTGGCGTTTGATTTTCCTTTATCCCAAGTGCCTATGTATCAAATTTCGTTTAAATTCTTCCATAAATAAAAAAGTTGGCACTGCGCATGCGCAAAACCAAATTTTGAAATTGGCGGTTGATTTTCCTTTATTCCAAGTGCCTATGTATCAAATTTCATTCAAATACTTTTATAAGTAAAAAAGTTTGCAATTCGGTTTATAAATGGTCGAGATGCGAAAAGGGCACTGTGAATTTTGAATCGATTCGATTCAACTTTTGGCATTGCGTATTATATGGCTAAAGCTATGCCCATATTGAATTTCATGCAATTCAGTTCATAACTAACGGAGATGTAAAAGCGATCGAACATTTCTAAACAAAGTTCACACGGACAGATAGATGGACAGACAGACAGAGGAACAGACGGACAGACCAACAGGCAGACGACAGATAACAATGTAAAATTATAAACGATCTCTAGGATCGTTAATAAACGGCAAAAGTGTAAAATTATGGAACATGTAAAAAACGGTTTTTTGTTTTTTTTTACAATAACTTTTTTTGTAAACGGTACAGAAAAAATTCCTTCCTTGGTACAAGACTCGACACCATAACGAACCAAATAGCGAAAAAAGTAGAACAATAGCTCTTAAGATAAAGAACTAGTAGCGTCGCAAAACGAGCGGACGGACAGACAAAGTGGCCACAATAGGGCATTTTTTTTTATTTTTGTGGAAATGCGCTAAAAATGTACTCAACGAGCATTTGCTAGTCTTCGGTACATATATGGAATTAGATCCTTATTATCAATTTCATCAAAAATTTTGCTCTGTAGCTCACTTGTATTATCTCACTTTACGTATTGCAGTGCTGTATATGGTGCTCGACTCTCGTACTCGCATAAGAGAAGGTTGCAGGTAATTCAGAATTCTTGCTTAAGATTGATTTATGGCATACGTAAATTTCAAAGCGTTTCGCATAAATTAAAATCAATATCCTGGCTTGATATGGAAAAAAGTCGACTCCTTCACGCGGTTATTTTGTATCACAATATAATATTTTTTAAAACACCACCGTATCTTTATAATAAAATCACCTTTCGAACTGACGTTCATAATGTAAATATCAGAGGAAAGGATCTCATTACTATCCCTTCTCATAGTTCAGAGATATTCAAAAAATCTTTTTCATATAGCATTACCACTGTCTACAATGCCATTCCATCGAATATTAAAAAGCTTATAGTGTCCAGGTTTAAATCAGCACTACGTCACATTCTTTTGAACGAGTAAAGTGTCCCATTCTCAAGTTACTTATTAATTAACTTTTTTTTTCACAGTATTGTCTTGTGTGTGTGTGCTCTCTCTTTGTTACCCGTCCATCGAAATTGTAAACATTTAAACTGAAGTTATGTTATGGGTTAAGTGGAAGAACACCTGGTGGCGATGTTGCCCCTAGGTGAACCCTTTAGATCGTCATCTAATAAAGACATTATTATTATTATTATTATTATATTACGCCCTTTTCCAACTGATTCAAGTTTTTAATTATTAAGGTAACATCAGTGATGGAAAAATTAACTGAATTCTTTCCAATTCTTAATCCTTGTAATCCGAGATAAACTAGAAGTAAAAGTACTGTAATGTAAATTTAATTAAAGGCTTGAAATAAAGTAATTTATAATAGTAAAATGATATTTACAACATACCATTTATAACAATATAACACAAGCGCATCGAAATAAGAACTGAACTCGAAACACAATTCGATTTGCTTATATGGTACAGCTAAATGTGGTTTTCTTCTTTTAATAAAACTAATGAAAAGATTTATTTACGTTTATTGTAAAGCAGCTATAATTCTTCAAAATATTAGATTTAACCCTTGCATATATAAGATAATATAATTAATATATTAGGAAATATGAAAAATTTAAAAGAAATGCTTTGTGCATTAAAGTTACTCTCATCAACAGGCTTTTTTGTAATTAAAAATACTATTGTACAACATGGTTGTCAAATAAAACCTCAATGTTTCCAGAACTGGCGATATGGATTTTTTCATGTTTAGGGGATGTTCCTGAAGTAAAGCGTAACTTGCTTTAGCATTTTTTCAGTACCCTGTATACTCAAAGAAGAAATCAAGTGTCATAAGTGTGACTGGTACCTTTTCCACAATTAATTTAGACGAAAACGCACGTCGCGAAAAACCCCAATTTTACATTTGAAGTAGGCATGTGTATAGCGTCAATGAGATGACGAGGTTATTGGAGTTAGATGGAAAGTATCAGGTGTGACACGTTGAAATACGTATATTTAATAATGTAGGGTGTCGTGATTGATTTGAATTGCTTAATCAATTAATTAATCAAATAAACAATTATTCGTACCGCCCATTCTAAAAAAAAAGAGGTCACATATGTACGCAGTCGCTTGAGGTCTAATTAAAAACAGGGCACACTAATTAGCGTTGACCCTGCTCAAGTCTATGGCAGTGCTCGATGTTATAAATATACAATTTTCGATAAATTATACAAGGCTAAATCTCCGTTGATGACTTCACAAAACCGGATTTCCAGTTTTTGTGCAGGTCAACGTATAATGAACGTTTACGAAGCGTACGCTAAAATTTGACAATACAAAATCTATAGCACTGTAAAGAGAAGCACATTCGTGCCTGCGCCGAAATGATACTTATAGATCGTTAGCTACTACCTCGCACTGATTTAGTAGTTATATGTAAATTATAAATTGTGTGAAGCTGCCTACACTTAATTAGTGAAAATATATTTGTCATATTATGTGTAGTTTTCATTCTCGTAAGCTCAACTGTGGGGGCGGGGTTGAACAAACTGTTAATTCACAGCACGCGTTTCTTCAATTTTAGATGAACAGTAAACAGAGTATTATTTCACCCGTATATAGTGAAATTCATGTACGTTATACCGGGGTTTAAATAATTGACTGGTTGTAAAAAAAAGTCAATCGAAATTGGTTTCCTTTGTATAACTGATATTGTATTACCGATGTAACAATCCCCTAATTTTATACGGTGCATGGGCCTTTTTCAATCTGCATAACTTCTGATTGTCGTGTCCTGTGAAGTGAGGGTTACTGCCGGAAACGATTTCGGAGGCAATATCGGCACAGAAAATCAGGTGGTGGTGAATGAAAATCACCCCAAGGAGGTTGTTGTAAATAGCAATTCTTACGCAATGTGCAAAGTGCATGCAGGTTTCTACCACTAAAAAAGGTACGAACATCGTGATGAAAACTGAAAATGTTGTTCACTTAATAAATATTGATTACAAATATGTATGAGGTGTTTATTGGAATTAAATTCTGCACCTTAACAGTATACAAGTTGAATGGTATCTAACTAAACAATTTCTAGAAGACGCCGCGTGTTCTGCGCTGTAATTTTTGGTAATGCATCGATTGTTTGCAATGCAATCAACGACCTATGAACACGGACGTTACCTTGCAAGTTTTAGGCGTCGTATATCCACAATTTTTTGCTATAAGTTTACCCCTTACGCTTATCTATTTTGCTCCTAAGGACGAAGGTTAAATTTGGTCAGTCTCCGTTAGCGAAATATTTCACTTTGGATGGTGCAGTAATAACCATACCATCATAATTGAGGGCTAAAGCATTTCAAACCTAGCAACTAGGATAGCTTTTGTAATGATTAGAAAAGCTAGTAGCATTCGACCCAACATATAAAAAACGCATTTCTTAACAGTGTTAACTCGTAGAAGGATGGAATTAACGGTTTTACCAAGTTTTTTGTATATTCCTATTCCAATTTTGTAAAACTTCCTATCCAAGGTAACATGAGTGCGAATACACTTTGATCTAGACGAAATTTAGTAGGTATCTGGGGATCACTTAACATTGAAATTTTGAATGGAAATTGTCTTAATGCGTTACATATTATTAAGCGGCAGAGCAAAGCGATGCAAGCTTTATAGGCGAGTCGATGGTGTCCGTCTGTCCGTGAACACGATAACTGTCAAACGCTTGGACCGATTTGGTTCAAACTTGGCACAGTTGACCTATATGCCAAAAGTAATAAGCCTATTGAAAACGGGTCATTTCCAATAACTCCTTGGGGTCACGTCTCTCTGTCTCTGCCAAACGCTTGAACCTATTTAGTTCAGACTTTGCACAGTTGACATATATGCCACATGTAATAAGCCTATTTATTTAGTCCAGGCTATATAATATTTTTTTACAAAAAAAATGAGTTACCGGGCGAAACCAGGTTTTTCAGGCAGGTGAAATGAATAGAAATTGGGAAAAAATAATTAAAACAGCTGAATTTTTCCGCGGGTGAAATCACGGGGGTTGAAAGGGGTGGAAAGTGGTGTTTTGCAAATTGTGGCAAAACTATTAATTTTAGACGAAAATGTTAAATGTAAAAGTTATAGAGATTAAAAAAATGAGCAACTTTTGTATCTGCACTATTTTCACGTAACTCAAATTTTCCTAGAAAAACCTGAAAAACGGTTTTTTTTTCGTTTTTTATTCTTATTTTTGCGAAAAAATGTCGTAGGGGTTTGAAATTTGAAGGAAACATACCTTGTTTTATGATGAAAAAGGAGATAATTTTTGGGACCCGTAAAGTTGAACCGTTTCCAAGATCTCACGATTTCTGAAAAAAACCACCTCTTTTTCAAAGGGCGAAAAATCTATTTTTTTTTTCATCGTACAGAGGTGCGCGGGGTAGCAAAATTTTCGTAACGACTTACATTTTAATAATCAAAAATAAAAAATATTATTCCACTATAAAAATTTTAAGAAAAGCGGCAAAACGGGGCGAACAGTTTTAAGATTTTGTTTTTGAAATCTCTTCTCTCTCCTCTTTAATGTTGCTAAAATATTTTCTTTTGTTTTCCAGTGCCCAACTGGCTTAATTGAAACATGTTTATTATTTCTTTTTTCTGCTTTTTTACCGCAATAAAAGCAATTCGAAGTAAACTCGAATTCTTTTGCTTCCTGGACAATTTGTTTTGGTTCACTAACTCTTCTTCCTGCCTGTTTTACAGCTGATGGGATTAAGCTGGGCCTGTTGCCTAGGAAACGGTTCAACTTTACGGGCCCAAAAAATTATCTCCTTTTTTTATCATAAAACAAGCTGTTTCTTCAAAATTTCAAACCCCTACGGTATTTTTCGCAAAAATAAGAATAAAAAACGAAAAAAACAGTTTTTCCGGTTTTTCTAGGAAAATTGGAGGTTATGTAAAAATAGTGCAGATACAAAATTTGCTCATTTTTTTAATCTCTATAACTTTTACATTGCACATTTTCGTCTAAAATTAATAGTTTTGCCACAATTTGCAAAACACCACTTTCCACCCCTTACAACCCCCGTGATTTCACCCGCGGAAAAATTCAGCTGTTTTAATTATTTTTTCCCAATTTCTATTCATTTCACCGGCCTGAAAAACCTGGTTTCGCCCGGTAACTAATTTTTTTTGAAAATAAATTATTTTAGAGCTATTTAGCCTGGACTGAAAATGGGTCAAAACCAATGACCCCGTGAGGTCAGCCTCTCTGCCTCTGGCAAACGCTTGAATATACCACATGTGCCTCTTCCCCTTTTTGTTCAGTCACTTTGCCTCCACAATTTGCTTGTCAGTAGTCGTTAATTCGACACAACCATTTGCAATTTTACTATTTCTAATCTTGTCTCGTCTGGTGATCTCTGACCTTTCTGAAGTATTTCATATCCATAGCATTTATTTTATTTTTTATTGCTTCCACAAAAGAATATTGGTATTAACATTGCAATGATTCGTGCTGCATTGCAATATTTCATTGATTTTTATTTTTTCCCTCACGCCAAAAAGATTTAACTAATTCTAGTATTATTTTTATGTTAAATTTTGATATTTTTGGAGCATAACCCCCTAAAGAAACACTTTAGATTCTTTGTTTGTTTTGGTCTCCTATACCATGTGTAGCATAATGGAATTGGCGCCAGAAAAGTGGCGATGTTAGGCGGTTATTAAAACACATTTACGGAAAACTTCAATCAAGGTTTATTATTTATTATTTCAAGTTTTCTGTCCCTAGCATCTTGAAGTAAATACACTGTATATATGTGGAGAGGCATACATATGCATGTAGTAAATGAATTAAATCCTTGGATAGCCATATAATGTATTGTAACGTCGTTTATTTATTTACAAATAATTAACAATAAATTTATAACAGGCTTGAAACGAATGGATTCAGCAAAATATTATTTTATCACTCACGAATATATCATTTATAACAGCGCCAACCATTTATTACTTCGACAGCGAAACTGACACGTAACGCAATCCGATTTGCTTATATAGTAAAGTCGAAGGTTCCCGAGTGGGTGCGAAAATTCTAGAAATACGTTATATTTCCCGGAAAGATTAAGTCACATCCGCCGATGACTTTCATGGCGCCTCTATGTCTATCAAGGTTTCTGGAATGTTCGGTACAGTATGCCAATGTTTTCTCAAAAGTAAAGCATTTGTACATTGCTCTCCACTTGTAAATTGGCAATTTCGTACTCTTCAAAATGTCAGAACGATAATGGTGTAATCATGCTACGCATATCAACTCTCGAAAACTGCTAGTCAATAGGATAGTATAGATCAGCAAAGTCGGTCAAACTTTAAAAATATACGTGATCAACGAAACGGATGAATTTTACTTCATTTGCTCAACGAAATCAGAAATCCTTGACCATGGAGGTAATGAGTTCCGAACTTTTCTCTGTTGGTTATCTGTCCAAATAGCTAATAATGCAGCTTGGTTGGCGGGAGTCTTGCTACATCATTTTAAACAATGTAATTTTAGCTACCCAGAACATCATCTTTTAAAAAAAATATATTTTTCTATCAAATTTATTGACAAACGGAACCAATTTGTAATTAGTAATCTAATCTCGGATACACACTTTGACCCTTCTTTAAAATTATCTAAAATTACACAGCGACATATACAAAACAAATACAGCAACATTTATATTCAGTTTTTTGTATGCAGGAGCCAGGAAGCTAAAAAATACGACTGATAATATAATTTACGTTGATTGCATTAACAAAATGTCAGTATATAACACATTAAAACAGAATGTACTATATTAGGCTAATAATAAGGAAGTTTTTTAAACTGGATTATATAGGATGCGTCAGATATCGGAATGACGTTCGTTTCTACGACGATTCATTTTTAGCGCATTGTTTGAAGAGTTAAAAAAAGTACTATTTATTGCGTTTTGTTCGTCCGTCTGTCTGAACCAACTATAACTTTCCTGCTCGACTCTTTTTCGAGAGCAGTGGGTAAGGGGAGGGGCAGGGGTATTATTTTTATCTTTCAACAAAAGGAACTGTTTTCTACCAACTCTGGCCTTTCTTTCTGACCGCTTACCAAAACTAGGTCCTCCTCGGCCCCTTATCGTGATCGGGTATAATTCCTTATATCTCAAGAACAGATTGTCGGAGGAGGGTACTCACAAAGGGCGATTGGAATGCCTGGAAGAAATATATCCATTGGTGATGTCAAAACTTTAAGCGCGAATATCTCGAAAAGGGTTTGTCGGAGGAAAGTACTTATGTATAGACGCTTTACACAAATGTTGCTAATTTGGATCGGTCACGTTTTTCTTACAAATGATACGAGTAAATTGTAATAAATATAGGTACTGACTTGTGGAGGGGGAGAGGATGAGACCATTTAGTACCCTTAATTTAACGCCAGAAGAGCGGCTTCGTTTAATCGACTTTCTATACACAAGAACACTTGTTGCAAAGAGTATTTGTAACAAATTACGTTACAAATGCCTGACCTCATTTGTTTTTGGGCAATAATTTACCAAAATAAGAACAAAATTTGGAGTTGCTCTCAACAAAAAGAAGTAATGTTTTAAGTTACGTCCATGTCGCGTCTTGAATTATTTCAATGTGAAAGAGATAAATTAATGAAAATATATATACAGTGCGTTTATCTTACATTGGAACATACGATTTTGCATGCAATGGTGTTTCCCTATGTTCAATTTGAAAAAAAACGCATCAACCAATAGGAAATGTGCAGTTCACAACTATACACACGTATTGGATAATGTGCAAGTCACAACTGAACCAGTTTTTAATTATTTTTAGGTTATGTACGTTGAAATGGAAGTTATTGGTCATCAGGATACTGGACTGCAAGTAAATCGCGGACTCTTGAACTGTTGTGACCTTTGTATAAATTTTATAATTTCATCTCTTTAGACAACATTTTTAAAATTTATCTACAGGGCCGTAGATTTGAAGGTGCCAGTTGTACATTGCACCTACTACCCTTTTGAACTACTTCTATTATGTTGAGGCGTTTTTTTTTAAAATGGAACATAGGGAAAATAACATTGCGTGCATAATCGTATGTTCCAATATAAGATAAACGCACTGTATGTGATTAATGAACTAAGCCCGCCCAAAATGAACAATACACAAAACACCTTAAACCTCTCCCAGGACACATCCGAATTCCGGATTCAAATTTCAAATTCCGTTTGTGTCTCAGTGGTAGAAAGTTGAGCTACACAGCCGAGAGGTCGGCTCGACCCTGAGTTGGGGTGAATTTTCCATATGCGGCAGAGATGGGAATTTCCTTAGATCAGTTTCGAGCATTCTGCCGGTTACTCCGAATTTGATTTTCCTAATTCGTAAGGTAAATACCGGAGTAGTATAGAACAACATAAGACCTTCTGCAGGGGTACATCTAAAAAGCATTATGCGGGTCACTGTAATTGGGCGAAAGCCTGTTGAGGGGCGATAACAAGAGAGGGACAATAAATAAATAAATAAATTCCAACGCAAATAATAATGTCCATCAATTTCCTACAATAAGGCTTACATACACAAATTTTGATTTTGAACTTTGGGACGGATCAACAAAATGAATTATAATTAATAGTCCAGGAAATAGAGACTGAAAATGTACCATTTCCTGCAAAACGAGAAGTAGTTCCAATTTTTGCATGTCATGAAAGAATATCTGGTGGTTAAGAATCCAAGTTTTCGACCTCCTACCCCTTGTGCTTCCCCCGTATCACCCTTAAAACCAAAGAAATTTGGTTGGTTTTTTAGTTTTTCAATCATATCTTTTTATAGGTTCATTTTACCAAAAAAATATTGTTATCAGAAATTGTAGAGCATAAAATTCTATACAACTTTGATGTACACTACTTTTTTGTGAAATGTTTATTAAAAAAGATATAGAGCTTGAGAGTTAGTTATATTTTTAAGAATTCTGAAATTTCTATGTAGATGTTTTAATCAAATTTCATACTTTATCTCTATACTTAAGAGTTTTATGAGAAACTGTCTTGAATTTATCGTGGTATAAACCCCCTACGCTGCACCCTTACCAAAGGGGATGCATAATAATTCAACTTTCAACCCTTGCTAGTGGGGATATTTGAATCACTGTGAGATTGTAGGGCTTTCTAATATACGTTTGAAACAAAAAATTATTTTCACTTCAGTTCAGCTTCATCCTTCATCCCCCCCCCCTCCCCCCAACCACGGTAGGAATAGATATTTAAGAGGAATAGAAAATATTATGTAATAAGCGTTGTATTCTCTGACTAACTTCACAATCGCCACAAGAGCGTTTAAATATCTATACCTTCCGCGCGCGGGGGGGAGAGGGGGAGGGGGTGAAACTGAACTGAAGTGAGACAATTTTTTAATTTCAAAAGTATATTAGAAAGGGCTACAATCTCACAGTGATTCAAATATCCTCACTAGCAAGGGTTGCAAGTTTCATTATTATGCATCCCCTTTGGTAAGGGTGCAGGGTAGAGGGATTTATACCACGATAAATTCAAGATATTTTCTCATAAAACTCTTAATTATAAAGATAAAGTATGAAATTTGGTTAAAACATCTACATAGAAATTTCAGAATTCTTAAAAATATAACCAACTCTCAAGCTCTATATCTTTTTTAATAAACATTTCAGAAAAAAGTAGTGTATATCAAAGTTGTGTAGAATGTTATGGTCTACAATTTCTGATAACAATATTTTTTTGTAAAATGAACCATTAAAAAGATATGATTGAAAAACTAAGAAACCATCCAAATTTCAGGGGTTTTGGGGGTGGTACGGGGGAAGCACAAGGGGTGGGAGGTCGAAAACTTAGATTCTTAATCACCAGATGACTGTCTATGACATGCAAAAGAAATTGGAACTACTTCTCATTTTGCAAGTTAAAACCCTCTATTCCCTGGACTATAAGCATGAGACATGTATTTGGACCGTTAAAGGGTTCGAATAAACACACGATTTACATGATTCCACACAAAAAAAATTTATTTTACACACAAATGAAAGTAATTATAACATCCTAACTATCAAAAATGGACTACAACAACGTCCGTTTGACATACCCCGCATAAGCGTTCGAGTAGAAAAAAACAAAATCAAGAAATCTTAATCCAACTTTTTTAACAAACTATGTCCATCATGCGGAAAGATCCTAGTGGCAAAAAAACAAGGAATTTGTGACATATCCCACACAATACCTAGGCTAACTTTTGTTGAAATACTTCGCCTCTGTAATATATGAAGGTAAATTAAAAGATACTATTTATTCATTTATGAAACGGTTATTATTATGATACCGCTGGAAAAAATACACGTTAGTAAATGGAGACGAGACAGCTGAAAAGAAGACATGAAAGACAAAGACACTCACTTAACTTTAAAGTAAATTCAGTAACTGTCAGTAGTCAGTACAGTATACTGTATACTGCACAGTACCTTAAATTCCTGTCCGTAGATTCCTCCTACTTAGATGTAAATTCAATACGTAGACGGTATCACTAATTCGCTTCACGGTGGCAGTGAGATACTAAATTAGGAGACATGTATTTTCTAAATTATCAGTGACAGACGAACCGTACTGTACTACACCATATTTAAGAAAGAAAATTGAAGGAAGTTGAGAGTTCAATCATAACCGCTTCCCAAGTTCTATGATTGACGTGAAGAAGATAGTTGTTTAATTATAATCCAAGATCGCATACTTCATTACCTCCCTGAAATTAGTACACAACTGTAACTACGCTACTAAATTTATTTACGAATAACGAACTAATTTATCCGGCACAATGTCATTTAATTATCGTTTTACCCTCAGCTGAACACGGAAAATTCGATTTAGGCTATTGTTTATGCGGTCATACTTTAACCCATTATAACATTGTATAACGTAACGTGGGCACAAACCCACACCGGCAAATTTGTTACGTACAAATTGATTTGGAACAGTTGCTCACAATATTTTTCGTAATAGCGATCCATTTTTCTGCATTGCATTTAATGAAAAAGTTAAGAGCGAGCAATAAACGAGAAATCCATGATCAAAATCGTAACAGTTCATTTTTGAATACAAAACATAGGTAATTGTCAAGTTTAATTTAGCTACCGAGTATAATGCAATTATTATTCAAATTACGTTCTAAGTGCTCTTAATTGCGTGATCCCAGCTGGTTAAGTAGGTATAATGTTACAGTCTAAGGTTACTAAATTTTCTTAGGTTAACAGATGCTGCCTTTAATATGCTTTGAAATTAATATTAATTAAAATACCTCAATAATTCAGTCTATTAGCACATACTGTGTAGATATTTATAGACACATGCACATTTTATGCATTTCCAGTGAAAAAGGAGTATGAAGTCGACATGCGAGGTAGCAGTTTATTAGATAGTTGTCAGCTTTCATCAATTTTTGGGGCGTCTCGTCCATTTGTTAAGGGATGAACCCCTTAGACATTCGATTCCCCTAAAATTGTTAGGGAAAGAATATATTCGGTCATTAAAACAAATTATATTTGTTTGTTTTGTGGATCAATATTTTCGCCAAATATGTAATATAATACGAGACGTAATTGAGTGACAGAGAAGGAAATAAATAGTGCCATTATTGTTCAAAACTGGAGTCTTCAACTTTTAGTAGAATGTAATTTCCAAGCCATTGTCACGGGTCAATTAAAGCAGACTTGCGAGAGAGGCAATAAAATTAGGTTATTGGAAATTATTGGAATGAACATTACAATAAGAGAACTAATTTGTATGCTATTAATTGAAAATAAAGATTTTATCTGTTAGCTAATTGCACACTTTACCGGGAGTTAAAAAAATTAATTGCCGAAAGAAAATGTTAGGAAAATATATTAACGGATGATGTCTTGGAGCAGTCTTGTGAATTAATTGATTGATCGTGGCTTTGCGAGGATGATTATCTTTATTGGAATCTGCTGTCTATAGAAATAGGAACATATTCAAGTGTGCTGTTTGTATAGTCACAAGCCTTGTCATTTAATTGCCTATGTTTTACTAATTGGCTTATAACATGATTGAATACGCACTTAAGAATTTACAGATTTACGCACACAAATTAGTAATCAAAAGCTGTATCGATAAATTTGAAGGAATGTGAGTTCACCCCACTGTATACGTACCTCATGTGCTTCGTAAATATTAATTGCGCTCATTAAAGGTTTACGATTTTATAACCTACTTTAAACCCCATTTTAGAGCGGACAATTTAATCTTTGATTGCCTGCAATTGGCAACACATTACTAAACTTGCCGGTTTTCCTTTTGTTCTAAGGGTACAATTAAAAATCCATATCCATATCCATGACCCTGTCCAATTCTGTCGGTTATTGAGACTACTGCAGAAAAAGTTGAAAAGGAAGACGAAGGTATGTAACATTTTCTTCCTCGAAAAACGACACCACAGACTTGGAGCATAAATGTATATGTCTGAAGTATTAGGGCGAGTCAAATACAACCCGGCCCGCGGGTCTTGTACATGATGAGATGGCCACAGGCGCGGGTCGATGGGTTTAAAGGACTTGTTCACTAGTGGGATAAATGCTCTAGAAATGGAGGTGCCTATTAACTTATTATCTATCAATTGTAAATGTACCAGTACAGGAGAATTTACCGCGGGTCAAGTTTCGTTTGACTGCGCCTAGTAGTTAGTAGGTATCAATGTACGATCACAGACTAAAGTAATGATAATCGGATGCTTACTGCCACTTAGGCAACCAACCATACACTATCTAAAATGGCAACGTTGAAGTGTAACATTTCCGGCGAGAATTCGTGTGGGATAGGCGTTGCGCATTGTCGTCTTTACTTCGGGGTTTCTTCGTCAATGCCTTGATATAACCGCTACAGTAGGTATAATTACAAAAATTGGTAAAACCGGATTGTATGTATTATATTCTGGAAAACTTAAGAGACATTAATTCACATTATTGGTATCTTCAATCTCGTTTTTCTCTCCATTGAAATAAAAACCGGTTTTTAAGGTTAATTTTGCAAGAGAAGTATTTTAGTGCTCCAGCTTTGTTACACACTGACAAAAAAGGTCTGCGCAAACGCAGTAAAAAAATAAATCTTGAAGATTGAAAAAAATACTGGTGTTCTATTTTTTAAACAATTTAGATTGTTTCCAGCCAAACCGAAAGTGAAAAAATTGTAATTACCTAAATATTTAAATTGGGCCAATTTTTTAATTTATAGACATCGTTTATTAAAAAAAAATAGTAGGTTCATAGTTTATTGGCTCGGGTTGGTCTGAATATGAAGTTTCGTTACCAGGAGATATAAAGGAGAAGTAAACAAAGTCACCATTTTTTTAATCCCGTATTTTAATTAGACTTCTTTTTCTATATAAGAATAACTTTAAGCGGCGCGTACGTTTAGCAGACGATGGTTCCTCACGGTCAGGTGGTGGCAAATGCAAGTTGTTGTCCTGTTCTGGATTCGTTGTCCCCTCAAGTGTCTCGTCCACGAAGTCCATCTCTTCCTCTTCCTCGTCTTCCTCGAGTGAAGAAGTATGGGAGTTCTCAAACAAAACCCCCGTACAGGGCTTGCAAATTGAGGAACACTTCAAACCTGCTTTTTTGCAGGAGCAGCCTGCAGTGCTGCATCCTCCCTTGCAAGCACAGGAGACGGTCTTGAGGAGGGTTTGTGGAGCGCAATCCGTTATCATAGAGGTGGGGAAGAGGCCATGGGAACCGGACGACCACCTCCATAACTCGGGGTCGAGCTCATTTCCCAACCATACATTTCGCTGCTTCTGATGTGGGGGGCCGTCGTGGTAGTTCGACTTTCTTTGTGGACGCCAGCTTCTGAAACGTAGTGAATCGCAGGTCATCTAAACCATGCCTTTTTCTTAACTGTTGAAATAAGAATTTCTGATATTTTCTG
Organism: Photinus pyralis; assembly: GCF_008802855.1. NCBI lineage: Eukaryota > Metazoa > Arthropoda > Insecta > Coleoptera > Lampyridae > Photinus > Photinus pyralis. Next base: position 50,966,962 of record NW_022170249.1, read on the forward strand.
CGCTCGTAGTGGCTAAACGGTTATGTTTACTAAAAAAGCATCAATAATTTCCAAAAACTTTCAAAAATTGGTCAATTTTAAATTGTTGGTACTTTTTGAACTCTCTGATTGATGTTCTACAATATTTAGGGAAGGGGGGTAATAGTTATTTACATAAAAGTCAGGAAAATGACTCATTACTGGCGAGAAAATATTGAAGTACTCGGCCCCCGAGTACTTTATCCGAGTCAAGTAATGTCATTTTACTGACGAGTTTTGTATTAAATTTTACCCGAAATCGTATTTTAATATAAAATTTCAGTTTTCATATAGAATTTTTGATTAATGCCAAGCTGTCAATGATGACAGGAGTCATTATAGACATTTACCAATGTGACAGGTGCGGTTGGAAAAGTGACAGGTGCGGCCGGTAAAGTGACAGGCGGCAGGAAAAGTAGACTGGTCTGCCTCCGTCATGGAAACTATCATTTTCCTGACATAAAGTAGACATGAAAATGAAGGTTTCATGTCGATTTTGAGTAATGGATTTTATTGTTCCTTTGGGAGCCACAACGCATTAAAAAAGGGTTAACTCAGTTTTTTACAAAAGTTGGAAAAAATGGGTGTTCTTTGATCGCTTGTAAAATTTTTTCTATTGGACCGATTTTGTTGGTTCATCTTTTGATGGACTATGTACTAAAGAAGTGTTATTAATAAAATATAGACCGTTTTGGAGTTTTAAGCGAAAAACTGAAAAAAGTCCGAACATTTTGAGGGTTTTTGGATGCCAACAGTTGTGCCGGGAAAAATTTGTGTGCTCTCTTCAAATACATATTATTTGGATCCAAATGGACCATTTAAAACGATAAAATGGTTTATACCACCTTTTGCAGGAATCGGCCCTCCTGACTGCTCCTCATACTGGACTATACGGATACTGTGTCCGAGAATATGTTTGTCTTTGACGCGCTTTAGAGGTGGAATGATTAGCTTTACAAAAAAAGTAATATATGAAAAATACAGGAAATGTTGTATACAATAGGCTTGTCGCTTCGTTTCAGGGATATCGGCACAGAAAAGTGCTAAAATTTGGACAAAAAACGCAAAAAAAAGTTACGGGCCAAATTTTTGCGAACTTCGTGTTCAGCGACCTGAAAAGCATAAAGGGTGAGAATATAATAACTACCAAAACTTTCCTCTGAGAATCCTAATATGCCTACCCTATCAGACGATTGATTTATTCTATCACCTTGTATTTTAATAGATATTTATTATATAAAACGATAAAGGGATATTTTAACCATTGAGTGATTAACTTTCACGAGATGGTGAGTTTCCCTTTAACGTCGTGTATAATACAAAACTTGTTAAATCATTGTGAAGTTTCTGACAAAATTTTCCTTACAAACGCCATTGCCGTATGTTGTGAACGTCATTTCATATTCTGCTCCGCGTCCCATTTGAAATAAACATGACAATGTCATTAGAATTCATAACTCATCTGTTTCACTTTATCTACCCTCGCGATTAAAGTGATCACTTGATCTACCCTCACGGTTAAACAGCGGCTATACTCATTCAAACCGATTAAAATGTCAATTTAACATAACAAAATAAACAATTTTAAACGATTCATAATGATAACATAAAATTTTATACTTAACCTATACATTCATTAGTAAGACGATTATAAAAAGAATGTGTTAAGTGCTACAAAGGAAATCGATTCACGTGGTTTTTATTAATTAAAATTTATTGTCAACTACGTACCATTTTTAGAGAATATTTTATTTTGCCGTGACATGAATCCAGTAGCACGCTCCGCTGTCATTGGCACTATTCACACACATCGATCGTTTTAGTTAACAACTTGCAGCTAATATGTCAGAGGTAAGAAAAGAATGTTATGTACTTGTGAACGAATTTCATATATCGCAAGGACAGAAAAATGTTTATTTTATAGTAGCGCGTTCATGAATTTGTTTAGAAACACTTTACTAGAAGGAAATTAAAAGTTTTTTTTTCCCATTTAAGGACCTTTTATGTTCATTGTTCCCGCTGCTTTAACAAAATATCAAAAGAACATCCACTTACAGCTAACCGTAAAGACAATACTCCATTGTTCTACACCTTTTATCTGATCGAGTGGGATGTTTTAGTTCGATCTCGATCGAGTCATAAGTAATTTTGTGGTAGTGTTCTATTAAATGCCGACATTTCGGCATCTGCGCTACGATTTGTGGGTACGATACATCATATAGATTGTATATTTAAATATCACCTGTTTATCGTACAGTTCCCGACGGGATGAGCGAGATTGGTACGCAAGATATATAAATTATAAGAATTGAGTAACGCGAAACGTGATTTCTAAAATACCTCACATTTAGTGTGTTCGCATTCAGCTGCCGGGATACTCGTACATGCTTCAACTTAATGTAGGGAATAAATTGGGAAACGTGTTAGTTCAGTCGCGAATTCGCAGCGCGCATATAATAATACTAGTGTGCTTCATTTTAACTGAATAGTAATTGTGTGTCATATCTACTAACTTCTCTAGTACTTTCCTAAACATGGAGCGGTTTTCCTGACAAAGTGTGCCTATTTCAGGTGAATTAAATATATTGAATTCTTTCCAAATCATAAATGAAACAAAATAGGAAGATGCTCAACGGCTTCTATTGAAAGTGCACTGCAAAAAAGTACTTTTTAAAAACCTCTCGCTCGAGGAATTTGGAATTTACTCGACTGCAACAACGTAGCTTTCAATACGTCGTTAGATTGCGATATCCATCCACAGGTATTAAGGTAGTTGGGTTATGGATAATAGTTACGGTCTATAAATAGATGCTGATCATTGGGAATTTCGTGGAATGGGATATTAAGGAAATCTTTTCTACAATAATTGTTGAAGGGAGTATTAGTCTCTATGAAAAACCAATTAAATTAGTTCAAGAATCTATGTCGGGCGGACACATATATTTTGTTGAACAGAATCCTAATTTTTTTGTATTTCCAGAAAACCACTAATTAATAGTCTTTGTTTTGTCTTAATACAACATGTGTTTTCTTTTTCACACTGTTATAGGCAATAATGTACCTAGATCCAATAAAACTGTCAAACGTCCAGTTGGCGTAGGGTAAATGAAGCCATCCGTATCCATGACGACGCGCCGATATTAATTAATATTTCCACTACCATTCATAAACACAGAAGTAAAGTAGAAACCAATTAATACGAATAAAGATGTTAAATAAATTAAATTAGAAAACTTACATTTGATCTTTTTTGAACGATATTTATATATCTCCTGAAATTTTAAACTCATCATATATGTCTTTGGTTAAGTAGTACCATCAATAATATGCATCGTATTTCCTAAAACGGCGCATGCATACTAAAATATCATTAAGGCACACAGCTAAAACCTTTGCGTGAAAAATTATGGCATTAATGCTCCTGGTATTCCGTCCACACTAGTACAAGCGCGCCGCAATCTTCCCTTTGATGTATCGTCTAAAAACCGACAACTCAAGAATCGCGGCGAACCCCGATCTGCAACCCTTATCTGGTTCGCGACAGCGTTCGTTGCGCTGCCTACGCTTTTGAGAGGCGGAACTCGGCGTGGTTTGCGTTGCAAATGTGGACTCGCCTTTATGTTGCATTAATCTAGTGCAGTAAATAGGTATTAATTTCATGTTACACGCTTCTGTTCCCTCTTGTGGTCGTTGCTGTTCAGCATGGAACCGTTCTCCGTGTAACTATTGTTTAAATCTCTTAATAATCCTTGTGGAGGTAGAGTAGGTCCGTCTGCTTCTGTCCAGTAGCACGTATCATTCCGGAAGTTAAGTAAACAACCCGCAGTACGAGCTTTATTTAATTGTTCACAAACAATTTGCAGGCGTCTTTGGTAAATTCGAAATCTCTTTGTTTAAATTATGTAAGGATTACTCACCCTGTAATTAGACACTAGTTTCCTTGTTAAGTATTTCACCGCCAGTTTTGCTGCCAGGGTAGAAACGTATGTAAAGTACAAGCCGCAACTCCGACGAGTACGTGAGGCATCACTTCATTGGTACCATATGGTTAAAAGTGTTTTTTAGTGTAACACAACGTTCATCGAGATCTCCGCCCCTGTGCCACCTAGAGCCTTCGGCTTTTCGCTCATTGATGGCTGAATAAACAATGGCGGGTCTTTACTTATTATCTTAATCTTTCAGCATCGACCCTAATAATTAAACGACGTGAAATACGTTGCGTTTTTCTTCTTTGTCAAACCTTAATGCATCTGAAAATTAAAACCACCCGAGGTGCAGTGATTAAAAAATTGTCAATAAATTAATTTTTTTTACAAGAAAGTAGCAGAAATAGGTATATACGTACTTTCTAAAATAATTTTAGTTTTTGTTTATATTACACTGAAGACCACCGAGCGAGTAAGTTGTGTGTTCGTTCATTACAGAATTTGTGATGGGGTCTCCTCAATTACTAATAAATTCGGAATGTGTTAATTAAGAAATGTTAATTTGACAACATATACTAAGTGACATGGAAATTGCAACACCAAAGAGGCGTTCCTACATTAATTGTTTAGACATTCCTAAAATTATTCATTAAACTAAATTTTCTATCATTGGTAAGGACATTGAATTTTAATCACATTAACAAATGACTGTGATAATAACAAATTTGTTTCTAATGAATCGTAAAGAGGCTGGTTTTGATGTTATTTGCCCAGAATTTTTAAAACATTTAGGAAAATCTGCGTTAAATTGATTACTTCAATTCTATAATAACATCTTAATAACTGTTTCCCTTCCCAAACCATTCAAACAAGCCAATATTATCGCTATTCTAAAGCCAGGAAAAGACCCACATGATCCAGCAACTTATCGACCAATTTCTTTATTAATTGTAACATACAAAATTCTAGAAAGACTAATATATCAGAAAATATCCCCGATAATTGACAATGCTCTTCCCAAAGAACAAGCAGGATTTCGACCTGGACGAAATTGTTGTGACCAAGTTCTAGCACTAACAACCACATCAAAGAGGATTTCGAAAAAATTAAAGACAGGTGCTACTTTTATTGATTTGACTGCCGCTTATGATGCAGTTTGGAAAGATGGCGTTATATATAAACTTTATAAACTAATGCCATCTAAGAGGATGATAGTTCTCATTCAGAATATGCTATCCGTAACAGAACTAGCAGCTTTAAATGTCTAAACAATGGGTTGCTACAAGGCTCAGTACTTGCACCATTACTTTTTAATGTTTAATCTCTGATTTACCAAGGACTTTTTGTCGTTTATGTATGCAGATGATTTAGCCCTGACATACTAACATGATGATTTCGACAAATTAGAAGGAGTACTCAATGAAGATATCAAAATAATGGTTGAATATTTTAAAAAATGGCGCCTGGATTTAGGAATTGGTATATGTGTGGGTTCAGGGAAGGTTGTGATTTCATTTATAAGATTATCTGGGTTATTTATTTTTGATTTTTCTATTTCAAGGTGTTCTAGTATTTTTCATTTCTTGTAGTTATTATCTACAAGTTTTGAATTTTCTATTGAAATTGAATGTTGTTCGTTATTTATGTGTGTGCCTATGACTGATTTTGCGTTGTTATTTTTGTGTTCTTTGAATCTAGCTTTAAAGTTTCTACAGGTGAGGCCTATGTTTTAGTGGAGTTATTACAATTGATTTGATAAATTCCTGATTGATTTGAGTAGTGCCTGGGCGTTTTGTTTGTGATGAGTAATTTAGCGATGGTGAGATGTGATTTATGTGTAAAGGTGTAGTTTTGTTGTGTAAGGATGTTGGACAGTTTTTTTGTTGGTTTATTTATTGTAATTGTTAAGATAAATCTGGTAGGGGTGGTAAAGTGTGGGTTTTCTGATGATTTTTTCAATATAGTTGTTGAGGTAGTTGTTTTCGGCTATTTGTATTATGATGTTTAGTTCTAGTTTGTAGCGTAAAGTATATCTAGCGTTGTGTTGATAAGTCGGTTAACGTAAAAATTGTGTGGTGAGTGGTAACAGTTGTAGTGGTGGATTTCTGTAGATTTCGTAGGAGATTTGCTTGTTTTGTCGTGTTAGGGTGAGGTCTAGGAAATTTAATTGTTGATTATTCTATTGTGAATTCGATGTTAGAAATATTGTTCATTTTTTGGTATTCGCGTAAATGTGAAATTTGTTTTTCTTTCGTCGATGTATACATTGGCTAGCACGCCCATAAGTGGTATCCTAGATTCCTAGCCAATATATACACCCGCCCTAGGCTTTCCAAATCACTTTGAAGTACCCGTTAAGGATAAGCTAGAGTTAGTAGCTAACCTATTGTACCCAGAGCGCAAGTCAGACAGAGTGTTTTGCCCTTACGCAAATATATGGCTCTAATCACAGACGATGATCGAACTTCAGACACAGTTGTTGGTTCACTACCAGAGACAACGATGCTTCACAAGTTTATAGGCAAACTATCACTATCGCGAATTGGAGCTTTTTTGGTATGTATAGAACATAACATGTCGGTTTGATGCTGAGTACTTTTGTGTGGAAATCGACAAGGAGTACAGCGACTGAGGGGGTAAGACAAGGCCAATTTTTTCATTCATGAATTGCGAGGCAATAAAAATAGGCGACTAAAAAAGTTTACATAATTGCTTCGAACACGATGGACCTTGCTTAAATAGTAGACGATTTTATTATTATTCCTACTTGTGGTACAACATTTAATCAAACTTTTAAGATTTAACAAAAAGTACGGCAGTGCGGTTAATTATTCAGTTGCTATTGGACGTTGCTCGTATTTGTTGCACTCACTGTGGTTAAGACCGAAAGAGTCAAATAAGTTAATTAAAAATGTTAAAGCCAACACTTAAAACCACTTTCGGGATCACCCTCAAAAACACCGCGTGATGCCGTATTTAGAATGATTGATGATGTGCAATTTTTGTAACTTTTTTCAGTGTTTATGAAGACCTCATGCGGGTAGTTAAAACCAATTTTTTTAATTAATCGGACAGCGAATTACGTGTATAAACTTCCGAATTGAATTGGAAATATAACCTTATCCTCTTACAAATAATAATCATTAACACATATACTTTTTCTGATAATCAGTTCGCTTACATGCGAATGTTTCCGGAATAAATTTACCGTGTGTGTGAATAGATCTGTGAGAATAGCGACAAAATTAATTACGAGATTGGATACATCGCGTCTATAACTGTCGATTTAATTAAACAGTAACATCAAAATCCACATTTGAGGTTTTGTATGTCATACGCCCAATATTAAAGCTGTTTCAATTTGAAATAAATCTTGTATTTATTCTGTATAATGACGTGTTACAAATTGTTATGTTACACAAAAGTAAACTTACATTTTGAAAAGTGAACCATTCTATTCTTTATGCTTTTTGTTGAATACACCATTATTAGCAACTTGAACGTATGTTTACTTCCGGAGGGTATTCGATAGAAAACATTTAGGTACAATTAGTTTTGTATTATAGGAAAATTGCTAGAGACGAAAATTTGGATTGCAAACATTCTCTCCAGTGAAACAGATAAGTACGACCCCAGAAAATCGCGAAGTTTGGAAAGTGTTGATCGATTTTCACCAAAAACCACAACCTGTGAGGTTAACAGTCCGAGTCTTAAACCACTACGCCAAACTGTCTACTGATAGATAGATCGTAATATGTCACATATAATATTATATTTGACAAATTTTTCGTATCTCGCCAACTAAGAGAGATACTGAGGTGATCCTCTTATCTCAAACACACTGTATTCACAGAGTAGCACTAGGTGCAAAATACAGCTGTGTCCAATGCTATGCGGTCAACTATACCACCCACAAAACACCTGTCCCAAGTAGCTCAAAAATTTAAATTGAAACTTAAAATGTTTATAATTTCTCTTCGTACACTTCCAGCATCTGCTACAAAGAAAAATCCTAATATTTATTGAAATTAATAAGTTGGGAGGCTCGGTGATCTCAATCAACTTCTGAAATTCCAAATAATTTTAAGCAAATTTTTATAAACATCTGAAATAAATCTTAGATACGAATAAACACATAATTAATTGATTGACAATGATAAAAATTGATTCCGAAACACATTAAATGGAAATAATACCAATTCTTGACTTGAATGTTTGTCACGTTGACATATATTGTTAATTGTTTATTAATATAACGGTTTTTCAATAGAACATCGGTATGTTTTCACATACTTTGATATAAAATGAAAATCTGGAAGATCTTTTACAAGTTCTACTAATAACTGAGCTGGAAAGCATTGCACATACAAATTTTTAATTCTAACTGGAAAAGATCCATTTTTCGTATATAGCGTGATAATGAAGTTAGCAATTGGTTAAATATAATTTAAAATGCTTCATATTTGCTTTTTAACCATCTTCGTAGCTGCAATAATGGAAGAGTTACCGGCTTTAGTATAATGATTTACCGAAATTGCGAAAACTCGATATATTGATTATATCGACATAATTTCATAAAAACTTTTAAGTTTCCGTCAACATAACGCTAACCACGCCGTACCATTCCTTCGTGAAATGTTTAGCCATTACCAAGATTGTCGAAAGAAGTCCTTAATTTACACGTTCTCATCACTCATTATCACTTACCTGTCGAAATCGTGTGAGAAAAATCGCTTTCATGTGACCGTGTTTTTTATAATTTAAGTAAACCTGTTTGATAATCTTTGCAATGCAAAAACAAGGTCAGATAGAACGTAATGAACTGTTTGTTTCCCACGACTCTCTTCAGTATTGATACGTTTTTTCAAAGTACGTGGGCGTGAAAATTATTTATTTTTGTTCGTTTGTCGACAAATGTTGCCGAATGCAAAACTTGGAAACGACCTGGGAAATCCAGCGCGGCTCTCCGATGGTCAACTAGTATCACCCTGTACAATTGTAGAATGTCGCAGATGGCCCACGGAACATGGGAAAGTTGATCAGCAGTTTTACAATATCTTGCTGTAATTTGAGTCCTATATATAACGTATTATTTAGCGATTTATGGTTAGGAAAATGAACGGACGAAAACCCAAAAACGAGGGAGGTTGCTCTTCTTTAAAGGTCAGCGAGACGACATATCGGCCGTCTGGAGTACGTATTTGAGTGCCAACAAAAGATTGCTCGCAAATTTCATCATCGGATGCGATCAAAATATTCTCCTTTTCTATTTCCCAAAAATTTGATATTTCAGATTGACATAACGCGATGGAAGAAGTAGGGGCGGAACCAGAACGTAAAACGGGTCCTAAAAAACATACGCAAAAATTGTATTAATAGCATGGAGCTCATCCATATTGCTCGAAACTTAAAGTGACCATCGATTCTAAACCTTTAATCTCCATAGAGAGAGGGGAGTTTGGAAGTCCCGATGGCGGAGTGCTTGGTAATAAGTGAGGTCATACTCCCCGAGTCTAGCATTCAACAATACGAACGAGGATTATCCTTGCAATAGATGATATCAATAATTGCGGGGGTACTAGAAGTACGTGGTTTCGTGGGGAAAACCCTTATTGAGACTACATTGGCGCATTACAAATTCGATGAAATTGGACATGGTCATGGAAGACGACGGTTGAGTTGACTGTATCAATTGCAGGATGCGATTGGAGGATTGGCGGGCAAAATGGAGTAAACTGTGATGCGTTTTCAAAGAGCAGTAGCGGCACCCTTGGGCGACATGATCTCAAATCATGTAGGTATGTCCTACTGAGCACACAAACGGGCGGCGGTTTGCAAGAAAGGCCTGACATGTGCATAAGGAGTGACCTTGATTACACAGGATACAGGTCGAAGTCGGCGATTTCGTATTGGTAACGCTTTGAGGATTAGGGTTAACGGAGTTTCTACTATACTCGTATATAAATGGTCATTGGTTGAGTATCACTGTAATTTTTTTAGCGCATTTCAAAATAAAAAAAATGCGCTATTGTGGCCACTTTGTCCGTCCGTCCGCTCGTTTTGAGACGCTACTAGTTTTTTTATCTTAAGAGCTATTGTTCTACTTTTTTCGCTATTTGGTTCGTTATGGTGTCGAGTCTTGCACCAAAGAAGGAATTTTTTCTGTACCGCTTACAAAAAAAGTTATTATAAAAAAACAAAAAACCGTTTTTTACATGTTCCATAATTTTACACTTTTGCCGTTTATTAACGATCCTAGAGATTGTTTATAATTTTGCATTGCTATCTGTCGTCTGCCTGTTGGTCTGTCCGTCTGTTCCTTTGTCTGTCTGTCCATCTATCTGTCCGTGTGAACGATAACTTTGTTTAGAAATGTCCGATCGCTCTTACGTCTCCGTTAGTTATGAACTGAATTGCATGAAATTCAATATGGGCATAGCTTTAGCTATATAATACGCAATGCCAAAAGTTTAGTCGAATCGATTCAACATTCACAGTGCCCTTTTCGCATCTCGACCATTTATAAACCGAATTGCAAACTTTTTTAATTATAAAAGTATTTAAATGAAATTTTATACATAGCCACTTGGAATAAAAGCAAATTTAACGCCAATTTCAAAATTTGGTTTTGCGCATGCCCAGTTCCAACTTTCTTATTTAGAAAAGCATTGAAATGAAATTCTTCTTATAAACTGAAATTGAAGTAGCACGTCAAAAATGGATTGCACATGTGTAACGCTATCTTTCATATTTGTGGCCGGATTTTTACAATTCTAACAAAAGTTGCATCTTACAAATAGGAAATGAATGCAAGTGGAAATGCGTTTATGTAAATCGTTTACGATTACTTTTTAACTTGTTTTGATTTAGAACTACTGCAATCGCATTTGGTTTAGTTTTAAGAGCCCCGATTAGTGCATGATTCTTAACGCGCAGACTTTACGCACTTCATTTTCTTTATCTTAAGCTTTTACTTAACAATTGTCAACGTTTAACAGTCGTCGTATCAATTTTTGAAGAATTCAATGTCGGTTTAATTGCAAACTTTTTTAAGTACTATTTATGGCGATTAACAAAATTGGTTTGGATCTCATTTTTCTCTCATCTTGGAGGCTATAATTTGAATTTAATTAGTACATGCATACGTAAGTATGGCAATATGTTATCTTGTTCGTTGTTTTTAGGATTTTGCCACCGATTTAAGTGTCAACCGTAATATAGTATTATTATTTTCTAAACAACCCTCTTATTAATTGGAGTTGGGTTAATGTGATCGAAGAGATTTGACATGCGGTTGCTTTACAGGGTTTTGGTTGCCATTTTATTTTCATGTTATAATTTTACATTCACGCTTACACAAGTGTTCAATTTTAATTAGCCTTGGTACCTGCCCAAACTCGGGTTCCTTGATTCTTTTGTTTGTTTTAGAGTTCATTGCTGGTAGTCTTGGAACAGAGTTCTTTTCCTACGTCAGCGACTACACCATTTTTTCTCCGCCCTTCACATTATCATACGCTAAGCAGAATTCTGACATGAATTTAACAAATAGGCACGACAGAGGAACATGTTCAGTTCAAAGCGCAATTTTGATTCCTGATCTAATCGCTTTACAATCACCATTAAGAAGTCCCATTTTTGAACGGGAAATTCTAAAACTTCAAGGGCGGCTAGGTTCTCTTTAATCGTATCTAATAATTTCTCTAAAGCTCTAGGGTTATTTGGAAGGATCGTGGTAGTCAATTCCATTGCATTCCAGTGAGCTGGGGCACATTTTCAGGGTAGCTAAATCGCTCAATGAAGGTATCGTATGCGATTTGATAATTCGCAGAAGTCAAAGGAAGATGCCTTAGGAACGAATATGGTTTCTCTTCTACCGAGGCTAATAAATAATCAAATTTTTGGATAGTAGAGACATGCGGTTTGTTGTGAACCAAATTGTTTAAATGGTCAATAAACGACCTAAAACCTTTAAAATCACCCTTAAATTTTTTGAGTTCGATCTTAGGCATTCTTACATGTGAGATATTCTGCCACTGACTAACTGACACGTCACCAGAGTGATCCTGTGTGATATTTGCGTTTTGTTTTCAAGAACCAAGCCCAAAATAAAGCTTTTGGGATGGCTTAAATGCAATTTAGTATATAGGGAATGTTTGTTAAATGTATACATATGGGCTATGTATACTTAAAAAAAACGGATCAAATGCATGGAATATGGCTATAATAGGCAACCAACTCTACACTAATTTGTTTTAAATGATAATCGGCGTTCATGTGAGAACAGTAACTTGATTATTTGATGTCAAATTAGGGTTAGCTATGAGTCTTTATTTTTATTATTATCAGCAAATTATGAATTTTTTTCATTCAAAGTGTATACATATGATATTTCATTTAACTGTTTTCATAAATAAGAAAGTTGCCATTGCGCATGCGCAAAACCAAACTTTAAAACTAGTGTTAGATTTGCGATTTGCTTGTATGACAAGTGCTTATGTATTAAATTTCATTTCAATGCTTCCGTAAATAAGGAAGTTGGCAATGCGCATGCGCACAACCAAATTTTGCAACTGGTGTTAGATTTGTCTTTATTCCAAATGCCTAGGTATAAAATTTCATTTAAATGCTTTCATAAATAAGAACAGCTCGAAAACGTCGTTAATTTTACTTATATTCTTAGTGTTTACATACGAAGTTTCATTTAAATATCGTCATAAATAAAAAAGTTAGCATTGCACATGCGTTGAACCAAATTTCTGACACTGCGCATGCGCAAAACCAAAAAATATCGGTATGCACGGAATCGTTGGACCAAGCCCATTCAAATGAGCACTATGTCGCCCAAATCGGTTCAGTGGTGTAGAAGAAGTACGTTTGAGTATTGGTTGATGTCAATTGCACCAGTTTTTAGCACATTTCTGGAAAAAAATACGCTATTATATTTGTTATGGCTGGTTGGCTGTCCGACTGAGATTTCAGCAATTATAATAGCTAGAGACCAAATTTTCACTAAAAGCTTTCTGATATAGTGTAGATGTGCAGGCTCTAGTCTATTTGATTACTCGTGAGATCGATAATTTTATACTTTGCTAATGAAATACTGATCTGCATTACCAAAAATGCGCTTTCATCATGCATATGCTGATTTACAACTTGTTTGATACACATTCGGAACGTATGTTGTGATCAGCTGTAGAAGTATAGGCAACCCGTTATGTTTATATGGAGTGTTGTGGCAGATCATGTATGTGTTTCAATAAAGCCACTCTTAACTGTAGTTGGTATTGAACGTTACTCCAGACCTTTTGATGGGAACTTTTCAACAAATCAAAGTGGGTGGTATATTACTGGCTATAAATTGAAGTTTCCTTTTAGCGTGGTGAGTGGAACTGCATTGAGATTCTAAATATTCTAATTTAAAATACCCAACGCTTAGGATTATTTACAGTGAAAGATAAATTTAAAAAAGTAAGCTTCTTCGCTTAGCGCAATAATTCGCATAAAGGTTATGTATTAGTTTATTGCACAAGTTACACAATGTTCGTCATTTATTTTTCGCGCTCCAAAGTTATAATATAGCATTGCATGACGGCAACTGGTCACTAAACCATAAGAAAATAACATCAAGCGAGAATCCATAAAGTACGGCATACCGCAGTACGAACATCATTTTAAGTGCACTTCTAGTGAAAAAATAATGAAGTTTGACAAACATACGTTTAATGAGCTACTCTGTAGATCCCTCACGTCACAGTGTTTATTTATGTACTCGTACATTAGCGTTATATGAACGCAGAACGGAACCTCGGTCAAATACACCAATTTCAACGAGTTATAATTAATGTGAATTAAAAGTCAATGAAATGGGAGATGGTGGTCAAGATATTATGAAACTAATACGAGTAATGATTTTGTAACTTCTGAAACCGAAGCTAATTAAGATTCTTGATTTTGTAGTTTGCTTGTGCAAAGTTCATTTCTTGTTTGGCTAATTATTAATCAATAATGGGAGGATAGCTCAAGGGTATGACATGCAAAGTTTGATTTTACGAAACTTCACATTTTCCCAAACCTTTCACAACGTACACCCTTTTCGAGTAAAAAATTAGCTTTAAAACTTTTGCAGAACGTTATTTAATGACGTCTACGTTCTCTTTTTTGTAGACGTGAGTCTAATCAAATGGCGATTTCAATTTCCTGAAATACACATTAAATATTATCGATAAAGGGTGATTATGTTTACTTAACGTACGTTCCTCTTATGCCAATTCGAATATTCATATTTTCCTCTGTACTCTCTAAATTTTATGATATAACCACGTAATTTGACAGTTAAAGAAATAAACTTTTCGCTGAAGATAATTGAGGAGGAGTGATTGAAATTAGTTTCAATTCCACACTTGAATTACGGGGAGATTTTCTCGGAGGTTCGATATCCATTTCTAGCAGTGACAATATTTATTAGGACCATCGAGAAAAGAAAGTAAGAATCCTTGCCGATATTAAAGTTTTTATTGCATCTTATTCTGCAAAAAGTTTTGCGAAGCGTTACTTTACATTATACATCAGACGCTGTTAAGAACCTGCAATGAGCTCTTCATTTCCACGGGGAGGTTTTCATCGTCGTCTGTAAACATAGCGACAGTAATGCGGATGCTTCGGATGTTACTTTTAGTTTATGAAATTAATTCTAAACTACTAAACTGGAGTACTAACACAGCTCGACTGAAATTTAACGCCACTGCATTTGTGTCTCGAACATAAAATAAAATAGAAAGTTCCGGATTCATAAAATTTTTAAGAAGTCGTAAAGCTCAACCTATTTTCAGATGCATTCTACTTTTTCGGGGAAATTGTTAGGTAGCAATTTTCCAGGACGTATCTTTTTTTTAATTTATTGTTGCCGTAGGAAGGTGATCTAATTTTAAATGTGACATTTGCTTACAATGCTAATAATATTGGAGTATCACGTGCTGAAAAGTGTTACTAAGGTAAGGTTGGAGATAAATGTCACCACTATTTCTAGGCTAGTATTGATCGCAACCGTTCTAATTAGTACTGCATAATCTACGGCATTAGATAGATGCTTAGGTTATTGAATAAAATCGTCGGTAGGTATTAATAAGTGATGGGAATAAATCAAATATATAAGAAATGTTCATCTGCCATATCAAAGTTGAGACAATCGATCCATCTTAACAATTTCAGCAAGTGATAAATGATTATTAGAGATTATAGAGGCCGTAAAATACGATCGGTGATAGCCGACACATAAGAAGCGTAAAGCAGTGGCCCTTGGTTATAAATGACCGTATTCGAACATCACGAATAACACACCAAGATTTCCAAAAATCCCACTTTGCACAATCACGTATATACATTTTGTTTTAAATTTACTGTACCTTTTGGATTTGATTATAAAGTACGTAATTGGATTCTCTTACGTTACGATAGGTATAGCTTGAATACAATATGGATTTAGGGTCACTTAAATGATAAGGGATCTACCCAAAGCTGAATGCGCCATTATGGTTAATGGCTTCGATTTTAAAAATTACCAATCCAATCACTTCCACGAGTAACGGTAGAGCATTTAATCTAACCTTCCTCTGGCAATCACCGCTGAAAGTACTTAAAACCCGTTTTCGTTATTCTATCCTTTCCAGATTTTGTTAATTAAATTAACAGACTACAGCAATATGCATATTCCTCCTTATGATTTATAAATTAATATAGCTGTGGCAGTAGTTCGCGTTAAATTAATAAACCTGTCCTGTATTAACATAGCGTTCTCTGTTTGTGTAATTAGAATAGATAAGGCTTAAACTCCTGTCAACATACTGGTTTCTTACAAAATACATGGACGTTCACTTATACATGTTTTTATACAATTGAAACTTTGAGCTACCTGATAATGTAGCGTTTTGATGAATGGCGTTTTATCTACTAAAATTGATTTTCATTTGGTGCTTTCTAGTCTTTGAACATGATTGATTTAAAGTATTCTGATACAGAAGTAGAAAAAGTCATGTCTGCCAGCGAGATCCCGTGGCTATTCATTTTATACTTTTTTTTAATTTGACATATTCCTAAAAACATTTCATATCTATAATTGTTGAGGTCCATCTTGATCTTAGTTTTCTCACAATGGGGCCAATCGTTATCTAATTTAATTTAACAATTTCGACCTAATAATACAATTTTCCTTAAACATTAAAATGGTGACGTTATTTCATACAATTATCTTTATCTCTCTCAAATAAACGAAAAACTTAATAAATTACATCTAAACTGTCACATTTGCATTAATAAGCACCTTCATAGCAAATAAAATGGAGGTACAACAATTTCTTAAGCTAACAATTCCAAGAAATCTCTTATCATTTAAACAGAAAATAATCAAATACAACCCTGACTGGACGCTCGATTTGGAAAATAGTTTTGTGTTAAAACGTAATTAGACCCACGACATTTAACACAGAAACCAAAATTTTGATGACATTCATTAGACAAATAGGCACCCGAATTCATTCGAGATAATTTACCACAAAATACAACCTGCTGAGTGACATTGTTTACACAGCAATATTTATTTATAAATTCGAATTAAAATGTGTTCTAAAATTTACATGTTTGCTGTCGAAGAAATGATTTTCTGAAATCATATTTACAATTTGTTACGTTTTTTTCCATTCTGTACCGATTTCTAAATTCTTTTTCATCCCAATTATTAAAATAGTTTTTTTGGTAAAAAGGCATTCATTTATAACATTCGTAATAAATGGAACTATAAAATGAGAATAAAGCTGAATCATCTTAATATTGATTGTCCGAACCAAAAGATTTATATTTAATGTTATTCACAATTTGCAACCCGACTTTTCACTAAGCAACCTCACTATCATAAATAGCTACCTATTTACTGTCAAGTTAGTGGTGTAGAAGGAGTACCAATTTTCACTAGTCATGTGTACGAAAAAGAAATGTAATCGATCAGTCGGGGGGGTAGTTTAACAAAAATTAAATAAAGAAAACCAAATCGCCATCAATACAATACAATACCTTTCCGAAAATGTTTCCAGCAGCTGGTGGTTTGCGTCGCATACAAAATTGAATCGGTTGGAATGCAAGGTGGGTCTAATTTGGATATTCGTCGGATGTCTCAAAATTCCCGCGAAGATAGAAAACGCAATGGAATTTTATTGTCTGCTATATAGCCGGGAATATATACTTGCTTAATAGTGTAAATCACTTTAATGCTATCAAATGTTTCCCTAATAATCCAAACTAGTAATGTTCAAAAGGAAAGGCTTCCACGTTTCATAGATTACTTCGCGAATTTCCTCTGCGTTAACGCAAAAATGTCCGACGGCGATTATAATTGTTTTTTGTTTATTAAACGTTACCTTAAACTCTGCCAACGTAATTTTTACACGAAATATACAATGGGTTCAAAACGAAAACATGTTTATTTATTTTATAACTCGTATTGTTTAAACGTAATGTTTCCTTTCCGGATGAGTCCTTTACCTGGGTTTCTTTCTTGAAATTCAAAACTTCCAGGCGTTCAAACATTTCAAATTCGAATATGAATTTCAAACGTTTTACACGCCTTTGGCAAGTAGACGCAATTTTAACACGATAACCAAAATGGTTATATCCTGCGCGGTTTCAGAAACTGTATACCAAGAGAGGCTAAAAGGCCCCCTTAACTCAAAACTAAATCATGTTTCAGTTCCTAGCTAACGTGCGGAATTCTAAGGTTAATACCTCAGCACCGAAGGAATGCATGCGGAAACACACACTACTTCCCTAAACTGCACACGCTGGAACATTGTTTTTTTTTTAATCTAAAAAAAACGCAAGGACATTGAGATCTTTAAACACCCAAACACTTGAAATCGTGACGAGGGATCATTACTTTCTCCGCTTTGGAAATCTGTCATCTCATTGGTCACATTCTCCAATTTTCCCTGATGGAATAGGTTTGAATAGCCAGGTTTAGCCTTCTCTTTTCAATGTTCCAGCGTGTGCAGTAGGAAGTGGTGCTTGTTGCTCCCGTTGGTTCATTAGTAATTTAATATTATATTTTATGTTTGTTGTTATTGTTATTTTGTTTCTTTTCTTGTCCTCGTGCTTTTCGTTGATAATTGACACGGTCCTATCCCGGAAGTCGATCGCATCTTAAACTTAGACATCTGTAATCGTTGATTGACTGGATTATTTAGTTGCCGAACGGTCTAAGTGAAATGAATGGGTTTTCATCAAACCATTAATTTTTATTAATTGTTTTCCTCTGTAACATTTTGTCATATCTCTAATAGTAGCCGAGATATCCGCTGTGACAGTTAAAATCAGACTGTATAAGTTTAGTTATGCAGTACGAATTTACAATGAGCACTAACTACATACAACCACAATTCTTGACATTTTGAACTTTGTACCTTCCTTCAGTTTTCTACCCCACTAGTCTGTGTTATATACAAAAACTCAGTCGCACGAGCCACTTTTCCCTTCTGGAAGTGCCATTTGGCGGTTTATAATTCCGTGTTACAACAGATTTAGGGTTTTAACTTCCGGAAGAACAACAATATCATTTCTCATTTCAGATTGTGAAACGGTTTGCGTATTAAAAATCTTAATTAAAATTTAATTATGCATAATAATTTTTATTCCACGAATTAATTCAACTTGAGGAAGGTTTTAGAAAAGCTAACAGACGGAGGGGCCATTGTAAAAGCGAGGTAGCTAGATTTCTACTACATAGGTCCACCGATAACTGTGAATAAATATATCTATATCGCAGTTAGAAATGTTGCGACATCTAATCGTGCATGATAGAGGGAAGAGTGCTAAACAAGTGCATAATCAAAGCGGAGTGCCTTTAAACGTTGCGCGTGCTTTAGAGACCAATTTATACACGCGTTTCTTATAGTATTTTTGTTGAATATACCTACCTGCAATAAAATTTAAAAATAAAATGATATCGTATTGACGTTATACTCGAATACATTTCTAATTAAGTGAGCTTATTATTCGTAATTCCATGATTGCCATGGAAATCTCATTCGGCGTTTGCTTATAAAAATCACCGTGTTTGTAAATAAAATGACTTCGATTGAAGAGGATAATATACCGTCCATATTCAGTGGCTTATTGCAGCAGCAGAAGAGAAGTTTGTAGGTGTAATATTTGACGTAACGTTACTTAGCAACCTTTAAAGCGCAGGGTGTTTTATCGCCTTTTTACTTTACACTCAGGCGTGTTTTAAACAGCGATTCTGATGCAGGTATAATAAAAAATAATATACAATATGTACTGTCTAAGTTGATTCTCGAATACAGAATACATTTCATAGGAAGCAAATCGTAGGAAGGATTATATTAAGTTTTTAGATTATTAGTTGGGTAGACTAATTTAATTTTTCTTTTACGCCTGCCTGCCCCATTTATATTAGTTTAGATGATGTCCGTACCCGTTAATGATGTTGGCCACTAGTACCTATTTACTACGCTCGCGATTTTGAGCGCACTTACTCCGCTGTGTGGTCGGAGGCTACCTCTTTGTAAGGGGCCGGCTGCACCTTTACCGGACCCCCTCACTCGCTCTTGTACCTACTACTAGCACCTTTGGAACGTCCTCCCGCAGGAGGGAAACCCAGGTTCGCAGGAACTTAGGCGGGCGAGGAAAAATTAGCTTTGAACGGGTACCTCCTGGGAGGTAAGGGCCATTAGCTGCTTAAAGCAGACAGGAAAGGCTTCGTGAAAGCTGGCCCCCGACCGCGGAATCCGATGGCTGATCCCGGGCCGGCCCGCCGCCGTGGCAGTACCTTTACGAAGGTACGCCTTACGACTCGCACTCTCTCGTTACTAAAAATATCGTGTAAATGGCGATATATATAATATATATATATATAGGGAACGGCGACCACAGAAAACATAAATATCACAGTGTTCTTTTTATTAAAAAGACGACACTTCGAGAGAGGCTTGTTTGTTCCAAAGGCTTTGGCCTGGCAGCGTCGAGTGCTACCTTGGCCGTCTCCCCGCGGGGAGGAGGGGGGCGTTGTAGTCCATGAATCGGTGGTAGATTTCAATGGTACTACGGTGCGTCCTTAACGACACGGTTAACAACGTCTTTCTGTCGGTGATTCCCAGGCGACCTAGGGCCTTGACCGTCTCCTTGGGCATCGCCCCCTCGTTCCTACCACAATCGGTAGGACTTCTCATTCGGATGCCCCAAGCATCTCTTGGAGGGTCGGTAGCAGTCGGCTATACTTTCTGAGGTTTTCAGCTCGTCCCTGAGCGAGGTAGTCTTTATCCTCATGGCGGACAGTCACGTCGACCACGAAGACCCTTCCCTGGTTCAGCAAAACCAGGTCCGGTTTCAGATTCTCGCCCGAAGGAAGCCGCACTATCGGCTCCTCCGTCACCGCTACCGATGGCCACTGCTTCTTTACTTTTTCCACAACGAGGTCGCAAATCTCGTTGTGTCGGCGGATCCTGCTGGGCTTCGTAAATGTGCATTGCCCAACGATGTGCGTCAGTGTCTCCGGCTGGTCGCGACACCGCCTGCAGAATACGTCGCCTTTTTGGGCCCGGTCCCGACTCATGGCCACCCTATCAGCGCATGAGTTGACTCTCATCTTGAGGGCTGTTATTTGCCTACACGGCTTCAGCAGCTTGGGGTCTGCCAGCCAGGCGTTTGCTAATCGATCACCGGTGAGTGCCGCGACCGATGTTCCTTGAGAGCCAAGGGCCGCCCACCTTCGGAGCTCTTCCCTCTTTGCTTGGTCCTTGTACCTGTTAATCTCTTCATTGGTACAAGGCCAGGGAAGGCGGATATTCTTGGCGACTCGCTCAAGACGGTCTTCCAAGCGAGCGCCAACCGCTATAGCCCGAATTACGGGGTCAGTTTGGGACAAGAACTGTACCCCCGCCTTTAGGGTTACCGAGGACACCAAAACCTCTAGCCTCGGGATACCCAGTCCCCCGTCTTTCTTGCCGCAGTAAAGCAACCCGTTGGCAGAAGATTGCGGCAAGTGGAATATATTTCGCACCACTACCCGTAGCTCCTGGTCAATCTGACGAAGTACGGCGGCTGTCGGGGCTGCTAGGACCAGCCGGTACAGGTAGTGCGGGACCAGGTATTTGGAGATCAGCTCTACCTTTTGGTGTGGTTTTAGCTTCAGCCGTCTGATTCGGCTGAGCGTTTCTGCCATGTGTTCAGGCAGACCCTCTATCGATATCCCAGCCCAAGGAGATATTTCCACACCGAGGTAGGTGATATGGCCGTCCGGATGTACGTATGGTACGACCTCTCGTCTATCGTCAACCCTGGATCAGCGGGGTACCAGGAGTCTTTATTCGAGCTGATTTGGAAGCAGGCGCGCTTCGGCGCCGATACCTTCATACCTAGCCCCCTTAGGTACCGCTTCAACTCCTCGATCTGATCCTTAGCCCGTGATACTGTGCTCGATACCAAGATAATGTCATCGGCAAAGGCTAAACAAGCGACCGTCGTATCACCACTAAGAGTGTACCCGGGCTGACTTTCCAGCGTACACAGAAAGGGCTCCAAAACTGTGTTAAATAGCAACGGGGAAAGAGGGTCGCCCTGCTTTACCCCACGCTGGAGCGTAATCGCTACGCTTTGGTCGCATTTAATGCTCGTCTCCACATCCTTATATGCCTCGTCTACCATACGTATCACCTGTTCTGGTAGACCCTTCTTACGTAGTGCAGGTCCCAGTGCTCCGTGAGGCACTGTGTCGAAGGCTTTACTTATATCCACCTGCACCACTACCAGGCTATTGCCACTGACCTTCGAGTGCCGCAGCAACTCGTTAAGGATGTGGACGTTATTGAAGCACCCCTGCTCTGCCATAAACCCTTTTTGCCGGGGTGTGAACCGCACGTGCTTGCGAAGCTTCTGGTCGATTATACCCCAGTACAACCGGCTCAGAAGCGACGATATGGTAAGAGGCCGGTAGTTCTCGACTAACGTACCGTCCTTACATGCCTTGGGAATGAGCAGCGTGCGATTCATCCTCCACTGTCTCGGTTGTCGTCATGTGCACATGATGAAATTGAACAGGAGACGGAGGACTTCTTGGCGTGCTTCGGAACGGACGTGAGCCACCTTCACGCCGTCCGGCCCTGTGCCCGTGGACTCTTTTAGTCGCGCGATCCGAGCTCGGATCTCTGTCATCGTTATGGGTGTGAGGACCTCAGTGACTGCCTTTGGTGCCTCATCACCCGTGTTGCGCAACTCCTCAGGTAACTGTACTGACGGCTTAGTACCCATAGACTAGTGTACAGTTCCTGGACGTCCGCGGCCTTAAGCTTTTCGACCCCACCGTCGTCAAGCCAGTCCACCCGCGCACGGACGTGTTTGGCCAGTAGCCCTGGATTTTTCTTGTATAGGTCCTGAGTCCTCGCGAACAGATAGCGCCGCTTGCTACCTCGCGAGCGACTCTCTCTTTGGGACGACGCTTTCCCTCCTCATTCTCACTAGCCGCGGGGGCGACTATGTGAGCCGAAGCCAGCTCGTAGATCGTGTCTACTTGGACCTGGGGTATCTCATCGTTTAGGTCCACCAACTTCTGGAGGGCATCCCGCAGCATGACAAGTGCCGCTTCAGACTCCCCTGGGATCGCCTGCGACCTTGGGGGCCGCTCTGTCAGGACTGTCTGTATGATCCCCTTGCGCCATGCCGCCCCGACATGGTCGCTTTGCGGTAAAGTCGGGGAGTCTGTTTGCTCCGGTGCCGGGACCTCCACGACACCTTGTGGAGTAGGGGGTGTCGGTACCCTATCGGGTACCTCTTGTCCATCCGAGTTGGAGGAAAAAGACTGCTCGGATGGCGGGCGCGTGGTTTCTGGGTCAGCCAACCCTTCTTCCACCGCGCCCTGGGCCTGCTCCGTATGCGCTCCGGTTGTCACTCTCAGGGATACCAGCAGTTCCTGCTTTAGTGTTACGTATGCAGGATTGGCCCGTACTGCTAGTATTTGTTCGCGGCTGACGTTCTGGAGGACCCTTCCTATCCTCCTGGGGATTGCCTTGTCCCCATGCCACTGCACATCTAGCTCCAGCATGGTCGCAACCTCATCTATGCTGAGCTGGGGGCCCCCTAACCCCCTTAGGATCGCCAGTTGTTCGGCGTCCATCGCAGTGACAGCAGCCCTGACCACCTTCGATCGGGGCTCCGACTGCACCCGACCTTCTTGCGTTGGTGATGTCCCGGTGAGCTTGCCAAGTGTGTGCCGCGCAGCTCTTCGCGGACTTGAACGTCGCCCCGCAGTAGTCGCACCTTACTACTGCATCATCTGTCGGATCGGGGTCGCCGGCCTGAGCACCGTGCAATTTTGGGAACGACCGTCGACACTTGGCGCAGACGTATTGCCGGGGCTCTCTGCCGTGAGCCTCGCGGCAGTGTCTGACCGCGTCGTTCTCCGTGAGCGCTAGTTGAGTACCCCGTCCTGTATGGAGACAACGGACAGGACGTTGGCTGATATGGGTACGCAATACCAAATTCGTAGTCCCTTTCATCGCCAGGGGTCATCGTCCATGCTCCCCTGTTAATTCCGCCGGCTTCGGGAGCTTGAAGCCGGTGGTCCGAGGCTTTACCGTTATTTGTAGAAGCCCGTTAAGACGGGGCCGACGGGCTGGGCCGACCCCCTTTATCCGCTCGTTTAGCCACCTCCTTTATAGTGAAAGGAGGGCCCGACTCTCGGGTGATGCACATCGGACCCACGAGCTGAGCCCGCGACTGAGCCGCTCCGTCCCACCGAAGCTGGACGGCGACGTTCGATCGTCACTCCGAGCCGAACCGGAGTCCGGACGGTGACTTGCGGAGCCGCCCGAACCGAAGTCCGGGCGGTCACGTTCGATGTCGCGGACCTTTGGGATGGATTAAGTCCCAAGAGAGTCATTTATTAGTGATGTGCAATCGATACTTTTTTCAGTATCAGGTAGATACTGATACTTTCGACAAAAGTATCAGATACTTTGTATTCGTTACTTTACCTGATACTTTTTGTTTGGGATTTAGATTCGTTTAGTACGACACCGGGGCGAGTAGTTATTGATATTGAGACCTGCACTGCATAGTACTTTTGCTTGCTCTCGATTTAATAATGGTATTTATTTGTGTAACGGGTATCGTGCTTGATAGGAATTCGTAGTAAAAATATCAACCTCCAGATAGATTTACAACCGCGCGGCGCGCAAACGTAAGGGAAAAAAATTTCATTGATGTAATTAGGATACTGCGTTGGCGGAAAAAAGGCACTCTTTTCACTTTTCAGTATAATCGAAATAATTAGAACAAAATAAAAATGTGATTCACTTACAACAAAATTAAAACTTTTCAAAATTAATTATAGGTAGGTACATATTACTTAATAATCTAAAGGTAATTAATAGGCAAATATAAAAGCAAAACATATGTACAAAAAATAAACTATGAAACTTCAATAATCAAAAATAAAAAGCTTAATTAATTAAATTATATTGCTGCTTTATAAATACTGTTTGTTGGCATTTAAAAACACAAGTTTTTCCACATTTTTGCTTTTCAAACGACTTCTTCGCTGAGAAACCAGTTCCCCAATCTTAGAAAAAATACGTTCACTGGGAACTGATGTGGCTACTATGGTCAGATATTTTTTTGCCAATTTGGCCAAATTTGGATATATAATTTCTCTGGTTTTCCACCACTTTAACGGATCGTCCTTTCTTGGGATGTAACTCTCTTCAATGTATTGGCGCATTTCAATAATAGCAGAGTGGGTGGTGGTGACGGCGCCTATGGATTGAAGATCTAACATTTTTTTATCGAAATTACGCCAGATAGGGTCATCGTCTTCATCATTATTGTCATAATGAACTTCTTCTGCAGCTGGTTGAACATCTATTTGCCTTCTTATTTCAGTTGATATTTCATTTGTTAACGATTCTTTGGTTTTCAGGTATGCATTGCCATCTTCAAAGCCATTTTTTTTAAATCTGGGATCTAAAAATGTTGACTTTGAAAGAATGGTATTGTATTCAATTCGTGTAAACCTAGTTTCAATACCTCTCAATAATTCGGTCTTTAATTGAATACTTTGGTCATATTTAATCTGTGTAATGCCGTGAAGACATTGCTTAAGTCCCTCTATCATGGGAATAATTTTAGACACGGAAACATGTTTCTCGGTGCTCAATTGAGTTGTTGTGATGGTCTCAAATGGTTTCAGAAGAAGGCAAAACTCATGCAAAATGGCCCATTCATCAGCAGTTAGCGTAGTTACGGGAGAGTGCAATACTGCGATAGCAGCTTCTAGTGGATCTTGAATTTCACACACTCTCTGAAACATCGCGTATGTTGAATTCCACCGTGTAACTACATCATTTATTAATTTTAATTGTTTCCCCGAGATTTGCATTTGCAAAGAGTTCAATTTTGCATTTGCTGTAGTACTTCTGTGAAAGTGTTCAACTATTCTCTTAACTTTATTTTGGATTGGTTGGATTAATTTAATAGAATCCTGAACAATGAGGTTTAATGTGTGGGCCAAGCAAGGGAGATGACTCCACCCAGTTAGTTTCACAGCTTTTGTAATGTTTCGAGCATTATCCGAAACTATGACATGTACTTTGTCTGTCAAGTTCCATTTCTGTACAATTCTTACAAGTTCGTTTTTTAAATTTTCCGAAGTATGCTGTTCAGGAAAATGGAAACAATCCAGTAATACTGAACACATCTCCCAATCTTTGTTGAGAAAATGAGCAGTTACTGCCATGTAATTATCAACAGAAATAGAAGTCCACGTATCAGTTGTTAGCGTAACATACTCAGCTGTTTCAAATAAAGTGGTCACTTTCTCTACAACTTCGTTATATTTTTGAGATAGAAATGTTCTGCTGAGAGTGGATCTACTTGGAAGTTTATAAGCAGGGTCTATCTCCTCTAACAATTCTCGAAAGCCTTCATCCTCAACTATAGAAAATGGTTGCATATCTTTTGCTATCATATTAAAAACCTTGTTATGAATACGTTTTGTCCGAGACATTGACATTCGACGTCTGGCGAACTGTGAAATTTTTGACTGCTTTTCCGACACCAAATTGCGCTTTCTTTTGTTAGTGTTTTCTGATTCTATTTGAATACTGGTACTAGCATCCGTGTGCATTTCCGAAAGAGTTTGACTAGGAGCATTAGGCACAGTTGAAGAAATCGGATAATTCCCACTATGGGAAGGCCCAGGGGTAGGTTCTGAAATAGGTATGTTGTTTTCACAAATGAATTTTCATTTAGTAGGTGCTACAGAGCAAATAAATTCAAAAAGAAAAATGAAAAATACTTGGACTTGCCTAATTCTGAGGACTGAACAGCCGTTCTTATTGCCGCCGGCGCCGTTGAAATCACGGTAAAATGTTTAGCCTTTAAATGTTTTTTTAAATTAGATGTTGCTCCTCCTTTATGGGACAAAACACTTTTGCATATATCGCATTTTGCCTTATCTGCACTAAGTTCACTGAAGTGAATCCAAACATCACTACGCTTTTTGTCCGACATTATTTAAAAAAAACTCAATGGAAACTATTACTAAGGAAAAGAAGTTAAACGCCGGTCGCCGAAACCTGCTATACGTTTTTCGTACCCGTAAAGCGCGACCCGTACAGGAGATAAAAAAGAAACAAAGTGCACTAGCGACCTAAACACAAAGGTAGGTATAGGTAATGTGTGCTAATACTAAAAATATAATAAATAATGTGTACAGAAATAATTCAACCCTGCATTGTCATCAAGTCCTTAGTCCAAGGCTGAAGGCTCTGCTGACTGCTCTTTAAAAACAGTGAAATATTGTATTGCGTAAATGCGTACGTGATCGCAACCAAAACAAACTCGGTGCTGTGTTAATTCTGCGTCAGCGTAACCACTACCACACCAAGAGTAGGCAAGATATTTATTTGATACTGATACTTAGTTACTCGCTCTCTCCCTCTCTCCCCTGCGAAGTGTAAAGTATTAAGTAATCGAGTAACGGATACTTTTAGATACAAGTATCGGATACTTCGAATCTTTGAAAGTATCAGATACTAAGTAACGAATAGATACTTTTTTGCGCATCACTATCATTTATATTAGTTTAGATGATGTCCGTACCCGTTAATGATGTTGGCCACTAGTACCTATTAAAAGAGAGTCATGGTTACTCCCGCCGCTCATATGCGCTTTAGGGTACTTTTTCGAAAGAAAAAAATCCCCTTATGTGATGTGGAACTCGGAGTAACTGAGAACTCTAAGTCTCTAACGTATAATTTATGGTCAAAATGACAAAATAGATGTATTAATACTCGATTATTCGATTGAATTGAATTCTAGTTGGAAGTCTCCACATGACTATAACGTCCAATTTTAAAACTACAATTGCGTCAAATCAGGAATTTGGTGACTAAGTTTAATCTTAAATTAATTGGCCCAAAGCAATTACTCCAGGGCACCTTACACACAAGATAAAATTGAAGTCCCAGAATGTCCTTCACAATCGAACTTTTATCGAGATAACTAAATATTTGACCTTCCGAAAATGTGCATAGTGGGTAATTCCTGATCTCCTGCAACCTAAACAGCAGAAGGTGAAAAATTAAACTGTCAAGTATGCGTTACGTGCATAAACAAAACAATTTTCATATTTATGACTCGGGAACGAAGTGTCAAAAGGGTACACTCGGAGAGAGAAAGCGATAGGTCTCCCCGATATACATGCCACAGTACCAAATTCGACATTATTTGCCAGTTTTTACTATTGTTATTTTGAGTTTCTATTTACGGATACAATTTCATCGAAAAATACCGCTTCTGATAATCATATTTTGTTTGATTCCCTTCGATGAAAACTGCTGCTCCATTCGATTCGGTTTTCTTATTTTATCGATTACTTCCAGCAATCAAATAACTAAAATAAATATGACTAAATCCAACATATTTGCAAAAGCAAAACGGCAAAACATGCGTGGAATGCTCTCGAAAAATTTCACCAGAATTACTCAACAAACAGCAGGCTGCATATTTTACGTCCCATGGTGCATCAACGACTTGAAGAAGGAGGCAGTATGGAGATTCAGGTTGGGAAAATGAATTAATTTGTTCCAAAGACTGACTGCAAACGGGGACGAATTCAAACCGGAATTTTTCTTGAATGCGACATTATTGACCTCAATACCCAAGAGCTACGATGGAATTGTTCAGGCACTCGAAGGGCGTGATGAAGAATTTGGTCAGCACAAAATTGATGGCGAATTACAGACGACGTGCGACGTATTGAACAGCAAAACAAAGAAAAGAATGCAGTAGCTTTGAATATAACGTCACCAGAAAACAAGAATGAAATATTCTGTTATTTCTGCAAGTCGAAGGGTCACATGAAACGAGAATGCGACAAATACAGAGAATGGCTTAAAAAGAAAAACTCTAAACCAAAGGCAAATGTGATTAAGACCGACTCAAAAGATCAATTTCATCACAGAATCGTGAGAAGGAAGAGTTGCAGCCATTCACTGTTCAACCTTACGCCGCCGTCAGGAAAGATTACACAGTTTTTGCAAAATTTAGGGAATTCGTTGATATGTGCAAAACGGTTTTTCATGCGAAACCAAAATGTATTCGCTCGGACAATGGTGGGGAATACATTGGCAAAGCAATAGATGACAGTACGGCAGAAATTTATTATTTATTGATTTATTTGTATTATAATTATTTTGTTTTTTTCATTATTTTCTTTGTAAATAAATTGTATATAAAATTTAACTGCATCCCATGAAAAAGATCCTGTTGCTGTAACTTAGAGCTACGGAATGTGTCAGTATAAGCGGCCTTCAACCTTAGGGTCATCAGTAACAGGGTAAACCGCTACAAGAAGTTCGTATTTTAATTTTGTTTTGTGTTGCTATAGTGGTTTTTGACTGATATATAATTTGAATTAATCAATTTTTCGTATGTGTGTGTTAATGAATTCAGATTTTGTTGTTAATAAGAAAGTTTAACATATATTTACGGCAAACCACCGAGTTTCTATACAGTGTGATTGATTTTGCGTGTCCAAGCGTATATTTCTTGTATTAATGAAGATAGGAAAAACGTGTACAAAACAAAAATACTCTACTTTCAAATTCTGATTACATTAAAAATACAAATGATATTAAAACAAAAGGGTATCGGAAAACAAAAATTTTTTTAAATAGATCGGTGACTTTTTTCTGCAATATTCTTAAAGAACTTGAAATTCTCTTTACAATGATACCAAATAGGTTAAAATTACCTTAGAAATGTAGCAATGTATTTAAATTAATGTCTTAAGTTATAATAGTTATTTCTGTAACTGCTTATTTCATTTGTTTTCTTGGCTTCCTGTTGTAAATTTTATGTTTTTGTTTAAATTTCCACTACTGCGATTGGTTCTAAACACATTACTGTAGCTTTAATTTCTAAGGTAATTATAACATATCATGATATCATTGTAAAGAGAATTTCAAGCCCACTTTGTCTTATACATAGCTGTAATTTTCCAACCTACATTCACGTATAAAGGAAATTTTTCCAGAACTTAATGATTTGAAGTATAGAGGACTAAGGAGAGCAAGTAAACACATTTATAATTTGTAACCCAGGACAACTCCAAACAAACACGATTACTTGATATTGCGCTGCAGCAATCGACTTCATTGTAAGAAAGTAATGGACATCGGAAAACGTAATTAAGATTGTCATTACTACTAAGTTTAGAATTTTGTTTATTTAGAAAGCAACGTAAAAAGCGTATCTCGTTAAATAACGGAAGCGCCTGTATAGCGTACATTTTAGGTGTGCACTGCCCATTCTTTTAAATTATACGATAATATTTCACAAGTTAATTTAATTCAAATTATACCCCAACACAAGGGTCAACTAATTATACGGTATTTAATGATAGGATAACGACTTGTAGAGGCCCAGGGTAATATTTGTATCGATTGCAGTGACACTTTTTATACTGGCTTTTTTGTTTACAATTCGGACACCTTTTACCTTCAACGGCAGTAGTGTTTTTATAATTCACAGTGTCTGAAGCTCTGCCTGTAATCCTGCAGGTCAAGTTGTGTTATTTTCGAATGATGCTGACATCTGCCAACGACAGATGCTAAGGGTGACTTCAGAGACCTTAATTATCAAAACAATGTATACGTTTTTTTGCAATCAATCCGCCGCATGTTTTACACTTAGCTACATTCAATTGTGTTAGCTTCGTCCTTTTTTTACACGGGGACGAACTTTGTGTAAAAACTCGAGTATATATAGAAGGTAAACATTGTAACAAAAAGTCAACAAAACACTGTGTACACAGAGAAATTAAGAAGTAAGCTTTTCTAGTTCGTTTCCTTCGTTCCCCAGTAGTGTGAAAATGAAACAAAAAATAAATAAAATCGGTACATTCGAGAGATTTAGTACAACTTAGAATTAAAATAACAGATCTAGTGGTATAATTCAATTGAATAATAAGTTTGTGTAAATAGAAACGTTTAAAACGAACTTTTGTATAACTTTTCCTGAAACTTAAAGGAAATTGGTCTTAAAGTTCATCTAACTTGAGCGGAAAATAAATTAGCCACTACGAAACTGCACGGTTGGTTTTCTTTGTTTGTAATTTTTTATACTCCTCTTAAGATTGATTATTATAAGGGAAATGAACGAAAAACCTTGCAATTTATCTTCTCGAAAGGTTATCTTTGATAGCGTTAAACGAATGGACAGTGAATACCAATGAAACTACGACAAATGATCGATGCAACATATTAATTCTGCTCCACAAAATATGCATAGAAGGTCCATTGCTTAAAATCATCAATATCACTTAATCATATCTCCCCATCCCCCACTGTGGAAAACATCAAGAAGTATTATTCAACACACTAGCTTATTATTACAGTTGTGTAGGTACATGTGGCGATACTAATGAAAATTATATAGCTTGTTCAATTGCAACACAGGAACCAAGGTACCAATTTCGCGGCCACTTAGTTCTACTTCGCTGGGGAAAGTTAACGGAGGTACAAAAAAATTATGAAACTTTTAGTATTTGCATAATTTAGCCTACGTGCCATACTAATATCGAGTATACAATTGGAAAGTTAACACGCCAGTTGGCGATTTTTTTACTTTGAAAGTCTCAACAAATTGTATTTTTCAGGGCCGTAACAAACTGTTTAGCGGGGCAGTAATTATGCAAAATTCATAAGAATCGTGCGTTTTGTGCCCAGTCTTTAAAATTTGGTATAGTCTTACGTATGGTTTTAGGCAACCATCGCAAGCAACTTGTGCATGACCTATGATGTCCTGTTTGCTATAAATCCAATATGGCCGCCATATTTATTGGTATTTTTAATAGATGGGCTTCTATTAGACACGTGTTTTCTTAATTACAAGCATTACTTATTGTAACAGTCGTAACAGAGTGCATTTCGTTTGAAAAACAGCTGGCGCGTAAAAACGCATGGAATTTTAATTGCCGCCATCCATATTTTATTAATGTTTGGCAATTGAATTCATTTAATTGAGGGATTCCGCAGTATTGGACGGATTCACCATCAACTCTGTAGAAGGATATAATCGCGTTTTTTGCTTCTTCGTAAGTACGCCATTTGCATTTTATGTACTTATGTGTATCTTTCTTTAGGTTTCGGCTGATATGTGATACAATTTTCCATCGACGATTGTCACATTCATCTATAATTAGCCCTCTTATTTAAAGAAGTGTGCACATTTTTGGTTATCAACGAAGAGGGTTACCTTTGATTTTCTTTTATGGTTTTAATTGTAGGGTTCAAATGAACTGTAACTACCAGTTTAAAGGAGACGCTCGCACAACCCGCGAACCGATAAACTTGCAGCTACCTGCCTCATTAGCGTACAGCTGCGTCGCTTCCATTCCGAAACCTGGTCGACGCCATTTTCCCTGAATGCAACCTCGCCGAGTACCACAGAATATTATAAACCATAACTAGGGCTACCAACCGAATTTTAGTTGTTTTAGTTATATGGAACGTACAATATTATACAAGGTGTAGATACTTGATTGGCACTAAATAAATCAAAGTTGTGTGTGTTTATAAATTTTATTTAGAGACTCTGGAGCACGACTGCAGCTACCCGAGTTCCCACCAAGAACCCTTACAATCTTTACCAAAAGCTTCTTCAGCTTCCTGTAACAATTACCGCAATCCGATTCTTTTGTGTATGTTTTATTGGAAAGGCGGATTTTGGCCGTGCTGATCTAAAACTTTTGCTGTTATGATTATGCTTGGGGTTAAGATCATGATCACAATAGTGAGTATACAATTTGATTGATGTGATACAAGACTCTTGTGACCCTTCACGTACGCCAGGAATTAACTTTATTTTAAAGAGGAAGGTCCAAATCGCAGAAGGTCAAGATGTTTGATTCAAAATAGAATTTATTTTACTAGTAACAATCAATAAAATATAGGAGCAATTATTATTTCTGAATTGAGTTAACACTAAAGTTCAATATTTATTTAGGCATTTCCAGTTAATACAGGTAGCGGTAGCACTGTTGGTGCCTACCATCCATTTAATCTCTATAAGGCATCCCAAGTGGTAATTTTGTTTTGAATATTACAATTTGAAAAATTAGCTCCTCTCCTAATAAATTATACACATTGAAATATTTGTTTAGAGCTCGCTCTATTTTAGGACTCGGCACTAATGTTTAATAATTCACCGCATTAATGTCGCTTGACAGCTAGCTTATACGGTTTGTAAATCTAACATCATATACTAGTAAAGTATACACAGGTAACTTTAGAGTAGTTAATTAAATCTACCTATGCATGTATGGGGTTTAATTTTAACATCAAACTCTGTTGGCTGACTTAGACAAACTTTTGTGACTGTTTAGATACCCACATCAGTTTAATTGTATTATTTTGTACGGGAGCCAAAACAAAATGTAACCGAATTCAAACTTTCGACCTTCAAAATATCTCCTACAAGCGATACCCGTTATTGATCGCAATTAGTATTTCATTGTCTTCTTCCTGCGTTGTAAATGTTGTATGATAAATGGAGATATCCTTTCATTAAGTCGAGGACTATTCATCCCCCACTAAGTTCAATACATTCGAGCATTTTTTATGAAACCTCTTGCTCGACACTTATAATTCACAGCGCGTGGTTAATTGAGCTAATACTCCATTCGCTATTCATTTATAATCTGACTCAATTAATTGCAGTGCATCGCAAAAGAAGTTGCATACAACTGCATTTTTTTACGATTCATGGAATACTGCCTTTGATCTTCGTATATTAGGTTTGCACAAAACTGTTTAGGACCTAGATCAGGAGCGAGTTAAATCAAGTACTTTGTGAACTTCATAAGTATACGTATAGATTAATTTCATTATTGCAAATTGTTAGTAATCGTTGTTTCATAAGAATTACTTGTTTTTAAAAACTGACCCATTTGCCATTCAGAACACGGTACTTCTTTAATACGATAACCCCAATGCTCGTAACGTACAAAAGCTACAATGTGAGAAATCATACCTAATTCCAATTAATTCGAACTTACGTACCCCATTAAGAAATGGGTTTTAGATTCCGATATAGATAAAACAAAGACAAGTAAATTAATTAACACATATGGCCTAACCTAAAAAGAAACGTGTTAACAAAGAGGAATTGTATGAAAATAACTTTACCTCAAGAGGATTACAGTACTTCCCCATTCGCGTAAAGACGGGACGGTTAGATAATTGGTTTAAACAATTTTAGCGTGATGACTCTGGAAACTTTCAATTCAAACAGACATTCTGCGTAAAGGTAGACCTGTCATTACCACGACACAAGCAAAAGTGAAAGTCATGTCTAGAGAGAGGAAGTTGTGGCATTTGCAATTTGTGTCTGGTTCCTTGTAAAGATTTTCTAATAACAGACTTTCATCAGACTCAATAAAAAGAAGGCATTAACCAAATTTTATTTTGCAATTTTTGCAATTTTCCATGTTCCTTAATTTAGTGCAATTTTTCGCGAATTCAACTTTAGTCAGATTATATTAATGAATGAATAATGATCCTCACTTAAATATGTTTAGCTGGTTATGAATTGCGTCGGCTGAACGTAAAACACGTACGAGATAGCACAAAAATAATCTCAGTAACTTGAAACCTAAGCAGGGAACATATTACAATAATTGCATTTTATATAGACTGCCAGTGCGAGTGAATACCTTATAAAAAGTGTAGGTGGTATTGTTAATCCTATATTTCTGTTAAAATGCCGAATGTTGCTTCATCAATTTCCCAAAAATTGCAAGAGTGGATTGGTCCTTATAATAAAAACGCGGAAGTATTTACTTCAGATGGCAAAATTATATTTTGCAATGTCTGCTCTAAATCCGTAGGGACAGGAAAAAAATATTTTATAGACGCCCATGTTAAAACTGGTAAGTTTTAAACTGTATTTATTTCTCGTTCGTTGCTGATCTAGTGACATTTTATAGAAAGCCACATACGCGCATTGAGTAAAAATGTGAAAAGCAAACAAACTTTGCTGACCATACCTGCCTTGACTTCCAGTGATAAAAAAAATGAATTTTACGAGGATTTATGTGGTGCACTTTTGGGGTCCAGTATACCTTTTTACAAAGTAAATGCGGAACCTTTTAAACAATTTCTGGAAAAGTACACAAGTCGTCACGTTCCAGATGAAAGTACTTTAAGGAAAACATACCTTCCAACAGTATTCCGGAAGAAAATGGAAAATATTAAAACTTCCGTTGGGAATAGCTATGTTTACTTAATTGTAGACGAAACAACAGATTCCAGAGGCTAGTAGAATTTTCACAATATCTTTTTTTTCTGAAATTTCATTTTATAGGTTTCTACATTGCAAATTTGCTGGTTGGCGTGTTAGACACTGATGAACCCCAGAAACCATTTCTCATTGCTTGTAAACGTCTGCCAACAACTAATTTTGAAACAATATGTCAGTTTATAAACAAATCTCTTACTGCTTTCTCGTCTACCATTAATGGGCGCGTTTTACTTTTACTTACCGATGCAGCGCCTTATATGGTTAAAGCTGCAAAAACTGAAGGTTTTTTATCCAAATTTATTACATGTTACATGTCTAGCACATGGAATAAATAGGGTTGCAGAGGTTGCCAGAGAACTGTGCCCTGGAGTTAACAAATTGGTTAACAATGGTATTACTATATTTAAGTTTTAGTGCTTGTTTGACCGTGGGATCTTTTAGGAAAGAAAGCGTTCCTTAAAGCACCTTCACGTGTGGCAATATACCAAGAAATTATGCCAGATTCGCCTCTTCCTCCGGAGCCAATAATTACTCGTTGGGGTACTTGGTTGGAAGCAGCGATATTTTACGCCAACAACTATGAAAAATTTGCTGCAGTTGTTAGGAGGTTAGAGGATGACGCAGAATCCGTAAAAAAATTAAAACTCTTAATAGAAGAACGAAGCGTACAGAATGAATTAATATTTATTAAAACACACTTGTGCTTTCTCCCTGAGTGTTTGAAGCAATTAGAAAATCAAGGAATGTCACTATATGACAGCATATCTATCGTGCAAGACGTAAAATCCAAAATAATACGTATTCCTGGCGAGAAAGGAAAACGGCTGAAATCTAAATTAGACAATGTTTTAGAAAAAAATGTTGGATTTAAAACGCTTGAACAGTATTCAACAATTTTAACTGGTGATGGGGAAGGTAATGAAGACATTAAAGTGGAGATGATTCCAAAATTTAAATATGCCCCCATTACTAGTGTAGATGTCGAACGTTCATTTTCCATATACAAGCACATTTTAGATTCGCGAAGGTGTAATTTCACTGAAGAAAACTTAGAAATGTATATAGTGTGCAATTACAACGCGTAAATCGTTAGCGATATATTTAGTAATAAGGCAATACTAATAATAAGTAATAAATAAAAATAATTAATAAAGATTAATAACTTGCAATTTTTAGTTTATTTAGAGCAATTTTTCCTTATTTTGGTTGCCATTTATGGCGCAATTTTTGTGATTTTTAGTGCCACAACTTCCGCTCACTAGTCATGTCAATGCCAATGGTACCAACTACTCTCAACACACTAAGGGCGCATTTATTCAGTTACACAAACCAGAGTACGATCAACGGAATGTTACAAACTGAGAAATCATACGTTTTGTAAGCATCTCCTACTAGGCCATCCGGGGTTATTAGGGAGGAAACGATGTTGGGAGTGTGGGACTGGAGCACATACGGTGTGGAGATACGTGAATTCATATCAAAGGCGGTATTGTCGAAAATCTATAATCAATGGTCAGTGGTGCTTAAGAGCGTTAGTTCCAAGTATGGGGGTCTGAACATCCGCGATATCGAAATTCCAATTGAACAGTCGGTGTAGGCCGAGATTCAAGGTAAGCTCTACGAAAACAACGGTGTAAGGTTACGAGAAGAGATGAAGTGTTTTCAATATCATGTTTGTATTGTTGTGAAGCTCACTTTAATGCGAACATGTTATTTGGACAATTCAGCTAACCTAGTTAACAAAAGTCCAATAAACTGTTCGCTTTTTCCGTTGGCGCTTTGCTTAACTTTGAATTTATTTCAGGTCGAGGACTCAGTAAATTACATTCAATTTAACATTATGAATCAACAGTTGTGCCTCATATATTCAAAGGCCAAAAAGGAAATATTTCACCACCAGTAAATAGAATAGGTGGCATTAAGAGACAAAGATTACTTAGCACTCCCCAAACCTCCACTAACAAGTGATTATGAAGCAAAGCACAATACCTTTCACTGTGATGGTTATGAAGTAAATCCCAGAATAATTTCCAGATTATTGAGTCTGTGTTGGCAGATAAAATTACACTGTGACAAATCTGTGCAAGTGCATATTAAAACGAAGCACACAAGTAAAGGTGTTTTTCTTCCAAAATATTGCAACTTAAGCAATAAAATTACCGTTGACAACAACTTAAAAAAATTATTTGCTAATCACCGGGTCGATAGTTTATCTATTTCTTCTAATTCTTCAGTGCCATCCCATGATTATGAACCTGAATTGATGCAAGATGATCACAGAACAAAAAAACATTCTCAAAATGTAATGCGCAGTAGGATGTCAACTACTATTGAAAAAGAGCCTAAACTGTTACTGGGATTACACTTCGGATTATACCAAAAACATTTAGTAAAACTTCTAAGTGAAAATATGTATGATCCAATAATTTTTGTCTTTTTCTTTTTTGCTTTTGCCATTGCACTAATACAATTTCTCTTATTTACCAATATTGTATTTTGATTTATGACTTTATTTTGTTTATTGTATAACTCTGTTAACAATTTTGTTTCGCTTTAGTTATAAATCTAAATAAATCATTATAATTATTTTTGTTCCATTTTTGTTAATTTTTCTATATTTCTGTGCGGCTTTTATTGAACAATATTTAAGTTTGTCCTGTATTTAGACTAGATAGTCTGTTTGGACAATAAATTATTATTATTATTAAAATATCTCTTTTTACTCTCCACTTGACGCCAAATATACTGTCCTCATGAATGCATCTATTTTCTTCAATAGATTGTCAGGTCGTGCTTTCACAAAACCACTTTGAGTCATCGCGTGCGTGAAGGTAGCCAGTACGCGCCAGTATATCAGTACTCTGTAGTACTGTTTGAGTACTATCTTAAAACGACAGCAAAAATTTGCTACCTATGAAGGACGCCGATATTTTTATGTACTGGCTGGCGGGATTTGGAAGCTAGCCAGTATACACTGGATATCGATAACCCGCACATTAATATACAACGGTACTATTTAGTACTTCTTGGGTACTGAACACATACACAATCAGTTTCTTGGTACCTTTAAGAGTTGCCTTGTACTGGCTACTGTCCAAATTCCGCTAGCCAGTACTCGAGAAATTGATAACCAGGATATAAACAAACAGCAGTACCATTTAGTACTGCGTAAGGATTGATTAAATGTAAAATCAGTTTTCTGATACCATTAGGATTACACTAGTACTGGCTACCTTCCAAATCTCGATAGCCAGTGCAGGGGATATTGGTGTACGGCACATAAATAAGCGATAGTACGATTTCGTACTTCCTAGGTAGCAGATATGTTGATTGGATATATATATATATATATATATATATATATATATATATATCTCCAATCAACTGAGTGGTAAGTTTAAGGATTGCCTTCTACGGGCCACCGTCCATATGCCGATAGCCAGTACCCCATTCCCCATTCGAAATCATTTTACCCAATCTTTCACTACAGAATAAGGTGGCGAATTTCCCCCATACACCTCATCCGACCGATCTTTAATGTTTTGAGGAGACACCTTCTGGAGTAAGGAATTTGATCATAGCTCGGTACCTGATTTTTGTAATTTTTGACAAGGTGTTAAACGAATGACAATTGTAAGAAAACAAATTGTCATAGTTATCTTTGTTTTTCCAAGACTTGAAGTGTAGGGTTGTACAGGGCCGCCGAGATGCAAATGCTAGACTGGTTATTATAGGTCCCTTACTATTGTACATGAATCTGAAGAAACCTGACGTAACCAGAATCCAAAAACGGCCATTTCAAGATCACTTAATCGCAGAAGTCAGCGCTCAATGTACATGTACATTTGCTGAAATGTTAGGAGCTACTAAATTACTTGTACAATAAACGAAGCGAATTTTTGTTATCAATTAATAAAGACAGTTTAGTGTAATTTCAAAATGGATTATCGTTACTAGATTGTAATTGTAACATTACTTACGTGACTGAGCATGCCTTACACAGAAGTTTGTATAGTTACATCAGAGAAAAGATGTGTACAATTTGTTACAACGCTTAAGAATCGAAAAGAACCTTTGTTGATGTAAATCAAGTGGTGTTGCTTTCAAAAGGTGTAACATTTTTAAACGAGTGCATTTCGTCTCGTTTAATAATGTCGTTTTAACATTTATGTTGGCCAAGAAAGTGGAATTTTTGATATTATATTTGAACCAACCAACCAACCAAAAATTTTCTTCCCCGTTCCCTTCATTGGCAAAGGCCCCAATTGCTTTTCGAATATTTTTAAACAATACAACCTTAATTTAATATTTAAAGCTGAACAATCTCTAAAAACATCTACCCGGATAAAAGAACACCTCTCCTGTATTAAAAATAACAACTCCTATAGTATTAAATCATCGTTTGCTGTCCACATTCTCCATACTGGTCACCCCTTTAATCCGCATTCTGATTTTAATGTCCTTCATAATTGTGACAAAGGTTCTAAACTTAACTTTCTTGAAATGAAAGAAATGAATTACACATAAATTTAGCCCTCAGCTCTCCCATAATGAAACTCTTAGTATCAACAAGGATTTCCTATTCTTACATAAAATTTTGCCACGCCTTGTACTCGCTAGACGTCATTTTATTGTAATTTTGCTTATCTCTAGTCTGTCATTTTAATTCACTGTCAGTTTTGGCTTGCTTTCAACATGTTCGATTATTCAAGTTTAAAGTTATTTAACCACATCACTATGTAATTTTCTTAAATTGTTTACTATTCCTTCAACAATGTGTTATTAGCGTATGTTTTAAATAATTACTTTAACTATTTAACTTAATTCTGTATTTTTAGGTTATAACCCTTTAGTGGGTATGTCATTAGTTGTTTTACATCAAATTTTACATCTTGTTACCGTAAGTTAGTGCCTTTATACATATCGTTGCCCAACCTTAAGGTTTTTCCAGGTTTTGGCAACACGTTTATAAAAAAAATTTAGCTTCTTAACCCGTCTATTTGTCAATTTTACCCTGGTGCTACCATCTGTTGTGAATGGTTGGTTTTCAGGTTTACTGCCCATGTAGGTGTATCACTTAATGTTTGTTACCGTTTTATTTTATTCAATTTACAAATTGTAAGTAGTGTTATTGTTCTCTCCTCAATTTAAATCTATATCGTTTTAGAACACCTGATGATGACCGTGTGTCGAAACGTAGTGTTTTGTCGTTAAGCTGTTTATTAAATGATATTTATTTATTATCCCTCTCTTGTTCTGGACCCTATATGGGAATGGTTTTGTGATCTTTGGATTTACTCGTATTCAATCTCCCATTTTGAGTATACAATGGACGCCAAATTACCTAAGTAAATAGACACATCTATTAATAACGAGCAGAAATACACAGACTAGCGCGAGCAATATTGTCTTAGTAAATCTTAGAACTAGACGAATGTCGAACGTATGCGATATGCACAATTTTGCTTGCAGTGACATTTGTTCGAGTGTTTCCTTCAAACAGTACGCCAATTTATTGAGTTTATCGCTATGATTGTAAAATACGAGTATATATTGCAAAAAAAATAATGTGGTTGAATAGAAATTAAAAATGCCTCCTATTTGATGTGGCACTTCACATTCTTGAGCAGTTGCTGTGACACCCACAGGGTGGAGATTCCTAGTGTATGTTGTAGATATTTCGTCCCCCTCAAAATCAAAATTGAGCTGTTTCGGAAATTCTCCGAAAAATGCCCGGTTTTCCAGAGAAGGAGGGTCGAATTTTCATTGGGACCTCCTGCATACTTACATATTCGTTTAATATCGGGCGATCAAAAATGATTGGCTGTCGAGTCATTTTTGATCGCATTGTATATCTTTAAAGCTTGTCCCTGCTTTTTTTGGTCCGTCGATCACAGTTTCAGCGGCGATTAAGGAGCTTCCATACATTCCTCAACAGTATAGAACTTTTGCTTGAAGGATTTTCTATATTTTTGTTTTAAATTTCTGAAATCGCATTGATTTGTGGATATTCCATTCAGAGATGCATGTGGATTCTGTATCAAAGAGTTTTTATACAGAATTTAATTTTCTTTGAAAATATCTAAATATTATATACGGTCGGTGGTCCATATTAGAAAAAGGGTTATTTTGTAGAATTTCTCAATCGCCAAATGCTCTAAATTGCTATGAACGTTGTAATCCTGAAAAAAAAGCTTCAAAAAGGTAGCACGTTTTTTTCAATTATAATATTGCAAATATCTTTGTAATGTAATTCTCCATTTTTTGGGGTTCGTTGAGATTTGCTTTAATATATAAAAAAAGGAACCACAATTGTTTATTGTTTCTAAAGCGATCGATTTCGGGTTTAACCACCCATCATCAGGCTATGCTAAAAAATATATCACATGAATTTGAAGTTGAACACAGAATTAAAATTATTACCGTCAATTTGAATTATATAAATGCAGCGACATTGAGTTGAATAAAATTGGATAAAAAGTATTAAAATTACATTAACGAAGACAATAGGTACATCGGGAACATCTTGACTAGGGTTACATCTGAAAAAGTAAGTAAGGTGAAAACGGGCATGTAAGGGTGTATAAGTGTGTGTGTGTAAATGTGTATGGGTGTATATTTGAATTAGTGTTTTATTTATTCTATGAAATACCTTATTTGGATGCAAATTATAAAATTTTTTAGTTCTTAAAAGCACATGTTGAAAATTGGTTATTACTTATGACAGGAGAAAAGTTATAGGTTATGGTAAGATTCATAGGCGTACGGTGTGACATGGGCGTAGTATGGGATG
Organism: Photinus pyralis; assembly: GCF_008802855.1. Lineage (NCBI taxonomy): Eukaryota > Metazoa > Arthropoda > Insecta > Coleoptera > Lampyridae > Photinus > Photinus pyralis. The sequence goes on from NW_022170249.1 coordinate 51,008,557, forward strand.
GGTTTCTGGTTGTAGGTTATGTATTTTATGGTTGTATTAGTGTTTGTGGATTGGTGTAATGTAATTGTAAATGTGTGAGTATGGGAAAATAGTGTTTTCATTGAGGAGAGTGTGAGGGTTTTGTGCTTTGTGTTTCTCTATTTCGTAGTGTTCGAGTATATTTAGTTTTGAAAAGCTTACACCTCCACAAAACACTTAACAAACACAAAATCTCTATCATTTCCAAATCACACCCAACCTTATCTAAAATACTATCTAATAATAAACCCAAAGAGAATCCCTTAACCAAGTCAGGTATATACAAAATTCAGTGTAAAGACTGTGAAGCCCATTATATAGGACTAACCACCAGAAATATTAATACACGATTCAAAGAACACATATCCAACAGACCTAAATCAGCAGTTGGCACACACCTCCTCGAACACAAACACAACACCGACCTAGAACATACATACCTTCTACACCCCTGCAATATTTTCAAAACTAAATATACTCGAACACTACGAAATAGAGAAACACAAAGCACAAAACCCTCACACTCTCCTCAATGAAAACACTATTTTCCCATACTCACACATTTACAATTACATTACACCAATCCACAAACACTAATACAACCATAAAATACATAACCTACAACCAGAAACCCATCCCATACTACGCCCATGTCACACCGTACGCCTATGAATCTTACCATAACCTATAACTTTTCTCCTGTCATAAGTAATAACCAATTTTCAACATGTGCTTTTAAGAACTAAAAAATTTTATAAATTTTATAATTTGCAGCCAAATAAGGTATTTCATAGAATAAATAAAACACTAATTCAAATATACTGTTCAGTGTACTTAACCCCCAGGTTCTACGCTAACTTCACACTACAAGAACACGGAAATAAAATAAACCCGGCAACGTTTTAAAAAAATGGCCACCCGAATGACTATTCCCTCTAAAACTAAACAAGTACCCGCTTAAATTTGAAAAGTGGCACGTGATAAAACATCTAAGGCAGGGCCCCCTTACGTTAGTTATAGATAACGCTTTGACCTGAAGCACAGTAGGGAAGGAACGTTAAATAAAACACTGAAATTGTGAGAAGTTTGTTTAATAATGATCGTAATTATTATGATTGTGAAAACCCGGAAATTTAGTTGATGTACATTAATATAAACAAAACAAACAAAGCCAAAAGGTGTCGTACTCTCGCAAAAGTCACTGCCAAGGATAAAAAGAGTACGACGTAAGAAAAACCTTGCAGTTTGATTAAAACAGTCCAAAAGTTAATTAACAAAATATTTTGTAAAAGTTTTAAGCAGTAGTTAACAAAGATAGTAAATGCATATACACAATGTTGGTTACACTCAAGGTTAAAGCAAGTTTTTGGGGACAATGGGTCAGGTAGAAGCAGGTACCAAGATTCTGAGAAAGGGTTAAAAGTACAGGATGTGACTCATCTTTGGTGCAATAAAGTCCTTTTGTTGAAAGCAAGATGGAAAACTACATGGCCTTGTAGGCAAATTTGACTAAAAACAAAATATGTGGAAATTATTGAATCGCCACTCATTTAACACATAGATTCTAAACTGAAGAGCTTTGATTAGCGTAATCTCGCTCCTGCAAGATGGGTAGTCCGCCCCTGGTTTCGGGGTTTCGAACCTACAGTTGGATGTCGAAGACAGTGCACGGAATTAGGTGCCCTAACACATAATTATAGACTACAGTTTCTTTTTCCACCTTCCCGAGACTGCTTCATTCACGGAGAAAATTGTTAGTAACAAACAACAAGTCAGTACATACATCAAACGAATCAGCAATTTCCACATAAGTATTAAAATAAAATGAAAACTTATATGAATGTAACTTCAAGGACAAGACCAAGTAATCAACATCAATAAACATAAATTAAGCAAACATTACACCAAAAATGTAAACAATTAAAAACAATAGCATAACGGTATCACACATATGATTGCATTGCGGTTAAACAAAGTAAATTTCAAAAACAGAGATTCAAACACACAACAAATATAAAATGCGGAATACAAAACACAAATACGATATAAAGAAATGCAAAAATTACTACCTGCATTAAATAACACAAAATAACAACAACCATTTATGGAACGAAACGTTCACGACCGCCATTCGAGACAAGATCCCAAACGTAACTCCCGTTCGTGCTTTCTAGGTGGCGCAGGCAACTTTTTTTCCCACCTAGAAATTGCATGGTTGCCAACTCTCAAAAATGTATGTATCGTCGTAAGCTGTATATACAGGGTGGAACCTTTCAGACGCCCCTTTGGAAAAGGATCGGGTGGGCTACTCCACACGTGAGTTTTTCAACATCCATCGCTTAGGTTGGAGTATCTCGACGTTACCATAGACTGACAGCAATACGAGTGGCGGCTCCATACATATGACAAAACAGAACAAGTATTAGTATACAAAGAAAAGTATGTATCAGAGACACATCCATCATTTATCACAACACAAAGTAAAGGTATGGTAAACACAAGAGATCTATGAACTACCACAGAGTACATTTGACCTACACTACCAGTACCTTAACCCTACTTTTTCAAGATGGCTAATTCCACTTTTACAATTATAAGTAATCATTGTTCTACCTTCTAAAAATCTACTGCAAAGCCGGCAACTAAATCGAGCTATAATTCCGTGCAGCATTATACTTAACACTTCAAATTGCAATACTACAGCTAAACCTTGGAACTAATTTCAAGGAAAACCAGTAAGTAAGGGTAACTTGTAACAGAGATAAAGGTTTGAAACAGGTAAGGGACAGCGACATGTAATGGACTTCATTGATATCTTGTAAAAGTAACAGGAACTGGATATCGACAAAGAGAAAAAAAAAAACCAACGTAAACACCTGGCAGTGTGTTTGTAGTGGGGCCACCTTAACAGCTGTACATCAATCCCGTAGATTCTCCCTAAAAATTACCAATTCTGCTTCGCCCCTATAATGCACAACCACATTTTCCGAGAATGAGAGAAACTGTAAGAGTAAGGGAACGTAAAATACCGTCGCACTGAAAAAAACAACAACAAAAAACAAGTCGTCTAGCAAATCTCGTTGTAAAATGGCAACTGTCTCGTGATCCTAAGAAGATAATGGAAGACACCAACACCGCACGTAACCTCCAATGGAAACAGCGACACACGACCGCATCACTTGTATATTCACGAGTTAAATATGCGAAACAGGAGGAACAAGATGTCAACTGTCCTGCAAATGCAGAGTCCATATCACAGCAATGCGCCCCCGATGTCCACATAACAAAAACCTATGAAACGAAAATCAAATTGCAATAGAACTTCCGCAGCAGAGACTCCACATCCATCCCTCATCAGCACACTCCCCGTTTCAATCTGCTGGGCAGAACTGAAGAATGGGACACAAAGTGTCAAAATAGACATGGCCCCCTCCATTTATAGATGTTACAAAAGCAGTAAAATGAAAATCGAAGCTGTAAGCTGATTCTTTGAAAAAAAACTGCTGCATTAGTCAGCTCTCACTGGCATCCTCGATGTCTAAACTGTCCGTTAGGATGTGTGCATCGGAGTCGAAAAACCTGCAAGCGAGCTACAAAAATAAAACCAAGTGCAACTGTACTGGAATGAACTCTCGCAACACGCCCCTGCAATCCTCATCCGAAATCAACCAACTGAAATGCAAACAGGTCCCAAACTTGTCTCTAATGACGCCACCTAAAACCTGTTGTCCTTATAAATCCCTCGGAAGCCCCCTCTATAAAACCTTGTGACATGTAACTGCACCAAATGCTGGAATCAATGCAGCAAAACCTGTGCAAAAATTCCCCGTATTGTTGATCTAATGGGCCCGCAACATCGAGACTTGCTCCGTGAGTCAACAACAATAAATGCCACTTGAAAACAGTAAAATAAACTTCCATTCTCCTGGGTGCTGAAGTCGCTGAGGTCACTGGCACTTAAAGAAAATCGCCCCTAAAAGTGTCATGAGGGTCCTCTCGCCACCATTCACCTTTCTATGAATCAAAACCCTGGAACACTTCTAAGATCGGCAAGGGAACCAAAAAAACCACACAATTGGAACCCCAGTTGAAAAACACGTCCTCAAGCATGACAAGCTCCTGTAGTTGCATCAAACAGCGATGGTCATGTGACACGTTTGTTTTGAAGGTGGAATAATAAGAACAAACAGACTCACCTGATGTATTTGCCTTGCGAATTATTTCACCGCCAACATCCACCACATGGATCACCCTACTAACTCTGATTTGGGAAAATTTTCACAGGAGGTACGGTAAAGCAACTTGTTCCACCAAAACCTCTGCTTCAGGATGATTTAATGGACATCCCACTGCGTCAACCATCATATACTCCCTTGTAGGAATCTCCTTTGGAACGGTAACTGGAGATTTTTCTTCCGCTACCCCTGCATAATAAAATACAACAGCAGTATGTTCGGGTACACACACGATGGATAAACAAAAATGTAAATAACAAAACACATTTCAGATCGGCAAAGTTCCTTCCACAAACTTCATGGTCAATGCGTCCTGGTCAACGGCACCAATTCTGTAGTGTACTTAACCCCCAGGTTCTACGCTAATCTCACACTACAAGAACACGGAAATAAAATAAACCCGGCAACGTTTAAAAATGGCCACCCGAATGACTATTCCCTCTAAAACTAAACAAGTACCCGCTTAAATTTGAAAAGTGGCACGTGATAAAACATCTAAGGCAGGGCCTCCTTACGTTAGTTGTAGACAACGCTTTGACCTGAAGCACAGTAGGGAAGGAATTTTAAATAAAACACTGAAATTGTGAGAAGTTTGTTTAATTAATGATCGTAACTATCATGATTGTGAAAACCCGGAAATTTAGTTGATGTACATTAATATAAACAAAACAAACAAAGCCAAAAGGTGTCGTACTCTCGCAAAAGTCACTGCCAAGGATAAAAAGAGTACGACGTAAGAAAAACCTTGCAGTTTGATTAAAACAGTCCAAAAGTTAATTAACAAAATATTTTGTAAAAGTTTAAGCAGTAGTTAACAAAGATAGTAAATGCATATACACAAGGATGGTTACACTCAAGGTTAAAAGCAAGTTTTTGGGGACAATGGGTCAGGTAGAAGCAGTTACCAAGATTCTGAGAAAGGGTTAAAAGTACAGGATGTGACTCATCTTTGGTGCAATAAAGTCCTTTTGTTGAAAGCAAGATGGAAAACTATACATGGCCTTGTAGGCAAATTTGACTAAAAACAAAATATGTGGAAATTATTGAATCGCCACTCATTTATCACACATAGATTCTAAACTGAAGAGCTTTGATTAGTGTAATCTCGCTCCTGCAAGATGGGTAGTCCGCCCCTGGTTTCGGGGTTTCGAACCTACAGTTGGATGTCGAAGACAGTGCACGGAATTAGGTGCCCTAACACATAAATATAGACTACAGTTTCTTTTTCCACCTTCCCGAGACTGCTTCATTCACGGAGAAAATTGTTAGTAACATACAACAAGTCAGTACACACATCAAACGAATCAGCAATTTCCACATAAGTATTAAAATAAAATGAAAACTTATATGAATGTAACTTCAAGGACAAGACCAAGTAATCAACATCAATAAACATAAATTAAGCAAACATTACACCAAAAATGTAAACAATTAAAAAACATAGCATAACGGTATCACACATATGATTGCATTGCGGTTAAACAAAGTAAATTTCAAAAACAGAGATTCAAACACACAACAAATATAAAATGCGGCATACAAAACACAAATACGATATAAAGAAATGCAAAAATTACTACCTGCATTAAATAACACAAAATAACAACAACCATTTATGGAACGAAACGTTCACGACCGCCATTCGAGACAAGATGCCAAACGTAACTCCCGTTCGTGCTTATTAGGTGGCGCAAGCAGCTTTTTTTTCCCACCTAGAAATTGCATGGTTGCCAACTCTCAAATATGTATGTATCGTCGTAAGCTGTATATACAGGGTGGAACCTTTCAACGTCTCTTCTGTGTAATTATTATTTTAATTTCTAGTGGTATGTCATTATTTAATTTCTTTTGAGGAACTTTTGGTGTCACTTGCTGTAGGTACAGCTTTTTGCAGATTTATATTGTTCTGTAGCTATTTTTATTTCTTCAGGCTCTTTGAGTCGAATTTTGAGGTCTATGTTTCCACACACAACGGAATATACGAAGACCAGCCTTAAGGCACGCCAGTTTCGCGCAAAATTGACGTCGACGGACGACGTTCTTGCTGTTGTTGGATTATTGTTAGCTGTCGAAAGTAATAAAAAAAGAGTGAAGCGAAAGTTCTGGACTATAAAGACTAGTTACAGAAAAGGAAATATTACTCCCATCTAAATTTATTAAAAGAACTGAGGTTCAGTCCGAAAGATTGGCACAATCGCCTCGAGGCGATCCACACAATACGATCGGCCTTGGGACGCTATAAAAAAAGAGGCAAATCGAATGAGATTTTGTATTGAAATTTCCGGCCTCCAGGCGTCAGATGCGCAGGAAAACCTCAACAGAATTCTCCATACACACATAGAGATTTTCCTTGAGGTCTTGCGCCTCGAGGCATGCCTTGGGTTTTTTCGTTGCGTGTGGAGCCGCCTTAACAGCTTTCATTCTAAGTGTGTTGTTCTATGGCTTTGTAATACACAAATAGCTATTTCTGTAACACAAACAGTACATTCATTGAACATGTACTAACTACAGATAACAGTTAATTGGTAGTGCGCATATTTGTGTTCAAATCATGGTATTGCAGCTCCTTCTAAAGTGTGTGCTTCGTGCAGATGGTTGTCTTCGGAGAAATTCCGGCCATCTCATAATCTTTTCTATAATCCCACCAGATTTCGGTTGGCAGCTTTTTGTAAATAACATATTGGTCCGTATGAATAAAAGTGAGCAAATGTTTATACTTGCAAAATTCAAAGTAAGTACTCATAAGTGCCCCTTCATACTGGTTTGTTTAGCAGCACCGCATTGTGTCCAGTGTGAAGGAGCACTTACGAGTATTTACTTTGAATTTTACAATTATAAGGATTTGCTCCCTTTTATTCATATGGGCCAATGTATACATAGAGTGCTTCTTATTGATAAATCATATTCATAGGATGTTGCTAAGGTTGGGGCATCTCATGGTATCACAAACTTAGACTTTTTGCCAACATTTACAGCTAACAGAGTAGAGTATACTATTTACCGGATGAGTCACTGCAGTAGCTGAATCGCATAGGAAAATTTACTGACAACAGCCTGACGAACGATAGCACAATTTTAATGTCTTTTACGTGACCAAAACAGCTGTATGAAACTTGTTCATAGTGATGCCACGACCGAGCGTGAGAAGCGCGAACTCGGCAATCTTGAAATCTGGTGGATTTTGATCAATGACCCTTTTGCGGACGTGATTGGTTTTAGTAACCGCGGTCTATTGGTTAATCATCAAAGCTCATGGAGCATATTAGCTCTGTTTTGGTGCGTGTTGAAAAAGCTTCTTAAAACAAACATAAACTATATAATAAAATGTGTATACCTACAGTCATATTCACTTAGGGCCGGTATTTCCATCTTCGGATAAAGTAGTAGATTCGTACCTGCAAAATAACTTATACCGGCTGATATCTTCCGTTTATCTATCTGCGGGTATTTGCATCAGCGTGCGGTATAAATATATCCCGTAGATAGCTACCTAACCCTAGCCAATGTTGCCGATTTTAGAAGTCTGTAATAGAAAAAGATAGCGAACGGCAGGGTCATATATTAGAGCAAGATAGCTTACTACTTGACAATTTGAACGAATGCTTTTGTTTTGGAAAGAAATTCGGTGACTTGTAATATACTTGACAAACGTAAATTACAGAATAAGCTTTACTTATGAGTACTCTGAACATGAACCAAAATCGTGATGTAAATGCACCGCGTAGAAAGAAAAGAACTGCTAATTTCAGCACATCTGAAAATCGTGTGCTTGTGTCAAGAAAATCTTGATCCATTTGGAATCTAAAATAGGTTACCTATCCTTCAAGAAAACATAATATGTATTTGCGTACTTCTACTTATATACTTCAATTTCTTTCTTCCTATTTAGTAAAGGTACGGTTGGTAATTTCGCAAATTTTTAAAACGTCACCAGTTTACTAGAAATTTGACGCAATATCCTGGGGTTATGTTGATAACTGCAGAAAATCTACCCAATAACTTTATCTAGAACTTATCCTGCCGATAATATTTAAACGAGGTTCGAAATACCCGAAGCGAGGCTAACTGTCGGTTTACCTGGAAGATATCTTATACTTGACTTTATCCCAAGATGGAAATACCGGCCCTTAGAAATAGCCATAGGGATTTCCTATGTCTAGTTTTAAAAAACAAAAACTCTTCTGAAGGATGCCTAATTTTATGCAAACAAAATAACTTCTTAAAACAAATGAAGATTTGCTATCACATTAGAATATTGTTTTAATTTTTTTTTAATTTTCGTTCATGTGCGATGTACTTATTCAACTGAAGGAAAAGTTGATATGGTCAATTGGTACAGTGCCAGTAATAGTTTAAAGAGCGTCAGAGACTTATTTTCTGTGTTGATAGCTTTAAAATTAGTGGTTATCTAAATGCGATCCTCATACGACACCGTAAACAACCCTCAACTTTAACGGAGGATTTGAAATTGAATGTCATCATAACCTAAAGCATACTATTTGCTGTCGTTTTTTATTAAAATCTAGAATGACAATGCAAAATGCGCGCGCATGTTATTTGGTTGTATAAAATTACGCGCCTTTCAGAAGCATTTTTGTCATTTAAAAGTAGACATAGGAAATCCTTATGTCTACTTCTAAATTAATAGCACTGTGAATGTAGAAAAATTTTAAAAATGAATATTGAAATATTAGGTTTGTTTACTGTTCAAGTATTCACAACTGAATAAAAAAAAGGGAATTATTTGTGGGTAATAGAAAACACGATTGGATTGTTCAATGTGTTTTTTTTTGTAAGTTAAAACAAGTGATGTGCCGTACTGTTAAAAATGTACATCCCTGGGTACAGATATGTACTTTTTTTCTTAAGGCCCCCCTTCACGTGCAGTTTTATGTCAGTTTTGGACTGACGCTCCTTCAGTTAATTCCAAACTCGCACGTGAAGGGGTTAAACATGCCAGGCGCGCTTCAGTTGCGGCGCGGAGCGAAGAAATCAAATCAGACTAAATTCCTGGCGCGAACTGACATGCAGCAACAGCAAGATGTGAGCATGTAGATGCGCTCAGTTCTCACATCGGGATTGACACAATATGACAAAGGTGGAGGTAGTACGCTTAAGGTGTGCAAAAGAGAGATAGCTTTAGTAGAATGTAATTGATGAAATTTAGAATGGGTAGTCCTATGTTTCCCGGGTTTCAGGGTTTGTTTGATTTATCTCCTTTAACAAATCAATGTGTGTGGATTCATTTCTTCTCAAATACCATAGTTTCGACCAATACTTTTTTCTCTTTCTTCTTACTTCTCTTTCGTCGTCCACCAGCAACAAAAAAGCAATTGCTTTCCTCTTCTTCAAACTTATTCTTTAACAGCACTGTTGCACTACTAGACCCGGGAACAGAATAAAACTGAAATAAATTAAAAATCAAGCGCGAACGTGTAGATGCAACGCATGTCACACATCGGGAGCGCGCGCCAAGAATTCAAGATAAGAACTGCACGTGAAGGGGGGCCTAGTCTGTGCCGATTTGCGTTATATAAAAACTAAAGTTGATGCTGTGTAACGCAAGACTCAACCAAGGTTGGTATAGACTCAACTTGCATGTTTTTGTTTTCTTTATAGTTTAATATGACACGAGTCAGCAATGACTACGTTTACGTTATTTGATGACAAGAAACGAAAAAAAAAGATAAAAAACTCACTGGTTAAAGTTAAAACATCATTATTACTTGATTCCGGGGTGGTGGCAATTTTAATCATTTACTATTTATTGTATACCAAAATGACTACATATCCGTTTATTAGAGGGATATCAGATAGCGATAATTAAGGGTGAGTATTATATGCATTTATTAATAAAAAAAACTGAACAAGACAAAACATTTGGTAGTAACAAATGTTGTAACTCACAGTAAGATGTAAATAAAATTTGCTATGTATCCAAGTACTAATAAAATATGCCAGCATATATACAAATAAAACACATAATTCAATTAAATTAACAACACTTAAAAAAATAAAATTACTTTTAAGGCACTTAGTAACAAAACAATAATAATCATTATTGTTAAAAATATGGAACATTAGAGGTGTTTCGCAAATAAAATCTATAAATTAAAACAAAAACCTATTCGTTAAAATAAAAAAAAACAGTCTTGAACAAAAATAAAAGGCAAACTAAACTGTACCAGATATTTCTGAAATGTCTCCATTGCATAAAGACGGTGATGTTTGCCGATGATGAACGATCGCTCGCCAAATGCGAAGCTCAGGACCTCCTCGTAGGCCAACCTTATGTAAATCTTCTCTACTAATAATGTACAATACTTCTTCTAAAGTAAAACCCTCATTGATTAACTTTTGTCCTACGTCGTCTAATTCGAGTCCCTGCAACCATTGGTGTAAACGTTGGTCGATTTGTACGTCATCTCTTTGTTGACAACGGCATGACAGAATCTGTCTGAGAGCTTGGGCCTGTTGCTGGCTATTGTCAATTGATAGCTTTACCTAAAATATGATGGTACTTAGTCTAATAACAAATTTCAAATATCAATTATCATGGCGCAACAATCATAATTATATCATTAAAAATCACGAACATTTGCGCCATAAATGACAACTAAAATAAGGAAAAATTGCTCTGAAGAAGGTAAATATTGCAAATAATTTTAATTTATTCATTACAAACTGCAATGCTAACGATACATGCGTTGTCGACTTTCATGGCAAGTGTCAGATACGACTTTTTTGGGAAACCGTTCAAGACAATTTCTTTCAATTTTACACATTTTTAATTATTGGATTTAACAAAAATATTTTTCTACATATAGTCAGAGTAGGCATTTGCGCTCGTATGTGATAACGCAAACGTCATCTTTTTCTAGGAAAGTCACTAAGCGACAAAATAAAAAAAACGCTCGCTCTCCCAATTATTAACTATAAATCAAATATGCATTGCTCAGAGTATCCAATGACAACCAGTAAATGACATCTAAGATGATCTAAGATGTCACAGTGAAAGATGTATATTTTTGGAAATATGTGAATTGCTCGATTGTAGAAAAAATCTTGTGTGTAATTCGAGCGCAAATTGATTGTCGATTTCGATTTCAACTGTCTCTTTCAATCGACAATATCATTTTGCGCTCTTAATACACAAATAGCAATTTTTCACTAGTGGCGTCTCATGACATGATTATTAACCTTTTTTCCACTTGTAAAGTAGGCTTTCTCGGCAGTATTGTAATAATGTGGACATTATTAAGGGGGGATTAACACCAAAATGTGAGGTTAATATAAATTCAAATTTCAAATGTACAAATTTCAAAATATTTTTACTTTTTTCGTAAAAGATAATTCGTAACACCTTCATCTGAGACAACTACGTGATGAGATACATATTTCGCATTAATACAAAAGAAAAAAAAATATTACGTAACCTTTAAAGGTACACCACTAAATAAATATCAAATAGTGTAGCAAACTATTAGTGTCTTGTCACAAGTAGTACCCTGAAGAATGATGTAGTATTTTGGTTTCGGATGAAACTTACTTATTTTTCAAGTTTTGTACATTTTAGTGCCTGATCGCTAAAATGTGAGTTACCGCCATCAAATTCCACATGTTTTTCCTGTAATTTAATTTGTGGATTTCGTGTAAGATGGCGCTGTTAGCGTGTAGCTAAAGTCTGTATACAGTGTGGACGTTTAGGTAACGCAGTGACCTATTAACGAAGAATAGCAACCTGTAATATACTTACATCAATTTATCACATGGATATTATCGCCAAAGACTGACCTTGTTCTTAGAGATAAAGGTGGTGTTTTGTTTGTTATCGTAATTAGATACGTCCTACATTATGCTACAAACAGGATTGTAATTTATTCCACAGACCTATTCTTGCTCTGTCAAATTTTCAGGTATACTATACAATACATCACCTGAACTGGCTTTGTGTTTGAATTATGATCTATTTTGGGATTCTTATCAATACACTTGATTTATAGTGTGTATAATCAATGTCAATACTTATAGTAGTATATTATATATACATAATATATTGGTCAACTTTTAATGTGCTGGTTTTATCAAGGTCCTTGGGTTTTATAGAAATATTTTATTATTAACGACCCTCGCGATCGTTTATAATTTTGTATTGCTGTCCGTCTGTCTGTCCCTGTGCACGATAACTTTGTGTAGAAACGTCCGATCGCTTTGAAAATAGACACACATGTTCTTCAGGATATAAGAAAGGTCCCTATTGTTTTTCGGCTATGTAGACTAACGGGCCAAAAAGTTACAACCCAAAAACTGCCCAAACCTACAAAAAAGGGTTCTGTTATAATTCTTGTTACAAAGAACATATGAATATCCGGTTTTCTGTGTTAGTAGATGAATTTTTAAAAAATTGCGCATGTGCTTTTGTATTTGAGCAATCCCAATTTTTTTATTTGTTATATTTAAATGAAATTTTGTATGTATATGCACCTCCCACCTCGTATAAAAGTAAAAGTAATGCTAATTCAAACATTTGTTTTACAAGCTATGCTGATCTGGTGGAACAGAATCAATCCCTGCGTTGTAAAAAAGATGCACGTGCGAAGATCTCAAGAATCGTTCGGTATTCAGTTGTATCGGATTTTTTGGTCTAATATTGAGGCTAGAGTGGGGCTCTGATATGTACCACAATAGCGATAATCGGATCTCATAAAACACTTATGTTTTTTACCTCTTAATAATGCCACAGATAAAATGTCAATCCCCTAAGAACTTGATTAAGGGTGGTTAATGGGGGTGGGGCTGGAAACAAGTTTTTAATTAAAAAAGAGGGACATTTTTAAAATTGCAACCAGTACTTGCACGACGCAGATAAAATGTGTCGCTTTGGACATAGATTTTTTAATCTATGTCTTGGGCGAGCTACACCCCCGAACGGTACCAAATTTGCGTTTTTAGTTACATTTTCTTCTTATGAACACAACAAGTAAGACTATCTGGGATTTTGAATGTATTATTTCTAATTTTGTATTTCCAAAGATGCACCCTTAAACGGGCGTGTGAAAAGCCTGGTCCCCACAAAATGTTATATTTGGAACTGCAATTGCGGACAGTTTCTTCGTGTGACTTTAAAAAAAAATTATGCGCACTTCATCGTTGAAATAACCTAAACATATTGCACCAAATGTTCGTCTTACAAAAAAGTGGTGCGCATAGCGAATATGGCAGAGGGCAGTTCTAGGGCATTTTCCAATACATGTTGGAAGGCGCTATTATTGCCACTTTCTCCGTCCGTCCACACGAAGCTGCATCTACTCTTACAGTTTTCAAGATATTTAGTTCGTTCTGTTTGCATTCGGTAGCTTAGGGTATAATAACAACCAAGAACCAAGAAAATTTACACCAATTGCTTGCTCCTGCGCCTGACCAGCGGCTGGTAAAGTTAAAACCAGTTATGTAGGTATTATTTCCATGTCTCTGGTATTATTACATATTCATCATCCTTTATATCTCTTTTCTTGTTAGAAACAATACCTACTAACCTGGTACCTACATTTAAAACATAATATGCGTATGGTCTGCGCGTACAGAAGACAACTGTTGATTTATTAAGATATTACCAATGGACACACAACTAGTAGAATCGTTACCAAGAATATGTTTTCCGCTTGGCGACATATCGCATATATGGTAAATATCAGATGCGCGCATACGCATACTGCGCAATGTGCCAACTTTATAGTAATTTCTTTGAAATTAGTAAAGAAAAACAAGGCACATAGTAAAAATTAAATGTGTCATGCGGAAGCTGAGCGATATCATCTTTCTTAATCGGCTATTTTTTTGAAATTTTAACCATATGTGCTTCTAGTAAAGGCAAACTTATCGCAGCATTTACCTATACTACCGGCATATCTGCACATGCGTGATTCTACCCAAAAGCTTTCTGCTCTTTCTTTTATGTATGTCTAAACATATATGTATGTACCAAATTTGGTTCCAATCGGTTCAGTCGTTTACCTGAAAATGAGAATACCGACAGATAGACAGATAGAGATAATCCAGATTTTGTTTGATTTGGCTTCGTGGTGCTTCAAAACGTGTATTTTTTATTATTTATGCTTCTCAGGTATAAATATTGAGAAAGGTACCTACACCATATGATGACCAATATATATTATAAGTCTTAAATCAAATGTCATTTATAGCGCAACGGATGTTGTATTGAGAACCGCTGACTCCGTACGGCTGGTTTTGAGAAACTTTCACTCGTAGGGAACGGATTTTTACATTGCATTTCAGGTGCATATTATTAAATACAACTATTGGTCGCGTTATAAATGACGTTTCATTTACGATTTAATAATTTATGTTACATTGCTGCGCATATGGACTATAGTTTACTAACGATATGTACTATATCTTGTCATAGAGTAGTATACTTTAAAAGTTGTGCTGCGTAAGGCGGACGTGAGATTACAAATTGTGCTGTGTAAAACTGGCTACGTAAATACTTGTACACGTGCTGCCATCCAGTGATGTATAACTTCATTTATTGGGTAACAAAACAACCTTAACTAGTATACTCTGTTTTTTAACTAGGAAGACGGATTTAAAAGTTCCCGCAAAAAATCTTAGTTTCTATTGGCTCGCGCTGCGCCCGTTTTACACCCAGGTAAAATTGCTATTGACATGATTTAACTGTCAAATTTAATCGCGAGTCTCGTCCTTTAACTGTTGCACTTATTTTTGAGTTTTTGTGTGTTCTGAGTCCATTTGCATAAATTTTAACAAAAAAACCAGTTCATTTAAGAACTAAAGTTGATATTTCGCGTCCTAAGTGTACTGGCATTAGTGATGGATTCAAACTCCAAGTACCAGTAAAGCAAGCTTGTCTCCTTTGAAAAAACGTAGTCGCTTCAACTTGGATCATTTTATCAGTCTCCGAGAAGCAGTTTATTATAAACACATAAACAAATGTTGGCTGATACTCCGGATATGAATTTTGGTACGCTTGTGTTAAAGATTGCATCTACCACAGGTAACGTAAATAATGATATAGGTATATATTTGGTTATTAAAGTATCACACATATTTAGGAGATGCACGATCTACAGTATACCGGATAATTAAAGAATATCGAAGTACTGGGATTGTTACCCCTTCGAAACGTTCCGGTGGTCATAACGCTGTTGCAAATGTGAGCTCTGACGATTGGCGGAATTGTGTGCAACACGTTATTAAGGAAGAAAATAATGTGTGTAGATTGGATGGCCTAATGGATACACTTATAGAACCATTAATTACTTCACTCGGATCGGAGGACAGTGACAGTTTTAGTGAACTTTCGGAAAATACATAAAGCAGTGAACTGTGCTGTTTAATAATATGAGTATAATTCCATTGTTCTGAATTTGTTCAATAACTTAACATTTGTTGTAAATTGTAATGTGGATTGTGTAGTATTACAACTGATAAAACATTTAAAACTACAATTCAAAATAATGTTTCAAAGGCCAAAAAATGTATGCAGGATGATTACCTATTATCAATGTATTACCTATTTATTATAATTCGCTTTTAAAAGTATGATGTATGCATAATATAAAGGAGTTCCTACCAAATAATAACCCAAAAGCATAAATAATGAAATCTATCCAAATGTGAAAGAAAATCACATCACGCAACCCACAATACATGTCTGTATAAAATGAGTCTATTATTTTTGTTACTAGATTCTAGTGACATTTTCAGTGTAAATCAGGTTTTTAAATCCGTCTTCCTAGTTAAAAAACAGAGTATAGTAGTCAATAATGAGAACTGTCACGCTGTCACTTTTAGAAAACACAACCCGAAATTTCGCTCAATAAACGTTTAGACAAGTTCTCTAAAATGAATAATTGCCACCATCCGCCATTTCCAGAGAAATTACATACCTAAAATTATCACATTTTAAAAAAATTCGAACGAAATTACTCTTTGAAAATATCTCAATGACAGAACAAAATACGGCCTGTTTGACTTGTACTTCCACGCACTTGATTCACATGTTAGATTAATAAACAAAAAATTCTGTCCAACCGTTCACTTTCTTATCAATATAATATGTTAATTTAGAAGACTTCAAGTAGTAGTAGTGAAAAAAATAGTATACATATACCACGGATGGTAGAGAAGTTAATTATTGTCTTCGCACCTTAAAACCCTCGGCACAAGCGCCTCTGGATGCAATCTTGGTGCTCAGCGAGGTGCTCAGGGAATAATACTAAACTTCTCTACTTCTAAAACTATTTTCTAAGAAAACAGCAGTGGCGGCTGGTGTATAAGGGCTGCAGAGCTGCAGAACCACCAGAAAATTAAAAAATAAGCTTTACAGTTAAACCTATAATAATAAAATAAAGCGCGACAAGCGCGGAAGTTAAAAGGTGGCATAGTTTCCCAGCACAGTAAACGATGAGTCTCCGCGCACTAGACTATATAAACTTAGCAGTGCGATACGAGAAGGTGCTGCGCTCCAAATTCAAGGTTTCCCCGCACCTCGCGACACTCGCGGAGGTTATTTTTAGTGTGTAGCTTTAACGAGATTTTGAACTGCATCTGATGCAGCCCCAGCTCGGTTCTCGGTGAGAAATTGTTACTTGCGGATCAATTTTAAAGTTTTCGCGTATTGTTATACCTACCTATTTTTTTGTTTATTTTGATATTCGCATTAGAAATTCCTAGTTTATTAAATGTTAAAAAGTTTATAAACAACACCTACGAAAAAAATTAAATTAAAACAAGACGGACGTCCATTTCGCCTATATTTCCATTGAAGAAGAAGGCTCGAGTGATAAACAGTATATAGACAATTTAATCGCGAATTGTATGTTAAGAAACGAATCGATATGTGGGTGCCATAAGAAAAATGCTCTCTTCTCTTTCCCGTGTGCACTGTTTGGCGGAAATAAATCGTGTACACAAATTAGAGTCACCGATATTTAACACATTTGAGTAAAAAATAAGGAAACATGCCGATCCTATTTACATAACACGCTTTACTAGCCACGCCACAGTAAATAGAGAACAACTAGATTCTGCCTATTGGGTAAATATTAACAAAAATTAAGGAAGAAATGGCGAAATCTACTAACTAAAGTGATTGACTACATACAAATTTGTGAAATGTTTGAATTGGCACTGCGAGGACATGAAGAGACGAGTGTCTCGGAGAATCCAGGAATTTTTCGGGGTTCAACAAATATAAGTGCAGAGCTTGCAGAACCTCTGTATTTGTAACACACGAGCCGCCACTGGAAAACAGTATTGGTTTCTATGCCAATAAATTCTCATAATGTTTAAAGGTGATCCCTACATAGAATTCGGTTATGCGATTAAAGCAATAACAGAAAAAAAAACTTTCGTTTCGAGAGTGGAATAGTTTAAGATGGTTCTAAAGAAATTGATATTTTGGTTGTAAAGGATGCGGGAGGTTATAGAAACTCGATTGTAGAGTAGTCAAAATTTGCAATATTATTAGGCACTTCAATATCTTTTCATTTACCACTGATTAATTTAGTTTATAATTTGCATGTAGGCTTTATAATTCACGAAAGGTACGTATGGTCTAACTGCCTCGAAATAAATGCATCTCCCATCAAGGGGGCGTAATTCAAGATATGCTTAATTAAAATTTAGCCTGCCGCAATTATGCCTTGCGCTCATGTTCAATACCTTGCCTTACCTAAAATGTAGCCTTTCCGTAATTATGTTTCTGACCAACGTTAATTGCTATTAATTAAAAATAAGGGGTGCGCAATTATGCGCCCGGCTAACGTCAATTCTTTGTTTGCTCAAATATGCGAGCAGCTAAAGTAATGAATTATAGAAAACTAAATTGTGAATTCGTAATTCTTATGGAAAGTTTGGAATATTTATAAATTGTCAACAATCGACAGTCACTAGTCACTTATTTTTGATCGCCCGTTATAAGAAATAACTAAAGCCACTTACCAACGTCTGATACTGTTTGTGACTGTCTATTAATTCTTGTAGTAAACGAGTATTTTCTGCACGCAATTGAACCACTTGATCGCGGTAGTCATAACCAGCTGAACTCTTGCTCGATTTCGCAGAGTTGACCGTACTCGGAGAACTATGATTTGCTAAATTTTCGCCTAGTTCCGGAGATAAAACTGTAATAGCTGCCTGAACACCAGATCTCACCAGATTGTCTAAAGCAAACATCCAATGCGGTTTAATAGGGTGACGTCGAAGTACCTCGTTTACAGATTCCTGTAAAAGAAATAGAATGGAGATTTCAAACTAGTTGCGTAGATCCAAATACTAACTTGATATAGATATATGGCAAATTGCAGTTGGTTTATTGCGGTAGCGTCAAAGTCTAGCTCTTCCTTCAAGTGTCTCACAGTTGTTTCAATAACTGTTAACGACTGTTCAGTTAAATATTCTTTTAAGCCACCCATAAGCTTAGCTAAATGCTGCAACGTTAATACTGTTTCGCCTAAATACTTTGTTCTAATTTTCTGTATCCAAAGCTCGCAAATCTTTGCGCCGTCTTGCGCCAGGACTTTTGCGAGCGTTGTCCTTCGCTGGGAGTCTTTTTTTAAAAGATAAAATCCGTCGGTCTCTATTCCTACGTCGACCTCTGGCGATAGAAGAGTGCCCGTGGATCCCCTTCTTTGTTGGCTGTCACAGTCTGGGTCCATGTCTAGGGAAGGCGTAGACGCCAAACTGTCAAGGAAAACGGTCCACATAATTCGCCATAATAGGTTGAATACGTTAAGGTTAAGAAAAGACGAGTTAGTAAGATTGGAAATTGTAACGAAGGTAAAAGCAATGGTTACCTGTTGAAAGAGAGAGCGGCAGGCATTTGTATTGGCGGTAAAAGGGACCCTCTGCTATGTGAGCTGCAATCACAATTAACACCACAATAAAGCAAACACAGGTAAAAATATAAACAAGACTCACACGCTCACAAAATATTTACGCAAGGTTAAAGGTTATCAATCATCGTCCTTACCAAGAGTACTTAAAACTAAAATCATCTGCGTTAATAAGAGAAAGAAGACTGTAAAGATTCATGTCATATAAATAAAATATAAATAATAGGAAAACTTTGCGCACAATTTCCGTGAAAAGGAAGGATGGTGTGCTTATCATTATCAGTTTTATTCTATTACTTCCTGTTTGGGTTACAACTGGTGCAGACACCAGAACAGTCACTTGCTGATTTTAAAATATATTCCTTTATTATCCTATACGACGCATTACTGTCAAAAATTGCAGTTTTTTTAATCTCGACTACCACTTTGCATAAAAATGATCTATCTGTTTTGATTCTTGTAGTCGTTAAGAGTCGTCAAAATTTAACGACTGATAAATCTTCTGAAGGGTTTAATTAGTTTACAATCTTTAGAGTGTGTCTATTAATTAATTAATATCTACATCGCATATTGTTTGTTTACGGAAGCACACTCTATCGCCGCTAAGACATTGCGTCACACATTGTTTTCCCAGATAAGACACATTTTTCTTCTAATACCTAAAGATACGTAGTTTTGAAATATTTTATAGGTCATGAGCTCACAAAATCGACTAGAACATTTGCCACTGATTTTAAAAACGCAATCACTTCTTCAAATACAGTTGTCCCAGATAGGAATGAACAGCATTTCGAGATACACACTCGGTTAAATTAGAAAAAAGTTGCGTATTTTAGGGCTTAGTAAAATGATGTTTTAAAAATTCGGAAATTCCCATCCGAAATTAGCCATATTCGTTTTTAGCGTATTTTCGTCAAAGTGAAAAATCGCTATTGGCTGCACTTTGACGTCCGTCCGTCCTTCTGTCCGTCACACGTACTCCTTCTAAACCACTGAACCGATTTTGGCGATATAGGGCTCATTTGAAAGGGCTTGGTCCAAGGATTCCGTGCATACCCATATTTTTTTCGTTTTGCGCATGCGCAGTGTCAGAAATTTGGTTTAACGCATGTGCAATGCTAACTTTTTTATTTATGAAGATATTTAAATGAAACTTTATATGTAAACACTACGAATATAAGTAAAATTAACGACGTTTTCAAAATAATGGTCTCGTTCATAAGACACAACAGTTGTGGTTTTATGTCACAATCCATACTTTGACATGTGTGTGTAGCGCTACTAAAAATGGCCGACGTAAAGAGCGTAAAAGTAGCGACGTAATTATAAGACGTATCGGTAAATGTTCCACAACAGTTGTGTCTTATGAACGCGCCCATTGTTTTGCGCATGCGCAATGCCAACTTTCTTATTTATGGAGGGATTTAAATGAAATTTTATACATAGGCATTTGGAATAAAGACAAATCTAACACCAGTTGCAAAATTTAGTTTTGCGCATTCGCAATGGCAACTTCCTTATTTACTGAAGCATTTAAATGAAATTAAATACATAGGCACTTGGAAAACAAGCAAATCTAACACCAGTTTTAAAATTTGGTTTTGCGCATGCGCAATGGCAACTTTCTTATTTATGAAAGCAGTTAAACGAAATATCATATGTAGGCAACTTGAATGAAACTAAAACTAATACCGGTTTCAAAATTACTGTTAACGCATGCTGGTATGTTTTATTTACGAAGGTATTCAATAAAATTTCTAATGTAGACAATGCGCAATGCTATTTACAAAAGCATTTAAAAGCGTTTCATGAAGAGAATGTGACAGCATTAACTATTAGGAAGAAAATACGCTCTCGTCATTTATGCTTGCATAAGGACTTTTTAGCTTGTTATTTTTTTCTGGAACTATTGAAAAAGATACCAAAAAACCAATAGGTAACACTTCTCATGGGCACTGTTTAAGCTCTACAAGATTTCATCTTTGAAAAATCATCATCAACTTGCATTTTTGTATGGACCGGAAAAAAATACATTCTGTATTCAGTAGCATTTGTTATTACCACTACAATGACGTATGGCACAGTATGATTCTTTAATAGATATTAGTTTGCACGTTATCAATTCTGTTTTTGGGGAATATTGTAATGCCAACGTATTAACAAAATAAAAAGATCATTTAAACCACAATAAACCCCTAAAGAGCATCTAAAAAAGCAACAGAGCACCTTGGTGTGACCCACGGTGTAAGAATCCGACGACTGTCGATTCAGGCGGAGATGGCTGTCCCCGATCATGCAACGCTTGCCGCACGACAGAGAAAGCTTGAGGCGAGCCATAGCCATCTCTGTCGTACTCACGGGTTCGCAGTAGTATTGGGTTGTAAAGGTGCTGTCCGTTTTGCGGTGTAGGTGTATCTATTCGTTTATGTGCCAATACTTGGAAGGAGATGTTGCGTACCTAATTGTAACGCAGGCTACGAAAGCAATGCAGAAAAGGTATCGCTTTTTAAAATCCCGGAAAGCAAGTTGAAGAGTGGAGTAAAATTATCCCGCGAAAAAACAAACGGTTAACCACAAAAGTTCA
Source organism: Photinus pyralis (assembly GCF_008802855.1). Classification (NCBI taxonomy): domain Eukaryota; kingdom Metazoa; phylum Arthropoda; class Insecta; order Coleoptera; family Lampyridae; genus Photinus; species Photinus pyralis. Next base: position 51,030,273 of record NW_022170249.1, read on the forward strand.
TGTTTGCGCTAAACATTTTGTGCTTACGAATGTTTTATTTGCTGCATGCTCGTTTAATAAGAATTGTATTTTATTTGCAGAATCTTAGGGCCTTAAATTTTATTTTTATTTTCCTTTTTAACTAAGGTATCATTTTCAGCGGTTTTTTGGCGCTATTCGCCAAGCTGGAGGTGCTAATGACCACCCTACACTTTATTCGTTTCTCCAGTTATACCGTTTACTTTCTTTATATAGTATTTTGAAACCACCAGCATACGGAAACTGCCTGCCTATTGAAAAAAAACGGACTCCAACAATTTCTCTTGACGATTTTAAAAATTTGTTTATCGACGATGGGCGTCAGAAGCACCTAAATTTGATTAAGGAAAAGTTGGACAATTTGTTGGAACAGGAAGATTGTTCGGACTTGTTTGATGGTGTAGGTCTGTAGGAGATCTTAGTGTATATTTTCTAGCAGGTTTTATTAGCAAAAAACTGTTTAAATTAAACCGATGCAATACGTGCTGAGAAAATTTGTATTTCAAAGAAGCTTTAATTCCGATGGAAGAAGCTGAGTAACCGAATTGGAATCTAAAGGATTTTTATGTCGTCCAGAAACAAGTATGTTTCACTTTTTAAGAAAATTGGATTATTGGAGGACATCTGTATGAAATGAAACACATAACATCTGTGGACGTTTTCGAAGCCATTCATTATAGACGAAGTTGACAAGCAAGGATTATCCTTTACTTTTAATTGTAGCGAGCATAAGGACGATATTGTTGCACAAACCATATATTTTTATGCAATAATGAGAATCAAACAATATTGCCAACAGGAAGAAATGGGGTACAAGCGGCAATCAGCGGAAAAGAAAAAAGAATTGCGACACGCTTGCCGCAGGTAAGCAGTTTCTACGTGAGTTTCTGCTGTGAAAATGTTCGAAACTTCCACGTTAATTAAAATTGGTCTAATATTAGATGATGAAGAACAAGAAAGTACATATTGCAGAAAAAGAAAAATACGTTTTTGTGTACATAAAATGCATAAGAAGTATCTTTTATGACCGAAATCATTTTCTCGGACACATTTAATCAGCATCTCATCTTGTTCCGCTGAAAAAGTGTTCCTTTGCTGACCCTTCAACGTTTCTTGTACTATGAAAACTGAACTAAAGTCGGTGACCTGCACAGATTGTATTCACACTTGTCGGAACGTGCACGGTACATGCCCTGGCAAATATTGTTTCGGAAGAATGCCGCGTGCAAAGGCCGTAGCTTGCCGAGTCTTTGCTCGCATAGTGTGAATTACACCCCAAAAAATTCATAAGATTCAATAATATAGATATTTTGCCGAGTCGGTGCTTTGCCTGTGCCGAGTACGTGCCTTGCCCGAAAGTGAGAATCGACCTT
>NW_022170249.1:51031763-51167033 GCF_008802855.1 Photinus pyralis
CACAAGTGAGTGATTTAGTTTTCCACGAGTGCTGTATAGCGTTTTGTTCAATCCTGTTACTAATAAAAATTTAAAAAGAAACTGTGTAATAGTTATTTTTTAAGCATCTGAAAAAAACATAGTAGGTAGTTTTCGTTGTTATGGTTCCCATGAGATCTGCGTAAAACAATTGACACAATCTGTCAACAAATTATAATTGTAGCAAAAGTGTGCGCGTTTAGATTTCCAAGAAAATGGAAGATGAAAATAGTGTATTTGTGCCAGATAACATTTTGGAAGAAGCGAATGCAGCGACATTTAATTTATTACCGAAGAAATCCAGACAGATACATCAAGGAGTTGGAAAAATTTCGGTCGTGGATGGAGAACAGAAACGTAAATGTTGTAATTGAAGAAGTAGTGGTTGCTTATTTCAATGGATTGATACAAAAATACGCTGCCCCTTCTTTATGGTCTATATTGTCGATGCTTAAATGCACCCTATTTGTTTTTGAGAAAGCAAGTAAGTTTTAGTTCATTATTAATTTACTGGTTGTAATATATGAAATGTTTTAGGTTTAAAACCTTGTTCGCGATTCTAAAAAGTAATTCTAAGGGTTATCAACCTAAAAAAGCGAAGACATTTGATCAAAGAGAAGTGGAAGTGGAAAAGTTCAAGTCCCTGGTATCAATCAACCAATTTTTAACAATTGAAATGTTAATTTTCATATTTATAAGTAATTTTGTTGCTTTGTATCTATTAGTGATGAATTATGAATAAATAAAAGTTCAGCGTATGTGTACCTATTATGAGTGGGTGAAAATTTTTCACTCACTCTTTTCGCTCACCCGTTGCTATGGAAATAGTTTGAATGGGTAAAACAAACACTTTCACATTTGGTATCTAAGGCTGGACAGTACACCCGTTCCGTTGCCCGAAAATACTTGATTTCGTTCCACGATAGGTATCTTAATTCTGAGTGAAGATGAAGAAGGGGTCGAATATTCCTGTGAAAGGTGAATGCTTTAGCTAGACAATAACGCCGGGGTTTACTAAAATGCTTTAAAATAAGCTTTTTTTTAAGGGCAACGTCGAGGGCTGTTAGGGTGTCATATTTTGGAAAAGAAAAAAAGAAATAAATTTTCCTGGCGTTATTGCCTAGATATTAAGTTTACGAACGTATCTTAATTTTGGAAATTGTTCCAACTTCATTTATAGATAAGTTATCTTGGAAAAACAACTTAAAAGTTTTCCTCAGAAGCGCGAAAAGATAGCTTCCGCCGCGTGGCTGGTTTTATACAGATAGAAAATATGCATTATAATTGGACTAAGTTTATGTTTTTACCATCGAACACAAATTAATATTATAAATAACCAAATTTGGGGATTGACAATAGGCAACTTTACATACTCCGTTCTGTATGTACTGTCCAGCCTTAAGTAAGAAACACTTGTTTTCAATGACAGGATTGGAAAAAACGATATTTGTGTTGCCTATATACGAGTATTCAAGAATTCAAGATCATAATCTACGTACACCCAACTTACAACAAAAAAGGGTTTTCAAATATTTCATCAGTCTACTATTACAAATTTTGAACACATTATAATTGATTGTATCCTGAAATATTTTGTCTAATACTTTACTACTTACATTAAATAATAACGTAAATAAAATTAACGAGTACACTGATGTATACATCTTCTGTTATATCTAACTAGACTTTGTTCATTATTCAAAAAATTTAGAACAACCTCGACCGCATGTTATAGGTCAACACCGTGATAATGTTATCGCTTCATTCACAGCCTTCGTTAAATTTTCCGCTTCCTAAAATTCATAATGGATACCCTCCCCCACCTTCTTCATGTGTTGATTAAGAGGGACCATGTACGTCTTTACCCCGAATCTTATAAAATTGTAATGAGGGTGTATCCTTTATGTTACCATTGCCTTTTAATTATTGTAATGAACATCATTTTTCGAAGAAACCATTCAGTATGTGTATATTTTTGATCTACGAATTTGGAAGAATCCAAATTATACTTAGTTACACGCCGAAAAAGAAATGCATATTATACCTTATCTTATTACGCTTTTGGGCCATTAATGTATTCCAAACGTGTTATAAGCTATTCGTCTGCTCGTCCGCCTGTCGTTAAAACACTGGAAAATCGTAAAAAATTGCTGGTTTACGGTAAAAAATTAGCTAGGTATATCATCGTCAGTTTCCTGAGATAAACGGAGTAAAAAGAAGCACCAATTTCTATAACAGAAATAGGTTTCGAAAATAAACTCGTTGCAAAATTCAAATCGCCGATAATTAATTTGGGTTTACGAGCAGTTAACAGTAACATTACTAATCTTGATTACACAAAAGAATATACTTATTGATTAGCTATTTGCATCTTATCATCGTTGAGCTCTGCGATTCCGAAATTCATACTAAAATCGCAATGTACTCAGTTTCTGCGCGTTTCTTTCGCAACATTAAAGTGAGTTGTCACGTGAGGACGTTTGCTAATGTCATCCTGAAAGTTGTGCTTATTTGTTTATTGCTATTGCTGTTCCATGTATGTTAAATTTTATTTCTTACAATTACATATCCATTACACAGGTTTTTAAGTGCGCCAGAATAAGTGAGACAAATTTATCACGTTGGCATTGTCGATTTGACCGAATGAAATGTCACCCAACAACTGTCAGTATATGAAATCAAAATTGGTATGTTCATTGATCTCCTTGAGACTATTTCAGGCACGCAGAGTAGCTGCATCGTGTTTAAATACAATAATTATATACAGTGATATTCTGTAGAAGTAGACATAGGGATTTCCTATGTCTACTTTTACATGATAAAAAGTCTCCTGAAACACGCCTAATTTTATGCAACCAAAATAACTTTTTGAAACAAATAAAGATCTGGCTGTAAAAGTAGACATAGGAAATTCTTATAGGAAATCCCTATGTCTACTTCTACATGAGTATCACTGTAGATATTTATACGATGTTCAGATAATTAAACTAAAGAGGCATTGCACTCCATTTCTATTATGACAACATAAGCCACTACAACATGGTGTAATAGTTATTTATTATACAAGACGATAAAGGGATATTTTAACCATTGAGTGAAAGATGTGAACTTTCATGAGATGGTTAGTTTCGCTTTATCGTCGTGTATAATACAAAACTTTATTTTGTAGCAGACCCCATATAAATCATTGTAAAGATTCTGACAATTTAATTTAATTTAGAGACGTCAAAAATAGCAAGCTTAGGTTCTGCCGTCGCGACGGTTTTCATACAAACAGAATTGCCACATGTTCTGAACGTCATTTTATATCGTGCATTTGAAATAAGAATGACAGATGTCATTCATCTCACTGTTTCACTTTATCTACCCGGTTAAAGTGATCACTTTATCTATCCTTACGGATAAAGAACGGCTTGGCCTACTCATTCAAACCTACTAAAAATGTCAATTTAACATATGCTATAAAATAAACGTACTTTATACGTCGTCTAATGTAAAAACAGTCACAGGTAGCAACCCACTGCAAAATTAATGCCCTTTTCTTCGCATCGGCTAGTTATAGATGAACATAATATAGTAATTTGTGTACACCTCAAAGGCGATCAGTTTTGCAATGAGCGGCAGCGACGGACCTATGGGGGGGCAGGCTGCCCCTCCAATACTTAACTAGTTGGCAATTTTGACAAGAGTTGGTAATTTTCATTACCAGTTGGCGAATTCCGCGAAAGTAGGTAAATCGTAAATGTGATAAGTCGACTATTGAAGGAATAAGAAATTTTGGCAAAATCTATAAAAAAGGACTCTTTAATAGGAAAGTCACTTCCTTCTTCTTCTACACAAGGTTGGTATTTTGGTAATGCTTTTAATTAGTATTAGAGACCGTATACTGATATCTTACATTTTCTACATGATTATTAGAAATACCACTTAATACTTAATAGATACTACTCCGTTTGAGTTGGAATTTTTACAGTTGAGTTGGCAAAATGTCATGTCTGCCCCCCCGATTTTTTTGTCTAGGTCCGTCCCTGGTGAGCGGCCACCTGCGATGATTGACGTGACTGCTTTTATCCTAGAAAAGAAATACCTTCATACTAATTGTTTCCTTCTAACCATTCGTTTTTATCGAATAGTAATTGACTATTGTACAATTTGCATTTATAACTTCATATTTGCTGCATGCACATTTAAATTGTGGAGCGTGGACCATACGTTTGTATACCAGTAACATGCGCTCCCCAGTGGTTTTCAAATGTCTAAGCAACCCCGGATAGACGCATTAGTTAGTATTCATTTCTTCTATCGATCATGATGGAAGCAGCAAATTAATGTTACTATACCGCTAATTGTTTCAGAAATGCTTTCCATCAGCTCCACATGAAACTTCACTGGATCCTCGAGTTGAGTACTGTATCCAAGAAGATACAAAGATTAAAAACATACAAAAACAGTATATCCGTTTGCAACTTATAACCGGGTTGTACCTATACGATCTTAACCACTTTGCAAATTTGCAACTGATTTCATCGACAAACCTATCACATGATACATTTCTTGAATGTGCTTGGATGGAGTATAAATATATAAGTAGGAGAGGGGAATTCAAGCTTCACAACATACAAGTGGCACTACAACACGCACTGGCGAACAAGATTGGAAAATCAAGATTAGTGATGAATATGAGCAAATTTACAGCGAAGAGTATTATGGACGAATGCGCGAATGTGACAACAAAAGCGAGAGCACTGAGTTCCAAAATTGTGTGCATTCAAAATTGTATACATAATCAAATTCGGATGTTAATATCTTAAGTGGTCAAAAAGATGTGACATGTAATATTTAAATTAAACTTATTAATTTAAAAAAATTGTTAAATTTCATAATGTTGGATACGAAAACATGCAAACAATTTATGAGCGGCAAATTCAAATACACCCAATGGCGACGCTACTGGTAGAACTTCTAGCCATTGTGCCTAAAAAACATGTATACACGACACTAAGTTGCTAGGAGACGGCTGCGCCCTAGTGCTTCAGCTGTCTAAAATAAATCCAGTGAATAGAGAGGGGTACTTCACAAAAGGTCCGGTAGTTCTAAATTTGTTATATGTTGTCTAGGATGGTTAATTAATGTATTCATCTTTCTCCGCGCCTGTCCAAAAAAATTGACACTTTCTTCAGAATTTTGGTTATACTCGTACCTTTGTTTTGGTGCATTTTAGGGACAAAATGTCGTAGAGACATAAATTTCCTATAAATGTCCATAAAGTTTGTTTCTTGGACAGAGTTTCAGAGAAATAGGAAGGAACACAATGGCGGAATCACTGTGTCAAATTGCACAGCTTAACAACGGGAACTATATTTCATTTAGAATACAAATTTCAATTGCTAATGAGAGGAAAGGAGGTTTGGCACATCATTGAAAACATCCTCCGGGACCAATCACTGAAGAATTTAATAAAGCTGATGAAAAGACAAGCATAACGATGTTGACGATGACAAAATTCAACACATTCGCAACGGCAAAACATTCGTGGAATGCTCTCGAAGAATTTGACCAGAAGGACTCAAACAAGCAACAGGGTTATACGTCTAATTATACATCAACGCCTTGAGGAAGGAGGCAGTATAGAAATTCATTTTGGGAAAATGAATGAATTGTTTCAGAGACTGAAGGCAAAGGTTGGCGAACACAAATCGGAATTTTTCTTGTGTGCAACATTGTTGCCTCAATACCAGAGAGCTAGGATGGAATTGTTCGGGCACACGAAGCGCGTGATGAAGAAGAATTGACGGCAAATGATTGCAGTACCTTTTCGGTAGTAAAAAGACAAAGGAATAAAAGAATGCTCTAAAAAGTAGGGTTATCACATATTTATCGTTGCGCACCTACCTTTGGAAACTGTTGCACTTGTTCCACATTGATTCAATAGACCCTAAAATAAAGAGCGTAGACAACAGGCTTCACTTATTTGTATGTACAGCAAATACAATAACAACAATAGGTAAGTCTCATCTCTATTTTATTAAATTCCGCTTAATAATAATAATAATATCAATAATAATATAACAGCATCAACGATCCTCGTTTGCGAAATTTAAATAGGGCGAACTTCAGATACTAACGGACATCCAAGAATGTACGCTAGCCCTGCTCTTCCACAAGGTACTAATGTTGAGAGATGAGGAAGAATTTGTGAACGGTTTTTTTAAATTGGCTAATGGTCATGTTTCTGAACGAATCAGGTAAGCTGTTGTACAGTTTAGATAAGGAGTTTTATTATCGGACGAAATTTAATTAACGCACGTGTTCTTATCGTTGCGTTGTTAGAAGATGTGGATGTTTTACGATGTGCGCGTTAATTGGGTGTAAGTGGGGACGCGGGACGAGGTCCTTCAAAGCTGTGATTATAATTATAATCTGATTGTGACCGGCGGTTGATTTTTATTAAAAATTCTGTGGAAAAGTTTATTTGATCAACGTAAAAACGAGGCTGGTACTGATAGCTGTTAGTTTTTTCCGCGACGGGTAAAGAGCTTTTAAGTTAAAGTTTACGCTAAATCTGAGACAGTTTGCTCTAGTTGGTTTAATAAAGACGCAGTTCGGCGGTTTCGAAGTAAAGCGATCGAGTTCGAGTGTGAGTAAACAAAGCGGTTGTTGGCTTAGTAAAACGTTTCTAAAAGGTTTGCCTTTCATTTAAAGTTAAAAGTTTTTAACGTCAGAGCAGCCACGGTTAATTTTTTTCATCTTATTGAGTTAGCAATTTCGAGTTCGAGTTCAGTTTAATAAAGACAAAGTGAAGTTTCCCGAAGCTGCCAGCGAGTGTCTTTGTGTTTGATAAGTGCGTCCGAATATCGCAAACCTTTTACGACCAGATTATTTGGATTACTAGAGAAAAATATATATATAATATAATATAATATAATATAATATAATATAATATAATATAATATAATATAATATAATATAATATAATATAATATAATATAATATAATATAATATAATATAATATAATGTAAGGTAATGTAATGCAATATAATATATGGTATAATATAATTACACTTTGCTAAGTTCTAAGACCTGACATCTACTATGCATGATGAAAACGCATTTTTAGTAATACAGATCAGTATTTTATTATACAGCCAGCTATAACGAATATAATTGCGTACTTTTCAAAAATGCGCTTAAAAAAAGCGCTGTTCTAAACAGCATCAAATTTGTCATGTGCTCACGGCAATTCTTTTGTTAGTACGCAGCTGATATTTTCCAAAAATAAATCCTTTTGGTGGCCCCTTTCTCACACCTGTAAGCTGATGCGCATTACTCAGGTTGTGTGAATTGCAGAATTTGAGAAATAATTGAGCATTTAGATCCCATTAAGAAGCTTAATTTAAATTTGTGTATCGTTAATTGAATTTCCCTTTACATAATGTAAGTCCTTGCATTTCATAACGATTGACGATATTACCACAGATGTAAATATATTTACTTCTGCGATATTACTCACTAAAATCACTTTATCAGTAATGACCTCAATATTCACTAACCTTGCTAATAAGTTAGCCTAGATTCGAATACTAATACGAAAATTATTCATAAAACACAAATTTATCACTAAATATGAAGTGCGCGGCGCTGATTTTGCTACTGCTAGGAGTACAAGTAAGTTTTACCTTTATAGAATTATAAAACGACATCAATACCAGTCTGCATAACCGCTTTTAATGTATTTATTTTCTTTCAGGATGTATTTTCCGAAATATCGATTCAGAAAATGACGCTGGATCCCCGAACCGAGTACTGCATTAAAGAAAAGGATAACATAGGCAATCTTTCTCTAAAATACGCTCCTCTACAAATAATAACCGGGCTCAGTCAATATCGTCTTAGCGTTATAGGAAGTTACGAGTTAATGCCATCGATAAACCCCTTTTTCAATGAGTTTCTGAAATGTGCCTGGATTGAGTACAACTACCTCAAGAAGTCGGGCGACGTGCTGTTTGAAAATATAGAAAAGTCTTTGAGGTTAGCATTAATAAAGGAAGTCGGTGAGACGGGACCCGGTATCAATTTGAGCAAATTACAAGCTAAGAAAATTATAAGTCAATGTACTGGAATTTCGGGAATTACAGTCGGTATTAAGGTGGTTCAGATTCAGAATTGCATACACAAACAAATTCAGTACCTTAACCAACTATAGCTGTACACCTAGAAGTATTTCCGATTAGTGAAGTAAAATTGAATTGTTACTGATTAGGTTAAAGTATAATTAGTTAGAAAAGTTTTGTAAATTACGCTTTATGCAATAAAAGGTTAGCTGATTTCTGGGTCCATTTTTTGGGAAATTAGTATTATCGGTTACAGCCCATTCAAGGTAAACCTTTATGGATGCAGAACAATAATTGAATTTTACTCAATTAAAGCATTTTGACAAAACTTTATGGATCAGGGGTTCTCTAGCACTCTATTCTGCTAGTAGCTTGAGAAGGGCAATACAATCAACGGAACTATTCTGCAGTTTTGGACCGTTTACAGACATCAATTGTTGAAAAATGGCCTAGATTAGCGATTATTCCATTCACAGGGGAGCCCAACCAGGCACAGCAAAGGCATGCCGTCTTTCTCTCGCAAGAAGGTTTTGAACCCGTTCCTCTCAATAAAGGACCCTGTTTAGCCTAAGTTGCTTCACCTTCCCCAGTTTCAGATCGCTGTCACAAAGGAGTTAATGTCTGTCTCTGATCAAGGCTTTACAGTGACAGGCCACATACTCGGTAATTTCATCTGCCTCGCCACAGCTCCACAAGCCCAATGTAATACAGGTGATAGTGCCCCGTAAGTACACCGGCGATCTTCCTAATCTGGCTTCTATTCCGTGTTAGAAGCTTAGAAGACCCAGATTTGCCAATGAGCTCTGTTAAAGAGACCCTGGACTGTCTGAATCCAGTTCCTTGTTGCTACTCTCACCCAGTCTTTAATTCTGGCCCTGACAACGGAAGGAGCAATTCACGATTGCTCACACGATTCGGATATTGTGCGCCGGTGCACCCATTCGGTTGAAACCAACCAAATTTTGTATTTTTTGTACTGTACATCATTGTATTCGTAATAAAAAATGCTACACGCGCGCTCCTTTCTTATTATCAATATAGCACGGACCATATAAAAAATAAGTTGATGATGATTTCACCGAAACGAAACGTTGTATTGAAAATCTCTCAACGCTGTCTTAAAGAGGTCAAAAAGTGGCAAGGAAAAAGTGATTTTTATTTTTTATATTTGTTCAAATAAAAGCAGAAAAAAAAGAAAGGATAGGTAAATATCGATTTTTTCTCAAATTTGATCGTCGTCGTATCTTGCCACTGCATCCTGGAGAAATAAGAAATCAACCACTGGAAAGTCACAGCAGGAGACAACTGAGCGTCCAGCTCTTTCGGCCCATCCCGCTACCTCAGAAGGCTCTGACCAAAGCGAACCTCTACTGAAAATACCTGATCCACAGTAGTGAAAAAGTCCAAAAAACCTAGGTGACAGGACAAAAACTTCATCTTCGACAAGAAGCAATGTCCAACCGATGGAAATCCTACTATAAGGGTGGCCCCGAAGAAAGCATATCTGTTTGTGTCTAGACTGCATACAGAAAAAACTAGCGAAAATCTGCAAAATTTTCTTATAAATCAATTCCCGGAAGTGATCTACGAGCAAGTAAAAATAACTTATGAAACGCATTACGCTTCATTTAAAGTTACAATTGATTTTCAAAATTTAGAAAAAGCGACGTCTGTAGAGCAATGGCCATATGGAAGCAGAGTTAGTCGTTATTTTCTTCGGCGCACCCCACCCCCAATTGTTCCATAAATATACCAACGTTAGACAAGTTTAGGCTATTGCATAAATTAGGTGGAAGCCATGGCAAAACTGTGAACTAGTTAATGTGAGCACGTTTGATTTTCTATCAATAAACTGTCGATCACTGTCGGATGATAAAATCAATTACATTGCATATGAATACAACCAATATCATTTAAACTTTCTGTGTCTTATAGAAAGCTGATGCAACAACGATAACGTCGGAAATGTGTATTTCCCTGGTTTCAAAAAAGCATCACACTATTCCAGATCAACCCATAAAGGCGGTGGCGTGGGAATTTGGTGCCGTGAAAATGTCGACATAATCCCCATTATTATTCTTTCATGTTACAGGTCGCCCACTGGCGATTTTAACGAATTCTATTATTAAACTAAATGCTGTCTTAAATAGTTTGTTCGATCAAAAGAGCCGCTTTATATTATCAAGGGACCTGAATGTTGGTCCCACACGAGACGATAGACTGTTCAATATGTTACGTAATTTACTACTTTCATACCATGTATATAGTCTAGTGAAAATACCCACCAGAGGAGATAAAACTCTAGATCACATCTTTACTAGTCTTGAGCCGGTGAAATATGTAGTAGAGGAAAATATTATATCCGATCATTTTACTATACTACTTAACTCTAATATAAAGGACACCACATATGTTAAAGGCCCCCGAGGACGCACCAGGATCTTTACTAAAAAATCAAATAGGTCAGTTAGTTGGAAAACTAACTAACGAAAATTGGCTTTCAGTAACCACTGCGGTCTGCGGAGGAGTTAGATGTGGCATTCAATAATACGATCATGTATTTCCGAATCAAGATGTCACCAACACTAACATCAAAAAAGGGTGGGTGACCAATGAGGTGAGAGTTTCTGCTGCTAATTTGAAATCCCTATACGCAATGCAAAAAAATATCCCATTATAAAAACATTCTACTTAAAGAAAAGAAATAACATATGGTTCTTGTCTCAACAGATTCAACACACGTAAAACTAACATATACAGCACAAAATTCTAAGCTCAGATAATATCGGCAAAAGTACGTGGTCGTTTATTAACCACAATAAGGCCCAAAAAGACACTCAACACCACTCAAAACTATAAATGGAAAATACGCGGTACATTGATGATCCTGAGGAGGTTGCCAATATTTTTAATAATCATTTCAGAAACGCTTCCCTGGACACGATACACTCGATAAAAATAACAATCCTTTACTTTAAGCACTAGTTCTAATTAGAGAACAATGTATCTATGCCCTTTCTGTGAACAGGAACTAATCCAGTTAATCAATAACAAAATAAAAAGCAAAAGATCGGCAGACTGACTGACGACTTTCCTTGGTTCGTATAATCTCTCACGTAATTGTGAAGTCCTTAACATATTTAATTAATTTATCCTTTCTTACTGGCGCTTTTCCAGAAGCCCTTAAACTGGCAAAAATTATCCCAGTTCACAAAAAGGGGAATAGTAACACTCCAAACAATTTTAGACCTGTCTCTATAACATCCGTCTTCCCAAAAATGTTTGAGTATTGATTTTTGGATAGACTAGAAAGATTTATTGTAAAATGCCAAATATTAATACCTATACATATAACTAGCAATTCTTTTCTTCTACGATACAGTGCTTCAGTCGATAGGGAAAAAAGAACTGCCTATTGGGATATACTGCGATATTACTAAAGCATTTGACTGTCAACCATAATTTACTGTTACAGAAATTGTCTTGCTACGGCGTCAGAGGCACTGCCCTGAAATGGCTAAAAAAGTTTTAAAAAAACCGAACGCAGTATGTCTCATTGCGACATAGTAATAAGGAATACACCACTCATAAAGCTAAACGTGGGTACACCCCAAGGGAGCATTTTAGCACCGATGCTCTTTACACTATTTACAAACGATGTTCTGAGCTGTATCCCAGTTGATGCAACTCTCACTATATGCGGACGACACGGCCGTGGTGGTTTCACACCCGGATGGAAGTGAATTACGAGCAAAATGTATATTAACAGTTGAAAATTTATCTAGATTGTTTGAGAATAATCTATATTATTCCCCTGATTATTCCTAAATCATAGCAAAACGAAGTTTTTGCAATTTCACAATTACCAAAATACTAATACTCTTGACATTAATATTTCTGTTAATGATGCTAATTTAGAAAAATCAACTACAGTAAAGTTTCTGGGTGTCGTACTCGATGACACTCTAAGCTGGAAATTCCATAACGAAAACTTAATTAAACAATTAAATACATGAATGTTATCGAGTACGCTACCTTAGGTACTATCTGGATGTGAAACAGCTTCGGATGTTCTACTTTGCCTGCATTAAATCACAGCTCAGGTATGGTTTGTGCCTTTGGGGTCGGTCATCCACCTTCAATCAAGTTTTTGTCACACAGAAAAGAATCGTTAGATGCATATGTGGTGCGAACTATACACAACCATGCCTATTTATCCTGGAAGTGTGTAAAATTATATATAAAAATAACCATAAACTTCTACACAACTGTGACATACACAAATATCACACAAGAAATAATAATGACTTCAGAGTGCCATGAGGAAGAACTAATGTCAATCAGTCCAGTCCATATATTATAGGAGTTCAAATTTTTAATAGTTTGCCAACTATACCATTAAAACGACCAACAACTTCCATACGTTCAAACGTAATCTAGTCAGTCTCCTTTTAGACAAGATGTTCTATAACGTTGAAGAACTCTTAAATGATCCTGGTGCATCTCGGTACGTAGCAAACCGTTAATTGTATTTCTGTGTTTGTTTTATTGTATGTTTGTACTGTACCTATATATTTGACTTTGTCCCATACATCTCTATGTCGAAACAGAATAAATAAACATTATTATTATTATTACCTCGACCTTTCCACAGCTAAGTGTAAACGTTCTAGTCCTAGAAGCGCCTCCATGCCCAGAGTTGGTGTGATTTTCATGCCTCCAATGACTCCCAGAGAGGCGAATCTCTGTACCTTTCCCGGTTGCTTTCTGTAGGTTAGTCTATGATGACTCCCAAATATTTCACTGACCTGGTCAGGACCAGTTGACATTGTCCTCCCCAGTCTGCACACAAGGCTGTGAAGAGCCGTCTCCGCGGACATACCAGGTCTTTAAGCATGTTGGAATGGATCTAGTGGTTAAAGGACCAGCATCCCATTCCTTAAGTACATGCATCATCCAATGTCACAAACATTTCACACGAGTTTACTTACTAATGATAAAGTGCGGCAAACGGGAGCCTCGTAGAACAATTTCGATAGGAAAAATGTCTAACGCTAACATACAAATTTGGTGACTTAATAACTAAAAAAATTATGCTCCACAATGTCTATCCACATTCGAAATCTCTATAGGTCGATAGACACCCCAATTATTGTGGAAGATGGCAACTTGTGACCCACAAGTAATAGTTCACGCTCTAGCATGTTGATCAGTATTTGGGGAAAGTAATGGACAATTATTACTTTTTGTGTTTGTTTTATAATCGGGATTATACACATGTTTCACTGGAAAAAACATACCCAATATGTATACCTTTTTTTAATAAATATTACAATATAATGTATTAAAACAATTTCTACTAACATTTAAGTACTAACACTCGACGTCTTTTGGTAAGACATGTTACAAAGATTTTAGATATCCAATGTTTCTATGAATACAGTTTTGAACATGAATTATACGAGTTGCGATGTATTGTTGTGAAACGTCTCTACATTGCCTCACGATATTCCTGGCCTGTAACTTGCTCAACTGTGTGCCTGGACCGCTAGCTCCAACTGCACGAATTAATGCTTCCTTAAGAGCCATTTCAATGCTATCATATATTATTTCAGTACCATGCAAATATCCGTAAGTGTGCCAGGAGCAGATTAGAAACGCATTATAGCTGGGATTATTAGTCGGAGTTATATGATAATTTCCAAATACTGACAAATGGTATCGTGTTAATCCGGTTACTATTTGCAAACGGGCGTACTCGTCTTTTATTTGGTTACGAAAGTAGGCTTCGTATGGACCGTTCGCTTTACTCGTATTCCAAAGGCAATGTTCAAGTCTTGCGTCGAGCATCATTTGCTCAGATCTTATGTACTCCACCTGCAAACAAAATGATTAACATACTCCCAAACAGGATCAACGTTGTTCAAATACGTGTTAACATTTTACGAAATTTATAGTGTCTATCGCGTTTCGGTACCAACGAAGCAGTGTAATAATTGCAGATATCTGTACTGGCTTTACCTAAGCACAACGCAGAAAAAACAAAGTTACTGTAAAAATCTGAACTTTTCTAGTCTTATGGTATTTGCACAGACTGATAGACAGACACACGCTAACTAAAAACGCTATCAGCTGGTTTCACACGAAATGAACAAATCGATGTACACTATGATGTCATAGAATCGTTGAGTGAAGCTATTTATTACTCAATGGTAGAATGTCTTTATATTTTGGCATATTTTGATCACCGTCATGGAGTGCTATAGAAGTGTTTCTGTTTGAGTCATAAGTATTTTTAAATGTATTTATTATTTATTAATTAGTTTGCTAGGCACTACTTAAATGAATACTTGACGTCACCAAATGAAACCAAATTAACGATATGATATCATATCGCCCATGTAGCAAACTCGAAAAAGTATGTGGAAACTGGAAAATTATAACAACTGGGAAAAGTTGATACCTACTTCTTGTCAAATAAAGTCTGTTAAAAACTTACGTATTATGATAGTAGGAAATGATGTATTACCTAGTAATTTTTAACAGTACTTACATTCCATATTACAACAAGGATGACAAGCAGCGGCTTCATTGCGGATAAGTATCTGTAATACTAAGTGTCGGTAAGTAACATTAATAAATAACTGCGAAGTAAGCAGATATTGAAACTTGATAAGTATCGTAAATAACGTACAAGTACCTACGCAATTCTTAAATTTCTATCAAGATATTATGTGAATAGTTTTTGGGTAACCAACAACAAATAGAATCTTAATCTAATATAATTACAAAAAGCAAAAAATTACAAAAAAGAACATGTGGTACATTTTTTCTTGAATATTTCTACATGTAGATACTGTCAAAGGTTATCAAAGTATATACGCGTCATTTCTTAATTTTATTCGTGCAAAAGTATATTACTGAAATAAGGTAGTCGTCTACAGATGTATGCGTACATGTTGGATACTAGTTGACCGTCTCCCTTAATTGTCTTACACGATTTCAAAATTGAATTCGTTAAAATGTCAGTCAAATATGGCGCTTTACTGCGCGATAAAAATTCCATTTCAATGTCATCGTTCAGCTTTATCTGGAGCAACGGAATGTTTAACGTCCCGTTTTTGTCCATATACTCCACGTCTTTCCAATAACATTCTAAAAAGTTTTTAAATTCGACGTTGTCTTCAACTACCAAGTAATGCCGATTCAAATCTTCAATTAGCAAAGGATCTAATTTCAGTTGCACAACGCAAGCCTCTTCTGACACTTCTAAGTAGGGTATATCTTCATATTCCTTCAACAGGAATTCTTTCTACAAATTGAACAGCATTATTTCAACGAAAAGTGAACTTCGCACTTACGTCGCGCTGGTACAGAAGCTTTCCATACATGCAGTTTCTCATTTTGACCGCTTTTTCCCCATGCGTACTGCCGTTCGTTTCCTTGCATTCTTCCATGATTTCGTTTGCAATAATCCATGCGTTTGACAGAGGGACGTCAGTAATATCAACGGAGATTCGCGCAGCCTGACTGATCATTTCTTTTAGTAAAATAAAGTTTATCTCACCATTCTCTCCCAGAAGTTTTTGATTTTTCCAGTAGCAACTTATGAAATTAAGGTATGTTTCGTTTGTTTCCCCAACAGCTCCGTAGGTATCAGAATAATCCTCGCTTACGTTAAGACCGATTAGGCACTTCTCTCTTATGGTTAATGGTATTTGAGTAGTGGTGGAAGTCGTGGTGGTATTGGTTGTGGTTGCTGTTTGGGTAACATTTTCTAGCGCAGTGGTGGTTTCATTGTCCAAAGGTGCTAATTCAATATCCGTCTAAAACACGAAAGATTATAGCGTGCTAGAGACAACACCATTTAGTTTCGACCTACCTGATACGAAGTACTGATGAGGAAAGCAAATAAAATCAGTTTGAAAATCATATTTGGTGTTACGAAGAAACGGGACTGCATACAATTTTTCTTATTTGCTACTTTCCAATATAAAAAGGTTGTGATATAAAGGTTATTGGCACAACTTTACAGATAAGAAGTAGATTTTGCGTTGGCTATCAGTATTTACATTCTATATTATAACATAAATAAAAACTGAGAACGTACGGATAAATATGTTTGTCGACCACAAAACAAAAGAAGTTATGGCAATAACACTTATCATTTTACCCCATTTCGAGCACCCCGAGAGAAAGGATACCCAACAATGGCAAGCTTGGAGATTCACAGCGTATAATGCTGGGATGTGTACAACGCTAATGGAATTTAAGACACGAGATCATAATAGCCATTTGTGGAGTGTTAAGGAGACTGACGACATAAGACAAACTGTACTTTATTGAGAAGTTCTATATGTCGCGGTCTTCTGCAAAGTACCTATAGTTCCTTGTTCAATTCCAAGGGTGTTTCCTCTTTAACTTTTGTAAACAGTCACGAAACGCTTCTTCTGTGATGCTCTTCTGCGTCTTCATCACATTTGCTCTAATCTCGGGAATCGTTTCAAATGTTCATCAAATGTGTTGAGTTTGTAGAAAACAACGGGAGCAAAATCAGGAGGGTAGGGTCGATTGCGAAGAACAATGCTCGAGTGTTTGATCATATATTACTTGCGAGTTCTGAGGGCTAAATGCACTTGAGCGTTGTAGTGATACAATTCACATTTGTGTCTGTTTCTGTGCGATAGCGACTCTCGGATTTCAATGTAAATCTCTGTTTCTCTTTGATGGAACCTTGGTCGGCCAAGAAAACAATCGGCACCATCTTCACATTGGAACGAACATTATATCCGGTGGGTAAGTATGCAGCATAAATTATAAGCCTCCGATGCGACCCGGAATTTACGCTTATGCCCGCGACCGTATCTACACTCTCTCGCCTCTCTGGCAATTTGAAGGCCCCCACGCATTCAGTCCGCAAAATCTTTGACTTCCTTTTTTTTTCCTTTATCACCGATAAGTAACTCGATTTTTTGGGAAGAGCATAATAGTCAATGCGGTTCGAGTGAGTGGTAGCGATCTTGCTCAGGGTTTTTTCGAAATAAAGAGGTTAGATTTCCTGAGTTCCGAATAGGCTGTAACGAAGTTACTTATTCATTTTCCGCCTTGAAGTTCATACCCAACGTTATGACTATACCGTGTGTATGGACTCGACCAGCTCAGCTGAACACCCGGTATCTAGTTCGAAAATCTCGTGCCGAAAATATTTGTGTTTTATTTTTCTCCTATTTTTTCTTTATTTCTTGGGTCTAGAGTTGAAGATAGAAGCTAAAGGTATAATTGACTTAATTTCTAGAGTTGTGTTTCAGACACCAGTACAGTAATTAATCCGCCCGCAGTTTCCAACCGTTCTCTTTCAGATATTTCAGTGGTGTTTATTGCGTTCGAAAGCTCTCGTCATTTTAAAGAAGAGAGCAAATTAATATTTTAGAATTTCAGTCATGAATGATAAGCCATTATTAGAAGGTTTTGTTTTCTATGGTAAATTAAAACGAGCATTGGAACTCAACGCCGATATCAGCTTGATAGCATCGATTTCGCCGGTTGACCCTGACATTGCAATTATAAACGATGGCTATTAATTGGATTACCGATTCTGTAAATTTTAGTACGACCAATTATGCGAGTGAAATTAAAAGTAGCTAAATAAATGTCGTGCAGTAATCTAAATTCGGTCGGGGTGTCCTGAGTGCAAAATTAAGCGCGTCCAGTTTTGTATTTTTCCGTTGATCCCCGGTCAAGCAATTATTTATAGTCCAGGCTAACTAGCTAAAATAACTCTAAAATAATTTATTTTCAAAAAAAATTTGTTACCGGGCGAAACCGGGTTTTTCAGGCAGGTGAAATGATTAGAAATTGGGAAAAATAATTAAAAACAGCTGAATTTTTCCGCGGGTGAAATCCCGGGGGTTAAAAGGGGTGGAAAGTGGTGTTTTGTAAATTGTGGCAAAACTATTAATTTTAGACAAAAATGTTCAATGGAAAAGTTAGTTACAGAGCAACTTTTGTATCTGCACTATTTTCACATAACCTCAATTTTCCTAAAAAAAACTGGAAAAGCTGTTTTTTTTCGTGTTATATTCTTATTTTTGCGAAAAATAGTCCAAGGGGTGAAAAAACCACCTATTTTTCAAGGGAATGAAAAATATATTTTTTTCATCGTACAGAGGTCCGCGGGGTAGCAAAATTACCGTAAGGACTTACTATATCAAAAATAAAAAATATTCCAATAGAAAAATTTTAAGAAAAGCGGCAAAAACTGGGGGAACAGTTTTAAGATATATACCTACCTACCTACATTGTTTTTGACATAGTAGGTAAATAGCTTTTTTTGCAACTAAATTAACGTATTGGATCCGCGCTAATAAAAAGTTTTTGAAATCTGTCTTCTCTCTCCTCTTTAATGTTGCTTACGAAGTTTATTTCAGGTTTTAGGTACCTATATCTCAAATCATTTGCTTTGGCTGGTAAAACTAACCTTCTTATTGCAGATTTTGCAAGTTTATTAACAGGCCCAACGCAATTGCATCAGCTATAAAACAGGCAGGAAGAAGAGTCAGTAAACAAAAACAAATTGTTCAGGAATCAGAAAGCAAGATAATTCGATTTTATTTCGAATTGCTTTTATTCCGCTAAAAATGCAGAAAAATGAAATAATAAAGATTTATAACAAAAACAGTTGAGCATAAGATAACAAAAGAGAATATTTAAGCAAACATTAAAGGGAAGCAAGAAGACAGGTTTCGAAAAAATCTTTAGTAACTTCCAACATGTTGATGTATCATGTCAAAAAACGTGTATATCTTAAAACTGTTTTTCCAGTTTTTAGCGATTTTCTCGAATTTTTGCTATAGGAATAATATTTTTTTATTTTTGTTTATTAAAATATAAGTCTCCCCGAAAATTTTGCTACCCCGCACGCCTCATCTCCTTGAAAAAGAGCTGTTTTTTTTCAGCTGTTTTATTATTTTTTTTATTATTTTTTTCCAATTTCTAATCATTTCAATCAAAGACCCGGTTTGAACCGGTAACTAATTTTTTTGTAAGAAAATATTATATAGACTGGACTATTAAAGAAGTTTTAAATTTCGAACCCATCGCTAGTTATATTTTTTAATTGCTACCGCTCCGTTAATTACAAGGTAAGCTTTTTGTTACTCGTTACGTTTCATAAATTATATTGTCTCGCCTTCTGCAATTGTTTTTGTTAAGATTAATTCAAGTAAAAAGAAAAAAGGATTTATTTGCAAATTGCATAAGTACAACTTATATCGTTCTCATCAAAACGTGAACTGCTATTAAAAAGAAAGCATGCGCAAAACGCAATTGAACGTTTAAACTTTGTCCAGGTCCGTACTCAGTACACGATTTTGTCTCTTCAACACTTCCTCTCAAAATCGGCTGCTCTGAATAGAAAAACAACTCCTAAATTTGACCTATGCTTTTCAAATTTTTCGCGACTTAACGGTTTCGTTAGTACGTCTGCAACTTGATCGCTTCCAGGCACGTGCCGTATTTGAATGGCACCTTCGTTGTATTTTTCCCGGATGAAATGAAAACGCACGTCAATGTGTTTTGACCGTTTGTGAAACTCAGGATTTTTACACAATTTGATGGCACTCGCGTTGTCCACAAATAAAGTGGGAATATGATTTTCCTTGGTGGTTTCACCGATGAGTACGTTGACCCATATTGCTTCTTTAGTGGCCTCGCAGGCTGCTACGTATTCCGCTTCTGTTGTCGAGAGGACGACGCTGCGTTGCTTTTGGCTTTTCCATGTCACGGCGCCGTCACCATAGATGCATACGATCCCGGTTCTCGACCTTCTGGTGGACTCATCGCCGGCATAATCAGCGTCGCTGTATATCCGAAGTAAATCGCCTTCTCCTTTGTTTTTATATAACAAACCCATCTCCATAGTTCCCTTCAGGTAACGCAGAATCCTCTTTACAGCCGTCCAGTGCCCCTCGCACGGATTTTCAACAGCTTCGGCTGCTGTACTTACCGCGTAAGCAATATCTGGCCTACTTCCTGTTGATAAATATAAAAGGGCCCCAATTGCTTCTCGATATGGAATGGATAACGCGCATTTATTACCGAGATCGCTCGTTCCCACAAGCTCCGCGGGTGTCTTTACCGGATTTGCATTTAGCATATTAAATCGTTCCAACACCTTTTTAATATAAGCGCACTGGTTTACAAAAATAGCACCGTCCTCTTTTCGTGTTATTTGCAAACCTAAAAAGCATCCCACATTCTCGTTCACGGTAATCCGAAACTCATTTTCTAATTTAGAAATAAATAAGCAAAGGTCAGTGTAATTCGTCCTTATTACCAAACCATCGTCAACATAAATTACCACGAACATATATTGATTATTTACTTCGCACCAAAACAAACACGGGTCCGCTGCACTTTGGTTAAACGAATGTTTGTTTAAAAAACTGACTAATCGTTTATTCCAACAACGCGGTGCCTGTTTTAGGCCATATAAACTACGATATAGTTTACACACACGTCCGGTTTCGTCATCGTAGCCCTCCGGCTGTTTCATGTAAACCTCTTCCTCTAAATGTCCGTATAGGAAGGCCGTTTTTACATCGAACTGCATCATATGCATACTTTTAAGCGCGGCCGTGCACAATAAAATTCTAACGGTATCGAAACGCGCCACCGGGCTAAATGTTTCTTCATAATCAACCCCGAATCTTTGTGAACACCCCTTTATAACCAAACGCGCTTTATATCGTTCGAGATCACCTTCCGAATTTGTCTTTACGCGAAACACCCAACGGTTATTTAGAATTTTCTTACCTTGAGGTGGTTCAACGAGTTTCCACGTCTCGTTTTCCTTTAGCGAAGCTATTTCTTCATTCATGGCATTGCGCCACTCTTCGGATTTTTCAGAAGCAATCGCTGCCTGCACCGTTGTTGGTATATCACACGCCGCAAAATAAACATAATCTTCCAAGTACTTGGGTGGCCTGATTATTCTTCTTTGCGACTTTTCAGTTTCTTGCGAAACATCGTCCGTGATGCCCTCGTTGTTATCCGAATCCGAATTTTCCTCAGATTCTTCGGAATTTTTCTGTGTCAAGGTCATTGTTATTTGAGTCTTCTCAGACACAATCTTCTCCTTCCCGAAAATGACATCGCGACTTCGGAGAACTTTGTTACTTTCCGGGATCCACACTCGAAAGCCATCTTTCTCGCCACAGTATCCGACGAAAATGCCTTCCGTACTCTTTTTGTCCCATTTTTTTCTTGTTTGTTTTGGTACGTGCACAAAACATTGTGTCCCAAAAATACGCAGATGTTCAAAATTATGTACACTCACAGTTTGACTGCCTTTCCACAATTCCATTGGTGACTTATCCTTCACTTGCGTCGGTCCGGTCCTGTTCAGTACATACACCGCTGTGTTGACGGCTTCCGCCCACAATTTAATCGGAAAATTTCCTGCATGGATCATCGTTCTCGCACTTTCTACCAAGGTCCTATTTTCACGTTCTGCTGACCCATTCTGTTCGGGTGTGTA
Organism: Photinus pyralis; assembly: GCF_008802855.1. Classification (NCBI taxonomy): domain Eukaryota; kingdom Metazoa; phylum Arthropoda; class Insecta; order Coleoptera; family Lampyridae; genus Photinus; species Photinus pyralis. The sequence continues at coordinate 51,053,431 of NW_022170249.1, forward strand.
CGGCATTGTTATTCTGAGTGTGATACCTTTCGACTCTAAACATTTTCGCACTTCAAAATTGTCAAATTCCTTGCCACCATCACATAGAAATTGTTCAATTTTAACACCAATCGCGGTCGCCTCGTTTACGAATATTTTTAAACACTCGGGTACCTCACTTTTTGCTTTCATAAAGAACACTCGACGAAATTTCGAAAAATCGTCTTTGAAGCAAACAAAATATCTGGCCCCTCCTAACGATTCCTCCTGCATCGGTCCACAAACGTCCGCGTGTATTATTTTTCCTGGAACCGTAGGTCTGTTTTTTCGAGAATGGAAACTGGCGCGACTGTGTTTACCAAACACGCATCCTGCACAAAACTCTTCATGTGCCTCCACCTCGATGCCCTTTTCTTTAAGAAAATGTGTTACATGCGACTTACTTTGATGTGCGAAACGCTCATGCCATAATTGCAACGTTTCCTTTGTTGATGCAACATGCACTTCTGCTGCCGCTTCCGGTTTTCGAACTCGAATATTTAGGGCATACAACCCGTTCGACAATTTCTTGCCTGATAATCGAACACTACCGTCCTTCTTAAAGTAACATCCCCCGTAGTTAGCTTCAAAATGATATCCATTACTTATAGTTTGTCCTATTGAAAGTAAATTTCGTTCGATATCCGGAACTAACCACACGTTATTTAAATGATTCCTGCGCCACTCGCCATTAACAAACATTTCAACGTTTATTTGACCCTGACCATACGCGAAAATTTTCTCGCTGTTCCCGACTTGCACCGTTTTTGGAAGTGAGAACGGTTCAAAGTTTATAAAATAACTTTTATGCCTGGTCATGTGCGCACTAGCTCCTGAATCCGCTAACCACAATTCTGCATTCGCGTCCTTGTTAGATTTTTCCGCACCTACGAAAGCATCACCGTCGGCTCTTGAATCAAACCCGGATGACCTCCTGCCGCGTGATTCGGACGAATTTCCCGCGGAATTTCCGCTCCCTTTCTTGGGGCATTTTTTTGCAAAATGTCCTGCTTGATGACACCGATAACATTTCGGTTCCGACTTGGGATAGTTATTCGCCTGCTTTTTATCACCACCCTTGGCCACGAAAGCGCCCACGTTTTTAGATTTCGCCGGTAAACGCATTTCAATTAAGCGAAGTCTTTCGGTTAATTTATTTAAGGTGCGATCTTCCACTGGGACAGATTCCCACACGCTCTTGAATTCAAAATATTCAGAAGGTAGCGTCGACATGATCCTACTCATTAGCACTAGGTCCGGGAGTTCTGTTTTCACCAACCGCCTGAGTTCATCATTCATTTCTTGGAAATCTCTCTGCAGCTTTGCGATATGTGTAGCAATGTCTTCCTCTGGAGTCCTATCGTTGCTGAAAAACTGCTCCATCAGCCGATCTACGCGTTGCCCTGAACTTTGCTCATACACAGACAACAGCTTTTCCCACGTTTGATTAGCAGTTTCACAAGTAGCAACCAAATTTAAATTTGTCTTGTTCATGCTACTTACTAGAATCAGCTGTGCTAAAGCATCATCTTTGTTGAACGTTTTCAAATCCGCTTGATACTTTGAAATAACCGCTTGATCCGCATTCGCTGAAGGTCCCGCTGGTGATGCTCGCGTCCCGATGGCCAGATCCAAAACATCCTGATGTTTTAACAAAAGTTCAACCTGTTTTCGCCATTGACTCCAATTCGAAGCACCCTCCAACTTTTCTATGTGAGCCTTGAAGTTAAAGTCCGACATTTTGTGACGATACCGCGCGCGAAACAAACTACCAGATACTTAGCACTGTTTACAACTAAACCTTACAAAGTTACGACTTCTTATTTACTTTTCGCACCTTTTAGCGCATCTGGGCACATAACCTGTTAAGATTAATTCAAGTAAAAAGAAAAAAGGATTTATTTGCAAATTGCATAAGTACAACTTATATCGTTCTCATCAAAACGTGAACTGCTATTAAAAAGAAAGCATGCGCAAAACGCAATTGAACGTTTAAACTTTGTCCAGGTCCGTACTCAGTACACGATTTTGTCTCTTCAACAGTTTTCCCATAGAAATCACCGAATCCGCTTATTTACTGTTCCCGCTTAGGGAAATTGCTTTGCGCTTTAAGTTTGTTTTAGCATTTACTAGTGGCCGTCCACCGCTTGCGCGTTAGAATTCCTGGGACCGCTTTCTCCATTCGAGTTACCTGGAGCACCCGACACCAAATCTGACCAGAAACAGCATTTCTGAAAACCTTCTGGTGGTTTTAATCACTACAATCCACAAATCTGGATTCATGATTAGTATGGACGGGATAAATCACGTTAAACATTGTTTTTCTTTAGCTCTCCTCGTTCCACCGATTTGAATTGTTAAAGACAAAAAAGGTTCGAAAGATACCCACCCCAAGAGATAATTTATACGCCGCGTCGTTTAAGTATAAGCACAGTCGCAAGTAGCCGTCCACTGCAAAAGGTGTTTTTTTCTTCGCATGGGCTAGATAGAGGTGAAAATATAATAGCATAATTTGTAGACAACTCACAGGCGACCAGTTTTGCAGTGGACTGTACCTGAATGGTTGAGGTGACTGTTTTGCGTGTTTCGCACCTCCAGATGCAGCATGGGGTCTTATGGACTAAATGCTGGAGCATCTGGAGGTGCGAGCGCGCTATAGATAGGTACCGTTTACAGATCGAGATCGATGGTCTGTATACCTATAGTAACATTACGTGGTATGTACGAATAGGTGCAACGTTCTGAAACCGGCGGCTTTATAGATGAAACAATAGTTACCTATTTGTACAAATGGAGAAGAAAGCGGAGTTTTTCAACTTGGGTGTGTCAATTGAACGAGAGTTGAAAAACATTTTCTTCTCAAGTTTTACACATAATTTTTTCTGAAACTACAATCAACGCAGCAATTGTTTTTTACTTACCTTACTAGAGAGGAAAATGACATTTTCTTCACCCTTCTTAGAGACGAAAATAGTTGTTTCTGAAGTAGTTTCAGAAAATAGTTATTTAGTTTTGAAAGTAATACTTTTTTCATGATTTTATTGAAGTTTAATTAATGAGGGCGGGGTCCGAGAAAATCAAGCAAATTCATGGAAAAAAGACACTTTCAACACGTGTTGTAAACGAAATTTTTTTGCATAGTGATCCATAATACCCCCCCACTATTGAAATATAAAAATCGCGATTTACTGTCAGCAACGCTGTCAGTCAAGTGGATGCTATTGGTCAGACAGGAGTCAGCTCCATGGAAACGCATAGTAAAAATCGTGAAAATAAGTACCACTTTCCATACCATTTTTCACTTATAATTGCACAAGAGGTTTGTATTTTACCGAGTAAATTTGGGTTGTTTAGGTAATGAAAATCTGTTGCCTAGCAATTAGACGAGAAAAACTGTCAACTAATAAAAATGCGACACCGCAGGTGGAGCATTTTTAGGTTGACAGTTTTTCGAGTTAAATTGCTAAAAGGAAACAGTGAGTTGCAACAACCCAAATTTACTCAGTTTAAATACAAACCTCGAGTGTAATTCGGCAGAACAATTTAACGAACAAGAAATTCACCAAACTAATCAATTATTGACAGACGTCAAACTAGTCATATGGGAAAGGATAATGCGATAATTGGTTCGAAAATGAATAGTGAAAAAACCACTAGTGCATTTGTCGCTGGAAAAGATGCAGGTAACTTTTGCCGCTGTTAAAGTGACAATTGCACTGCGGCTTATGCGATTTTTTATACATGAGTTGAATTGTCGTTTAAAAAAGTCCGATATTTCATCACTATGTAAAAAAAACTGTATTTCCGCAAGGTAATCAAACAAAATATGTAAAAAAACTGTTTATCCGTTAAAATAAGCGATAAATTATACAAAAATTATCAAGAAATGTTGAAAATAAAATCGACATGCATAAAATTAACTAACTGCATCATTACATTAAAAGATCACTCGATCAAATATTGACTATTCTGGCTACCACGTAAATGGTGCCCGTTCACGTAAAATTCGTACACCATACTTCTCCCACTCATTGGCCGTAATCCAAAGTTCATGCGCGGTTTCTAAACAAGAAATTATCGATGCTCCTTTCCAGGCGGCCATGGCTGGATCCATGTCACGAGGATTTGTGATAATGTCTAGTTGCTCTACAAACAAAAAATCCAATACAGAATCCACCACATTAGGAAAAGAAAATGCTGATGCCTCAAACAACATTTTTGCTATCCGGAGTCACCACTTGCCCTGTCACTCGCACAACTTCCAAATTCATATTAGCAGAGGTTAAAGCTGTCGGTAGCTTGAGTAGTGAAGTCGGGGTCAAACATCTCTAGGCACAAGGAGGCAGTACAATGGGCCCAAATATGTGGCCTTCTCTCTAGATACAAACTACCACATTAGAAACGAACCTGCTCTGTAAAGATACGGTATTTGTAACGAAATGCGGTTCTGCAGCCAGGTACCGATACCGGAAAACTTCATACCACCACCGACCACTAGAATACAACCATACATCTTTCGTTTCAGATCTTCATTTGCTAAGGTTTTCCAAATGTTATTCAACTCAACTTAGTCAAAAATACTTACGGCATCTGTCAATACTTTGCAGAACAGCTTGGTCCAATCCCAATATTTGTCCCGGGTTGACAATAAAATCCCTATCGGAATTTGCTGGAGCAATATCGATGGCATCAACAACGATGTCGTCATCGTTAACATTATTCCCACCGCCAGCTTGTTCTAAATAGGGATCGCCAAGCAGGTCCGCAGATGGTTCCAAATTTTCTTTCATTCCTTTCCTCTTAAAGTCTACAATTTAAAATCGATTTTAACTTTCACATGCGCACATACTCTGGTTTCTCTTAGGTAATTCTCATCGTGAGGATCTTCCGGATCTCCTGTTGAACGTTTCTGAGTACATACCGTTTTACTTCCAGTTATTCCAAACAATTCTGGACTAAATAAACTCAAGGGCGCCACTATGCATTCATCTCCGACTTGTATGGTATATTGTAAAACGGGTTTCTGGGGTTGTTTTAAAATAAATGTTTTCTCTAAAGACCCACATATATCCTATTTCGCGCTAAAAGTGTAAGTGGAACAAGTTGGATTGTCATTCAACATATAGGTACCAAATTAACATGACAGAAATCCTCTTTTAATTTTCTAAGCAACATTGTATCCAACTTATTGGCGTCACTGCACGTTTTGTATGGGAATGCACATTTCTGAAGCAGCCAATAAAATACTTGGGTGATATCTGCACCTCCATAATCCAAGCGGACCTGAAGCAAAAGGCTGTTCATTTGCGAATAATTTTCACTATTGGTGTTTACCCGTGTATTAGGATGGCAGATTCCATCTTCAACACATGATACTGAGGTTTTTTGATCGCCTACATCTACCACACAAGCGTAACTTAAGCCAGATCCAAAGGTAGCGGCAACATGATCCTGTATAAGAAATTCTTGATTAAACATGAAACTGCTGATACCTGTAATGTAATGAAATTCGACTCAGTGAAGGTGTGATAGAGAGAAATTGATAAGTATGTCAGTTCAGTTTCCTGCTATAACAATTTCTCATTATACCACTTTGCTTATTACGAGAACTTATGAATTTTTTATCTGGGAAATCCGTAATAAGTACCTATACATAGTTTGAATTAAGAATCTTTATTCAATGGTTATAGCAAGTCTCTGATTCAATGTCTGAGCACAGTGAACTAACTAGGTAGCAACGCAAGGGCGCGCAGGCGTAACAGTACCGAAGGCGCTGAGACACCGATGACACCACGTCCGGGTGCAAGGGAGGTACGGGGTATAGGGCAATCATTAAAGACATACACGGCAGTTAAATTTGCGGTTTAACTGAAATGGTTCATTACTTCCTCCTAATATAATTGACCCATATTGTAATTTTATCACTTCGTGCAGATGCATTGAAATGTGTCAAAGAAAGTTCTACCGGTTTAGGTAGGTTTTGTATTGTTTACTGCGGATGACAAACCTCACGACATTTCGACTTTAATACCAGTCCGCAATTGCGTGGCCAAACGGTGCCGAGTACTGTCATTTATGCGCTCACTCGCAAGTAGATCGACTTCGCCACATACGACCTCACACTCAGAGTGCCGAGGTGTAGGAGGTAAGGGTGGTGCCGTTGGTTTAAGACGTGCTTAGTAGGTACCGAGGGGTAAACCGCAACCCAAATTTTGTACACTGATTTCCTATAAATATTAGATTTCCTCTGAGTTCCTTCGAGTTCTTCAGAGTTCATTTGATTTCTTCGGAGTTTCCCTGATTTCCTCCGAGTTCCCCCAACTTCCACGAAATACCTCTGATTTCCTTGGAGTTCCCTCGATTTTCTTTTGGAGTTCCTGTGAGTTCCTCTGATTTTTTAAAGTTTTTTAATTATTTCATTGTTATTCCGTTGATTTAACAATTTCCTGGTAAGTAAAATCCGAGGTAAAACCATAAAAAAATATAAAAGTGTCAAGTGTCAAGTTAAAAAGTAATCGTAAACGATTTACATAAAGCGCATTTCCACTTGCATTCATTTCCCATTTGTAAGATGCAACTTTTGTTAAAATCGTAAAAATCCGCCCACAAATATGAAAGATAGCGTTGCACATGGGCAATCCATTGTTGACGTGCTACTTCAATTTCAGTTTATGAGAAGAATTTCATTTCAATGCTTTTCTAAATAAGAAAGTTGGAACTGCGCATGCGCAAACCTAATTTTTAAAACTAATTTACTATAACTAACTAATAAACTAAGATTTTCCTTTGTTCCAAGCGCCTAAGTATCAAATTTCACTTAAATAGTTCCATAGATAAAAAAAGTTGGAACGGCGCATGCGCAAAATAAAATTTTGAAACTGGCGCTAGATTTTCCTTTATTCCAAGTGCCTATGTATCACATTTCATTTAAATTCTTCCATTAATAAAAAAAGTTGGCACTGCGCATGCGCAAAGCCAAATTTTGAAACTGGCGTTTTGATTTTCCTTTATCCCAAGTGCCTATGTATCAAATTTCGTTTAAATTCTTCCATAAATAAAAAAGTTGGCACTGCGCATGCGCAAAACCAAATTTTGAAATTGGCGTTTGATTTTCCTTCATCCCAAGTGCCTATGTATCAAATTTCGTTTAAATTCTTCCATAAATAAAAAAGTTGGCACTGCGCATGCGCAAAACCAAAATATTGAATGCATATTGAATTTCATGCAATTCAGTTCATAACTAACGGAGATGTAAAAGCAATCGAACATTTCTAAACAAAGTTATCGTTCACACGGACAGATAGATGGACAGACAGACAAAGGAACAGACGGAGAGACCAACCGGCAGGCGACAGATAGCAATGCAAAATTATAAACGATCTCTAGGATTGTTAATAAACGGCAAAAGTGTAAAATTATGGAACATGTAAAAACGGTTTTTTGTTTTTTTTACAATAACTTTTTTTGTAAGCGGTACAGAAAAAATTCCTTCCTTGGTACAAGACTCAACACCATAACGAACCAAATAGCGAAAAAAGTAGAACAATAGCTCTTAAGATAAAGAACTAGTAGCGTCGCAAAGTTAGCGGACGGACGGATAAAGACACGACCTTAGACGAAACACTATTTTATATTTTAATAGACCTATTTGCAATGAGAAAAACTCATTATTAAATGAGAAAAATACCATAAACAAAAAATTAGTTAAGACCAAATTAAATAATAAAATGCAGCACGAGTTCCTTTGATTTCTTTAGAGTTCCCTTGATTTCCTCGGAGTTCCTGTGATTTCCTTGGAATTCCTCCTGAATACACATGGAATTCCTTGGAATTCTTAGCTTTCCTAGGAGTTCCTCCGGAATTCCTATGATTTCCCATAGATTTCCTCAAACGTGTACACTGATTTCCCATCGCGGTTTACCCCTCGGTAGGTACTCACATAAAACGCGCACAACATCCGGTTGTATTGTCCACCAGGGAGCCTTTACTTACATGCAGTGCAGGGAGCCTTTGCAACTGTGCAGTGAGTCACTTTAGCTTTCATGAAGGCATGAAAGGTAGTTCGTAGCAATGCAAGCGACTCGTTTAGTACTTATTCAGAGACACATGAACCTCAATTCTGTGCTAGAAACCAAAAATTTTGTAAGTCCGTGACTCTGTTCTTCGATGCAGCCCTAATGGAGTTTAGTAGCAATTTGACCACAATTTCTTCAGATTTTTTTGTTCAGATGATGAGCTACGAAAATTGGTTCGTACTAATGCATTCCCTTGAGTACCTAATATTTGCATTTATTGTAAAATGTTTGTGTAGATTGTGAATGATAAAGCGTTTATTTCCAAAAATGTTAATTAAGGAATAAGCCTAATTAACTCGTACGAAGTCTTTAATTTACCTTGTCTCTGGGCTACTTCAAATAAACGAACCGACAGACGATGACTTCTAAAATTGTAACTTAAAATACTACAAGACACAATGTAAAATAATCCAGGGTTCTAACCTCGGTTCTGACACTAACATCTAGGAGATCAGACTTTGGGAAAAGGCGAGTGGTATATTTCACAAAATTCAGATTTATCACGTAAGACAATCATTAGTCGTAAGGAAACAAACCATATGTACAGGGTCGTTCAAATTCGTGGCTCACCATCGGGACTTCCGGATCTGTAAGAGATACAGTGTAGGTTAAATGGGAACACAGTGGCCCCTTTTTATGATTGAAAAAACACTTTGGACATTTGAAAATAACCGAGATATCATCAAAGAACTGACAATGTTAAATTTATAGTTTTCATTTTCCCTAGCTTACACGGTCGGAAATGCGACGGTTCTATTTCGCAGAATCTGAATCTGTTATCAGTATTTCGATAACACGCTGGATGTAGAAGCTACAGGGTATGCACTACTTGCTTATTGACGCCATATTGGATTTTTACGAAATGAGATTGACTATTGAGAACATCATTTAGACTTTCTAATGTACCACGCATAAAACATTCAAATTACTTCTTTATTTGGGATTTAGAAGCAGTCATGGATCTTTCAGCAATAAAGCTACAATGACCAAAAACAAAAGCCACCAACCTTCGTACCCTATAAGTAAACAGCCATTGAGAGGATATGGTAATTGATCACCTACTACGAAAAACTGTATCTTACCTGTTACGCCTACTTTTGTCAGGTCAAGAGAGGAATTCTGTTAATGAAAATTAGACCTACATATCTCTGGCGGACCTCGAATGAAAGTGCAAGGTATAAAGTTCAAATTAGCTACCGCTGAGTGCCAAAGTATGTTACAGTGACTTGATACGAGACAGTAGGAGCTAAAAGCTCTGCTCAACCGCCATGTACATCTAAAACTCAAATTTAAAATCAAATATCAAAGCAATTGCAGTGTAGGCAACACACAATACATGTATGACACACATGTAACAAAATCTCAATGCAGCATGGCCGCCGATAACAACCAATCAAAAATTAGACACTCCATTGTGGCCATTTTTATTTCCCAGCAACATTGCTCCTGTGACTGCCAACTTACTGTAATGTGTAGGGTAGAAGTTTGAATACATGTGTGATATTCGAAGAGCACATTGGACAGCTTTAGAATTTAAAAAAAGTACCATTTACTCTTAGAAATATTCACGTTTGAAATCCAATCATTCTTTTTAAACCACTGTTTTCCCTCCAATCTCTTATGGTAAAATATCTGGTTTTTATAACCGTTTTCCATGCAAAGGGGTTACTTATGCTATTCATCTGCATCTGCGGATGTTGGTATAATACAAAACTGCTGTAAAGACAAAGTGTTCTTATAGAGGGTAACCGTGTTTTCTCATAAGAGAAACTTTTATAGAAGAAAACTGTTATAATGCGGATTACATAAGTTTCTCCCTATTACAGATTCACCCAACCATCAAATTCATGTACCTGCACTAGGAAGCAACCAGAAAAACCCATATTTATCAACAATAATGTCACCAATTCCCTTAAATGTGTCCTGTTGTACACATCTGGAATAATCAGCACTGCCTTATAATTAGGCAACTCTTTCTTCTCGATATTTAAATAAGTCTGCAAAACATAAATCCAAATAGCCTCCAAATCAGCAACGATGGATGTGATCGAGCCACCAGGCCCAGTATGAATATTAAAATCGCCGCGCCTGTAAGGAAAATGTATATTAAAGTGCTCGTCGATATTCATTCTTAAAATCTGTAATGGCAAGTTATAATGTACACATTTTTAATAAATAATAAAGCATACATCGTTTCCAATTACAATATCTCCTTCTGGCTTTATCCATTCGCCACCACTATTAGCCAATACTTCCGCATGTGAGCGTCTATTGAACGCTGCAATTTGCTGTGGTGGTGTAGCGTACCTCCGTCTTCCATCTGATTGTAAACAAGATTGCAGCGTATGCGACACAGATAAACGTGCCTCTTCAATTTCTTGCGATTGATTCTAGAAATGTGTATTTCAGCTTTGACTTAAAAATCTTTTTGAAACTTACATCAACTCGTGGTGGAAGAAACGAATCCCTGTACACTTCACCATAAGGATAACGCCTACGAGCGATTGCGTGAAGTACTGTTATAGGATTCAAGTCCGACGCCCTACCGATGCGTAAGTTTAAAGAGCCCGGATGGATTACTATTATCGATTTCGAATGATAAAACTAAAATGCATTCTTTACATTAAAGGACTCAAGTTTTTTGAAGGTACCTCTGGCTGTGGTGTGGCAATCATGGGTAATGGCATAATTTGTCCCTGCAGTAGAGTAAGAAAAAATCAAAGCACTCTTTGCCATCAAGTGATATTTACACTAGGTCCATTACACCTTCCTGCAAGAGCCACTGTTGCTTTAATCCAAATTCTAACTTAGCCATTAATTTTGTAATAAATCTTGTTTAGAAAAATAGAAAATATTAAAAACACAACAACATTTGAGGTTATGTCACAAGAAGGCTGTGGTTAGGTAATAGGTCTTGTAACTTGTAACAGCATGTGTCTCTTGTGCCACTCGAAAACGATTCATAAATAAAAGTGTGTTCAGACCACCAGGGAATAAAGACAATTTGCACGGAAAAATTCAAGCTAGACTTAGCGTAAGCGCAGCTTAAAGTCCATAGCAACCATTGTCGCAATATTTGTTATTATGAATTCTAAGCTACATTTGAGCTAAGCCATTGTTTAAATACTTTAAACAATGGCTAATCCTAGCTTAATTTTTTGATACTATAATGGCCATGAATCACGCAATTTTCGACCATTAACTTTACACTGCTAGCAGAGCTGGGTAATTATTTCAAATGAATCTATTTTAAATAGGTATTTAAAATATAACTATTTCTTAGCTTGTATTTTCTATTTTAAATAGATTTTGAAAAGTATTTAACCCGGTCTTACTGCTAGTGCCTTAAACAGCTTATGGCCGTTTGCACCGACAAATTTAAGTGGAGCTTAGCTTAAGCGTAGCTTAAAATCCATGGCAACGATTATTGAGACAATGGTTGCCATGAATTTTTAAGCTGCGCTTAAGCTAAGCGCCGCTTAAATTAGTCGGTGCAAACGGCCAACTGTCTATCAGAGCTGATGAAAAACATTTCATTCCTACAACATAACGCAATGACACTAATTGTTCCGTGGCAAGTGGAAAGATACAAATTGATAACTTTTATTTACTGATCGTCATCGATACAAATTTAATCCATTATAACAGGTGAAATGTGTTATCCGAAACGGTGTTTCAATCGTCTGTGTCCACGTTACTTTCTTTTAACTATTCGTTTCGTAATGCACATATCGGCCATGACGTCACGTTGCTGGAAATGCTGGTTGCTAAATTTATGGATCTTTTCTAGGCATTTCTATGGATTCGGATCAAAAATACCTCCTCGACGTTTTATTTTCCGCTCGATAGTTGGAGCGAAGAAAGTTATATTGCAGGTACTTTAGATAAACAGTAGAGGTGTGGTGGCAGAGCTTATAGTGGAACGCAGCCTCTCCTTTCTCTGCTTTTTTTTTTAATTTTATGATAAGTTTGAGGCATGATTTAAACAGTTAGTTAAATGTGCTTTTTACGAGAAACAGTCATTTATATGACACAAAGCTTAGGAAAAGTAAAATCTGCTTTAGCAATACCAGATTGGTGGCAAAAGTGAAATTATGAACTGCGGGTTTCCAGAAACAATAAAAAAGAGTTTTAGTTCCCGTTTTACTTTACCCCGCGTCATATGTAAACGTTCTTGAAGTCGCATTCAGTCCCTATAATGAAAGTCGGTGTTCAATTATGTGTTAACAATTCGGAAAATGGGAACCAGTGCGTATAGGTATGTGGCGCGAAGGCTATTGGAACGATCTAGGAAAAGAACCTGTCTACTTCATGTTAGTACTAAAGTCAATAAGCTAAAATACCACATTTCTACAATTTTTTTTCTACCAACTGAAGCTTATTTGAGCAAAGCATGAAATATTTAACCAAAAATGAACAGAATATACGCAATGGGCGATTTCTAGTGATAAAGGACCATAATAATGTGTAACGTCTACGTCGTAGTGTTGACGATCAAAATCCATTGTCGCACAAAGTTGCTCTTATTTACGCGAGATCCAAACGACGCCGATGCATTGAATTATTGCGGAAAGCAGTTAAACGTATTCCACAAACAAAATTGTGTTGGTTCAATTACGGACACAATTCCTAAAGCTACCATCAAAAACTATAATGCCTGGTCCGCAAAAGTCGGAATCGCAATTAAATGGCGGTACGTCGCTCTGTAATTGGGCGAAAGCCTGTTGAGGGCCCATAACAAGAGAGGCACAATAAAGAAATCAATAAATAAATAAATGTACGCAATGAACAGAACCCTCTCACAGTTCCAGAAAATCGTTGCAATCAATTTTCCCGCTTAACGTTTTTGTTTTTTTGGGCTTTTAAAGCATCTAAATTTTCCTGGACATTTTATTGTCTGGAGCAGGGGAATCTATCACTCGGATGCTATGTGCGTCCCCAAATGTTCATACAATTTCTAGGAAGTACGTCGAAATAAGACCGAAAGATGTGCCGCGTAACAGATTATTTATTTCTTATAAGCTTATTGGAAAAAGCACAATTTCAAAATTTCCACATTTAGTAGCTGAGTTTTTGGAATTGCCTCATTATATACTGGGTATTGTTTGCGAGGATCCTTTGCATAGTTTTTAATTGAATCTGGTGGAGACCTTATTACGCTAAAAAATCATGGGGATGGAAATCATCTTTAGTGACTGAAAGTTATTTGAAAGAATCTCTCACGAAAAAAGAAGAGACCTGCGAAAAGATTTTTCTCGCGTTACGGTGGAGAAAAAGATACGTTGGAGTGACGATACGCCATCGACATCAACAAGAATAAATAATACTGAATGTACAAGGCCTTTATATATTGTACTTTTAATATTACCATTTCTGAAAATAAAGTACCTAAATTTAGGTATTATTTTTGATTTTTTTACATGAAAAAAAATGAGGGATTAAACTTCAATAGTTGTAGTTCCAAAAATTAAATATCCACCGATTTCCTCACAAAATGAGACTAAGCTTCATGAAGTTTCTTTCATTTCTTCAAAATTTGTGCTTATTATGACAAAAAGGATTTACCCTCTATCTAGTTATATTCAAAGTTACAGCAAAGAGTAATTGGTTACATAACAGTACCCATTATTGTTCCCTATTCTGAGCAGTACGCTGTGTTGCCTAATGCAGCAAAACCTTGAGAAGCATACGATTCACGGTCGTTTTAAATTTTATCAGTAAATTTTTCTATTTATGGTTTCTACTTATATTATTATCAATATGTATTCGTAAACACGAACAAATGATAATTCACTGGTTTATTTATAGCTCCCCACTAAACATAAAAAAGCCTATTAAAATTATGTACCTAAGTATGATACTGTTTTCGAGTCGAGGTTACTCAAGTGTCCTCTCTCGTCTTGATAAGTTACGGGCCGCACTGTTGAACTCTTAACTGACCTCGTGTTGTATACAGTAATATGAATTTTTTAATAGTTTTTGTGTTATTGTCGGTTGTCTGTGGTGCGTTTTGTGCCAAAATTTTGGCGGTTTTTCATTTTCCTTGCAAAAGTCATCACATATTAGGTAGTGCATTGCTAAAGGAATTGGCGAGGAAAGGTCATGAAGTCACGATGATTAGCCCATTTCCATTTCAGCATCCTGTAACAAACTATAGGGATGTCGACATTACTGGAATGTTGGATTATAAGGAAAGTAAGTTTGAATACCTACACCTAACTGGTTTGTCTAAATGACTACGAAATCTAGAAGTAATTTTTTCAAATGGTGTCGTAAAATTGTAAAAATGACGTTTTGTTGCCAAAAGATATCTTTGGTAAGATGGTTTGGAATTTTACCTTACTTGTTTGTGGAAAATAATTTGGACAATAATGCTATAATTAACCTTTATCACGATATGAATAATCTTATTTACTTATTTAGTTTCAAAAGTAAAATGAGTACAGCAATAATAACTTTCAGTAGGCTCTAGATAGTAACATAACTCTGTTACCAAAGAAAGGCAACACAGGTTTCCTTTAACTATTATCACAAGATAATGTTAACTCGATTTCTCGATTACGTCGGCCTCGTAGACATTTACATAATTCCCTATTCCAAGTTCCAGCAACTGCAACTAGGTACTTTAATTCTCAATTCCTATTATAGAGTACATCGTACCAAAGTTTGTCAATGCTCATGAAGCATCCATGTATGACAAAATGACATTCAGTATAAAAAATGCCAAAGAAGTCGCTGAATTGTTTTTGAATCATCCAAACTACAAGAAGATACTTTCGGAGCACTTCGATTTAGTGATTTTAAACTGGTCAATGAACGAGGCCTTCCTTGGAATTGCTCATCATTTTAAAGCACCCGTCATTGTATTTAGTACGATCGGTTCCTCGCAGCTAACAAACAAAATTACCCGAAACCCGGCGCCCTATAGTTACGTCCGAAATATATTTGCTACCTATCCTGACCACATGAACTTTTTGCAACGGATGAGTAACGCGTTTTGGAGTGTTACATTTACGTTAGTCGACAATTTCGTGAATGAAAAAGTCCAACAAGAACTTCTCACGAAATATTTTCCGAACGCGCCACCTCTTCAGACTCTAATCGATAATGTCTCATTGGTATTGTTAAACTCTCACTTTGCAATTGAAGGCGCTCGACCGTACGTACCTAACATGATCGAAATTGGAGGTTTTCACGTTGAAAAACCGAAACCGCTAAGTGCCGATTTGAAAAAGTTCTTGGATGATGCTTCGGAAGGAGCGATATTTTTCAGTCTTGGTACGAACGTGAAAAGCTCGCATTTGCCCAAGGAAAAGTTGGATGAGATAGTGAAATGTTTTGCAAAATTGAAGCTGAAAGTCGTCTGGAAATTCGAAAAGCGCTCGTTACAGTTGCCTTCTAACGTTTATGCAGATGAATGGCTTCCACAGACAGATATTTTGGGTAAGTGTTGTGGTAGTGGTATGGTGTAGTAATACAAATCGTTTAGCCCATCCTAATGTCAAGGCTTTCGTGACGCATGGAGGTCGACTAAGTACCATAGAGGCGTTACACTATGGAGTGCCGGTTATAGGTATCCCATTCTTCTCAGATCAAGAATATAATATTGCCGACTGCGTCAACAAAGGTTACGGTGTTAGGTTAAATTACAAGGAACTAACAGCAGACACCTTGAACCACGCTTTACTAGAAGTTGCCGGCAACCCTACGTAGGTATCTCAAACATTAAACGAGTGTTACGGTGTTGTCTTTCAGGTATAGCAGAAATGCGAAGCTTAGGTCCGACATCCTTCACGATCAACCACTTCCACCGTTAGACATTGCCACTTACTGGGTGGAATACATAATAAGGCACGATGGAGCATTTCACCTACAGTGTGCATCAGTTCGTCTTACTTGGTATCAACGCATACTTTTGGATGTTACCGCCTTTATCTTACTTATCATTACTTCATTTTTGTTTGCTCTTTATTTCGTAATTCGAACTGTGTATAGATCTTTGAGGGCACTATTTTCAAAATCATCCAAGAAACGCGACTTGAAAAAAAAGAAGAAGTAATTACCAAAGGAATTCATTTCTGTGATATATAAGTACCTACCGTAGTCATCGATCTTGTTTATTTTTTTGTTACGCACTACAAATATAAAGCACCATTTTATGACTATTTTTGTTATGAGGTGAACTTTCAAATTACAACCATAATTCCAGTAGGTTGCAACACCCTGAATTGGTGTGTCGCTTTTTTAACCGACTCTAATTATTTGGGTGGTAAAGTACCTACCGTAATGCACCGGAGTACTAGCTCTGCATGAGCGGATATCCCTCTTTCTCAGGACCAGTGGGCTAATGGGTAATACTAAAGAACAACTCTAATTCGATTTACATATATTACTAGATAAACCTACCTAACACTACAATATAATATACAAATGAGGACACTATGAACCCTACAAAAAAACACGGACAATAACGGCAGTAGAAAAAACAATCTCCAGACGCGAAGTTAGTAATCGAGTCACTTACTTAAAAAGGGCGGTGCGCACGAACCCGTTCACACATCTGTCGTAGGATTTCTAGGCCTCCTCTTTGATGGTGATGAAGATGAAGGTGATAATCTCGTTCCTGACGCTGCGTCTCGGTGGTAACAATCCCCTCGAACAAACTGCGGTTTCCGGGATGCCACTATCGCAAAATGCCGAACTTGTCGCGCACACTAGCATTTTGATTTGTGGAACGTCGCGAATCTCAAACCCCGCACTTGGACGCTAATGACCGCCGTATTTATCCGCGGTCTCGGACGTGCGTTGCCCAAGACGGCTATTGGCGAACTCCTTCCGTTTCCTCCTGGTTCACCAAGGGAAAAATTACCGCATCTTGGATCTTGCCGCCACACATGGTATCACCGTTGACCGTAATCATACACAATGGCCCGGAAACCCAATCGGTTGCACATGTGGCAGAAAGTCCATGGGCCCTTACATGCGGAGGCGTATTTTACAAAGCAGGGTGTCCACAAATTCAATCTAATTATTTTACTTATACCTACTTAACTTAAAAAATACTATATACAACTCGCCACACGGGTCCTAATAGTAACCGGTGCGTTACAAGGTAGGTCATGTGAGTTGGAATTATTGCTACATAAGTGTTCTTCTACGGACCCTCATTTGCTGCCAGCTAACCGGCCAAAGTGAGATTAAAAGCTATCTTTTTAAACATGCGCTAAAAAGTAGGTAAAACTAAGAGAACTTTATTTCCATTTTTTAACATAAATACATTATTTTTACGTGGTTCTAAATTTTTCTGTCACGTACGAATTGTCTCCTCTCACAACCTAGGCACATGCGTTGAACTGTACGACTCTGGCAGTGGGCTATAGGTACCTATAGTTCCGCTACTTACAGATATAATACCGTTTCAATAATATCTTTTATTATACCTGAATCACAATCTCCGTTTTAAACACTCAAATGCGTGCGAAAAAAGGCCTTTAAAACACACGTGCTTTAAAGTTGCTAAGTAACGATACTTCAAGTATGACTTTTGAAACTGTCATCTGGGGCTGAAATAAAAGATCCTCTTAGGTCGCTTTCTGTAAATGCAGAACATTTCTTTGGCTTGTACCTATCCTTTGGTTGAAGGTTTCACAAACGCGCGTAATTTAGGGTATGCTTCCAAATCTGTTCCACTTTTAATCGCAGCATTGTTTGAAGTTTTGAGTTAATGCACCAAAAGATAGGAGATTTAAATACCTTTGGCATTTCCTTCATATATCCCAGCATTATCGATGCATTTAAGACTTTATTCGTAAGTAACTTCCTTTTCATCCATGGAAACAACTTTTCATATTCTTTATAATAGGCTTTACTAGATTTGGATTTTACACCTACCAACGTTTGTTTAGATTTTACAACAAGCGATTTAATGGACGGTGTATTATCTTTTTCAACGGAAATCGTTTTATTCACAAAGACGACGATTTTTATAAGCAAACGTCAAGTGACATTTCCATGGCAATCGTGAAATTTCGAACACCCAGCCCACTTAATTAAACATGTATTCGAGTATAACGTCAATATGATTTCATTGTATTTCCTATTTTTAAATTATACTGCAGGTATAATAAAAAATACTATAAGATACACGTGTATAATTGGTCTTTAAAGCACTTGCAACGTTAAAGGCACTCCGCTTTGCGTCGTGCCCTTAAACTCGTTGCGCGTGCTTTAAAGACTTGATTATACACTTGTATCTTAATATACTATTATTCAGAATCATATATGTTATTACAATTGCCAACTATTTTGAAGTTTGGAAGTGAGCAATTGTTTGACATCTTTTGCGAACCCCTTTTGAGGTCGGCAAAGTACTTCCCAACCTGCACGCCAATGCCGACTTGATTTCAGTATTAAGCTCACGCTGGTGTTTTGTGATTGCGATTGATTTTCAAGTAGATTGCTCTTGAGGTAGTCTCCATTCGTACTTCTGCGTTTATTTGGATGACAATTTAAATAAAACGACAACAAACTACTTTTTATTTTGATAATAACTATACACATTTTACTGAACCGCATAAATTCAAGTTTAGCAACTAATTCGCTCAATGTTTTTCATTGTCGTTGGTGGAATTAGAGTAATGAAAATGAAAATTAAATGTTGCCTGATCATCATAGCCTCTAATATTTAAGGACAAACCTTGCTGCAATTTCTGATTAGAAAATTGAAATTCTTGATTTGAAGCGTAAGACACAGTTTTCTTAGGACTTTTAGTGTTTGTTAACATTGTAACTGGATTTGTAGCATTTACAGTTAAAACGTTTTCTTCTGTGTTTTCTGATGCAGTTGATGGATCAATATGGGAGTATGAAGTGCTGTTGCAAGGAATTGGAATCGAATTGTTGGTGGACAACATATCAGCGATTTTCACTTGACCATCTAAAGAGCTGTCAACATAACCTTCAGCCACAGTACTTGATTTCCATCCGCCCAATCTCTTTAGTTGCAGAACATCTCCTCCAGAATTAGCCAACAAGGTTGCAGCTGTTCTGCGAAAACAGTGTCCAGTGAAACCCTTTGGATCTTCCAATTGCAAATAGGTAGCAATTAATTGGGGAAATTTGGCTATTGAGTTATGGCCATAGGGTTGATTGACTACTTTCCCAAGCCGTACTTGAAAGAAAAACCTTTCACTATTCACGTGTTTCCTTAAATTTATATATTATTTAACAATGTCGATCCAACTAGCATTCATGATTACAAATGCTCGAGATTTGTATGTTTTAGTATCAGGTATGGCAACAACGATCTTATCAGAAATGCTAATATCGGATATTTTCAGCTTAAACAATTCATCGCTTCTACAGGCACCAGAAATGCCAATGATTAATGCAACCTAAAATATTATACGCATAGAAGTAAAAATGCAAGATATTAACCTTCTGGGCCAGGAAGTCATTTGCAGCATTTTTTAAAAAGTCATCGATATTTTGTTTTGTAAAAACACATGACTTTTTTGGGACATAGCCAACATTTTTCCTTTTCAAGTATGCTATCAATTTAGCGAACTTCGAGATGTCAACTTGATGTTTAATGTTAAGAGTACTTTTCAACATGGAATATGTTGACCATAATGTACTAGGTTTTTTACTTTCCCC
Source organism: Photinus pyralis (assembly GCF_008802855.1). Classification (NCBI taxonomy): domain Eukaryota; kingdom Metazoa; phylum Arthropoda; class Insecta; order Coleoptera; family Lampyridae; genus Photinus; species Photinus pyralis. Next base: position 51,073,179 of record NW_022170249.1, read on the forward strand.
AACTTCACTAAAGTAAGCCAATACCACGTTTTCGGAATAAAAATTCTTTGCTCCTTTTTGAGCGCACCAATTCTTGTAACTGACATGTTTTTTCATATCGGGACTTACTCTTTATCGGCAACAAATTACTTGACAATTTTGCGGCAGCCGCTCTAAGTTCAGGTGGGGTGCTTTCCAAAACACTACAATCACTATCTGATGACATTTTTATTTAAAATAATGCACCGCCTGCACAAAAGGGAACTGAAAATGTCAACAGTTTTTCAATTTTTTATATGCAAAGCCTACCATTAAAATTATGGAAGAAGTGAAGTGTATCCTAATCCAATTAAATATGGAATTTGTTATATTACAAGGTAGATTGTGAATAATAGCTATTTGTGTATTAAGAGCGCAAAATGATATATTGTCGATTGAAAGAGACAGTTGACGCGCGACGAAGGAGCGCGGCAATCTCTTGAAATCGACAATCAATTTGCGCTCGAATTACACACAAGGTTTTTTCTACAATCGAGCAGTTAACATATTTCCAAAAATTTAAATTTTTCACTCAAATCATTTTAATCTTATGCCCAAATGAAAGATGTCATTTACTCGTTGTCATTGGATACTCTGAGCAATGCATATTTGATTTATAGTTAATAATTGGGAGAGCGAGCGTTTTTTCTATTTTGTCGCTTATAAGCGACAAAGTGACATTCCTCGAAAAAGATGACGTTTGCGTTGTCAAATACGAGCGCAAATGCCTACTTTGGATATCGATTGTAGAAAAAATAGTTTTTCTAAGTACTTTTGGTAACCTAAAATTCGAGAAAATTTTTCTACACAATTTAATTGTCTCTTGGATTTTTAAATTTTTAACTATGTGGACCTCCGGCCAACGCGTATAAGCGTCTACTAAAATAAAATAATTATGTCCTAAGAAAGGCCCAGCAAAATCTATATGAACTCTTTCGAATGGTTTCTGAGCTGGTTCCCATGGATGCAAGGGCACTTTTGAAGGATTGTTTTTATATAAATTGCATTGATAACAATTTTTAACTAAATTTTCCAAATCTGTTGTAATACCTGGCCACCAAACATAGCTTCTAGCTAGTGCTTTTGTTTTTGCTATTCCAAAATGTGTAGTATGAAGTTCCTGCAGAATTTTAGACTGCAAGGTTTTGGGAACAACTGCTTGCTGTTGTTTAAATATGCAGCCGTTTTGTAACGAAAATTCGGTTTGATTAATACCAAATCTATCCTGCATCTGTATGTTGTGACCTAACTGTAATCCTACCAATAATTTTGACAGTGTAATATCTTTAGCAGTTTCGGTCTGTAATTCTTTAAGTGTTATGGGCAGGATTTCAATTTGATGTATTTCAAATAAATCCAGTTCATCGTGCAAATATGCATTTGTTGCAAATCCCGGTAATCGAGACATCGCATCTGCATTTGCATGTTGATCCGTTCGTTTGTACTTAATTGTATATTGAAAACTTTGCAAAAAGAATGCGTAATGTTGCATTCGAGTAGCCGTTAACAGTGGTAAACTTTTGGATTCTGAAAATATGTGTACTAACGGCTTATGATCTGTGTAAAGAATAAATGGCCTGCCACATAAATAACAATAAAATTTTTTATACCAAATATAATATAATGCTATATGCTTCTTTATCGATTTGTGCATATTTCTGTTGCACTGCTGTAAGCGTTTGTGAAGCAAAACATATTGGTCATTCTGTTCCATCTGCATACGCATGCGAAAGTACAACACCCACTGCATATGGGCTAGCATCGGTCGCTAAAATCAACGGCAATTTTGGGTCGAAGTGTGCTAATACCCTAGGCGATTGAATTTCTTTTTTAATGAGTTCAAATGCCTTTGCACATTCTTTACTCCAATGAAAAGAGACTCCAACTTTCAGTAAATTATAAAGTGGATGTAGTGTGGCGCTCGGATTTTGTAAAAATCTGCCATAATAGTTCACTAACCCAAGAAAGGCTCTTACTTCTGTAATATTTTTAGGAGTCCTAGCATTTTGAATTGCCTCGATTTTTTGTTTCGATTTATGGATCCCGTGTTTGTCTATTGTGAATCCACAATATTCAATAGAATCCTTCAAAAATTCACATTTTGATAAATTTACCCTTATATTATGTTTAGCTAATATGGCTACTACCGACTCTAAACGTTTGTAATGTGCATGATCATTTGGCGCTGTAATTTTAATGTCATCTAAGAACACTGAAACCCCTTCAATACCTCTTAAAATATTTTCAATTGTCCGTTTTGAAATCCCCACATAGGTATACGGATTTTTCCGTTTGCTTTAACAACCGGTACGATTGGAGTTGCATATTCCGAAAAATCAAATCTTTGTTAAAACTCCCTCACTTTCAAGGAATTCCAGTTCCTTTTCTACTTTTGGTAATAATGTATATGGTACTTTTCGTGGTTTAAAAAAGAAAGGTGTAATGTTATCTTTAAATTTAAGGGTTGCTTGTAATCCTAAAATTTTGCCTATTTTCTCATCAAATACTGTATGGTATTTATTCATAATATTCTCCAAAGCTAAAGGATTAGGACTTATTTGAGAGTTTGTAACCTGAGACACATCAACAAAATCAATGGCTAACTGACGAATCCACTCTCTACCTAGTAGTGGTTTGCGATCAAGATTTATAATGTACAAATTTAATGTTTTTGTGATATTCTTGTAGGTAACCGTTATTTCTGCATACCCCATTACCTCTAATTCATTTTTGCAATATGTAATTAACTTTAAGTTTGTAGTTTGCAGTTTTAAATTTGGAAAGAATTTTTGAAACAAATTCCTGCTAATAATACTTACAGCCGCTCCACTGTCAACTTCGAATTCCATCAGTACGTCGTTTAATTTCAAAGTTACTGCGAATTTCTCTCTGTAATTGATATGTTCGGTGTTAATGGAAAGTATTTCTTCCACCTGATTTGCATTAGCCTTATTTTTCAAACAAACTTTACTCACGTGCCCCTTTGCGTTACAACTTGTACAATGTAAATTTTTCTTCATGCATTTGTTTGCTGTATGATTATTAATGCCACACCTAAAACATACAATTGGTTTGTTGGTAACATTTGTATTAGTAGTTGTACTTTGATTTTTACTAGTGTTATTAAGTCTTTTGTTTTTGTATGTAATCTGGTTAACACTGCCACTTGCATTGTGTAGTTGGGCTGCGTCCCGGTGTGACGTCTCCATGCTAATTGCTACTTCAATGGCTTTTTCAATCGTCACATCTTTTACTTCTAATAACCTTGATTGAATATTTTGGGCTCGTAATCCAAAAACAAATTTATTCCGTAGAGCTTTCTTCAAGTACTGACCAAAATTGCATGTAATTGCCAATTTCTGTAATGCCGTTAAGTAATCTTTGACCTTCTCTCCTTCGTGTTGTTTCCTTTGCAAGAATCTGAAGTTTTCTGCTATCTCTAGTGGTTCCGGGTTGAAGTGGGACTTCATAGTATCCACCAATTCAACGTACGTCTTCGTATTTGGTAACTCAGGCGAGATTTTGTCGCAGAGTACATCGTAGGCTTCCGGACCCATGTAGTGTAAGAAATAGCTACTTTTCTTGTCTTCTGCACCCCAAATATTGTAAAGGCGCTTTCCAACCTCATCAGCCACCTGTCGAACTGCTTCGTTGTATCGTAATTTTCAATAGAAAACACTGTATGTATAAAATGTAATGTAGATGTTTGTTTTTGCTGTTCGTCCATTTTGTATTCGGAATGAGAACAAGCACGTGTAGTCGCGTAGTAATGTACGAGTAAATTACCCCATGCTTTCTTCTTTTATCCTCGTCGCCAATTTGTTGTGTTTGTAAACACCCAATTAAGTAAATGTAGACAATATTTATCTTATATTAAAATAAACAAATATTACAACGATAGAAACATCTTACTCGTGTGAAGGTCGATCGAAGAAGAAGGTAGATGTCGCTTCATTTTATCCAATCTCTACTTTAACATAAATCAGTGGCGTAACATACTTAGGGTTAAGTCATAACAGTTTCATTAGTACAAAAAATGTCAGTTTTCGGGACGAGGAAGATAGTTGCTGGACGACGCGTCAGCGGAGTCCAGCAACCTTCCGAGTCCCGAAAACGCATTTTTTGTACGAATAAAACATAAAATTTTTTCTCCAACCCCCTTTACTTCAAATTGTATTCGAATTTAGATTCAGTCACAGTTTCACTAGTATAAAAACTTCTGCTTTCTTGTCCTCACGTGTCATGCCACTCTAGTTTTTAGGTTAACTTATAACCTATTCGTTCTTACTTCTCACCTCTCGCGACTTTGTAGGGAGCAAATCTTGAGGTAGCATGTTCTGCCGTTTCTAAAATCTCTGGCGGAGTGCAATCCATGTCGCTATCAGTTTCAGTCATTTCTATTGTATACACAATTAATGTTATATTTTGTATTGAAATAAAAAACTTACCATAGGTACAGTTTTTTGATTAAAATTAATTGCAATAAACTTTTGAAATTTTTGAATTCAAAATGACAGATAATAGTGCAATGGGTCTGAAGTAGATGGCGTTACGCGCGACGACGGGTTGTATACGTGTTAAAATTACGTTCACCGAATATGTAAATTAAGTTATACACGGTTTAAATAAAAATAGCGAGCGTAAATCATTTTCAATCCATGTACAATGTACATACGTATAGGTAACATCATTATTTGCATTGCATATGCAAAAATATTTTATTTGTATGTATAGAAATATTTTACAACCTGCAATGTAAAACGATGTCAATGTGACATATCTCCGTGATTGTAATTTTTTAATTGGCCAACTTTCAAGGTCAATTTCTTTTTGGTACTAGGACCAAAAGTATCCACTTTTTGTACAGTTGCCATGGTGAAAGCGATTAATCCGCAAAACGTCAATGTTACGTAGGTACCGAACACTGTCACAAAATAGCGTCTTATTCAGGTGGTTGGAGAAAAAAATATATGTTTGGTTTTTCCTCAAAATGGCCCTCACCGGCTGCTATAAGTTCGTCATTGTCCCTAAATGTTGTCTCCCTTAATGTTTTTTTGAGATTCGGGAACAAAAAATAACTACAGCAGCTTTTGAGAGTCTGGCCTTGTGCACCTGTAGGTATATCAGTTTCCGGAAAACTTGACTACTGCAAACAAGGTTCCTATTTCGAATCACGACATTGGCATGGGAAGTTTGTATAATTATGTATAGGTATAAAGCGTTGGATTAGTAGAGTAAATTGGGTTGAAATCCAGCCCAGTTTAAAAATAACGGCAACTAAAAAATGCAGAGCCGTCCTTAGGCCGGTCCCACATTGGAAGCGGAATTTCTCCGGACCAGACGGTCTGGCCTGGTCGGGTCGGGTCTGGTGGCCAGACTCCAATGTAGGAGTACAGTCCAGACGCGGCGCTCCTGCAATGCAGCTAGGTTTCATCAAAGCTTCCATGCAACTGGAAGAAAAAACAAACCTGTTTGATTGTGGTCAGACCAGTTCAGACCCGACTCTCCTCCCCGGAACGTGTATTGGCTGCAGTGTAGGAGGGGCGGCGGTGCGTCATGTGTTTGTTTTCTTCAGACCCGGACCAGGACCTCTCAGACCGTCTGGTCGCTTCCAATGTACGACCGGCCTTAGGGTGGAGCGAGTGGAGCGGTCGCTCCAGGCCTCGCGCTGAAAAAGGCCTCGCAGCTTACTCTCGCCAAAAAATAAATAAAAATTTTGCTCGAATGAAAATAATCTAATAATGTTTTAATATAAGTATAAATATATAATATAATAATTATATAAAATATCGGTCTGATTACCGGCGCAATATATTTGTTTATTGTCCCTCTTGTTCTAGGCCCTCAACAGGCTTACGCCCAATTACAAAGTGATCTGCATAATAGCTTTTTTAGAGGTGCCCCTGCAGAAGGTTTTAGTTGTTCTATAATACTCCGGTATTTACCTTACGAATTAGGAAAACTGCAGGAAAGCCTAATTCGGAGTAGCCGGTAGGATTCTCGAAACTGATCTAAGGAAATTCCCATTTCTGCCACAGATGAAAAATTCCTACATCAGCCCAGGTTCGAACACCCGACTTCCGGTTTTGTAGCCCAACGCTCTAGCACTGAGCTACAAAGCAAAGATAATTATTGATTAATTAAAAAACCTACGAACCTCATTCGTACGAGATCGTCATTAGTCGCGAATAAAAGAATGCAAATGCAAAACATCGTTTGATAGAGGTGGAGGAGTGACAAGTGACGGAGCCCGAGCTTCGCGCTGGCCAGTGAGAGAGTCATTCTTGCAAGCTCCTCTCCCTGTCGCTTCGTGACAAGTCATTCAAAGTGCTTAAAACGAAGACTTTGCATGTATAATTTTGCAAAAAATTCCGGAGGAGGACCCCCGGGCCCCCCTCCCCAAGGGGCATTCTATACCCCCCTCGACAATCACTGTTAAAAAAGGCCCCGCAAAAATGTTTCGCTCCAGGCCTCGCATTTGCTAAGGACGGCTCTGAAAAAATGCAACGGAATATGACGGCAGCAAATTTTCAATATCCCCTCTGGTTCGCTCAGTTTCCTCAACGGCTCTTTCTTATATGTTGAGTCGCACCCTGCCTCATCAAATTTGTGTCGCTTTGCATCTTCTGTCACTATAATTTTCCAGTCTGCAATTCTTTCATTTATTTATTTTGAACTACTCCAAGTAGTTATTGCGCACCCCCTGGCCCTTGGCGCACCCACTTCGTAAAACTCTGTATTTTTCTTTTCACAGTATCGACATAATAGGTACATTGGTGAGTGGGTAAAATTACATATTCTCCGTCATTATACTTTAATCCTCTGTTACAATAATGTCACTGCTATACGTCCATCGACATTGACATTGAACATTCGTGTTTAATGAAGCGCCGGCCAACCCCAAATGGATACATTTCACTGGTTCGTTAAGTGACTATTGATTGGTGTATCGTTACTGCCTTTGATATAATTAAAAGTTAATGTTTAATGTCAATCTGTAACGAGTGGTTTTAAAAAATGCCTAATCCGAGGCCTAATCTAAAACAATCAACAAGGATGTAGATTGACGATGTCTATGGGATGTTTGCGCTATGGAAATGTGAACATCAAATATGACACATTTTTGCTACTGTATAAAAAGTTTTGGGTCCTTGCGCAACTGGGAAACCGTCGAAAGTTCATTAATTTCTAAAGGATCTTTAAGCTATTCTAAAGCGCGAACGATAAAGTTTGGTAAACCGACAGCGCACGTGGAATTGATGCAAATGGGAGGTAATGAAGAGCGGTAATACCATAATATTGTGGATGTTCGTATTATTAAAGGGAACCATTCCAGATCGGATGCAATAAAGTGGGAATTCTATCGAACGCGTTCAAATCGGCTCCTTCTTTGTCTTTATTAGCTGTAATTTTTTATTTGCATAATATATGCTCAATAGGCAGCTATCCAAGTTACATATCTGTGAGATTGCCTTAAAAATTTCAGATATCGTCCAATAATTAAATTTAGAGGGGAGAACCGGTATCACACCCTGCCAATTAAGACCACATTAATTGTCAATTGAATTTTTGCTTAAGTTCACAGAGATAGCAGAAAGAGTAACCATATTTACTATAAACGATTCTTTCATTTTATGCCAGTAAGAGGGGTGGTCACCACCATAAAAATTGAAATTACACGATGTGAATTAAACCCACTAAAACAAATGATTTTCCTTCATCAGTCACTATTGCTCGGTTTCACGAATGATGATTAAGGTTAATCAATGATTAAAAATATTAGAATGAATGAATGACCTTTGATTATACGCTCCTTTGCTTCCCATAATATTAATACTTAACGTTAATCATCGTTTGTGAAACCGGGCATATAAGTGACAGATGAGTAAATAATCCTCACAATTTGAAAATAAGGTAAATTCCTAGGTAAATTCTTTTCATCTCTTGTTGAACCACGGCAGTGAAATGGAAAGTTAGTCTTCTTAGAAAGACGCCATGTGACCAAAATTTAGTATCAATCTAACGGTGGTGGTTAATTTTCTGAGTTTTATATGAAGTGTAAATGTTAAACGGAATAACTTGTATTGCTTGCGGCCTCATGTAATTTTGCATATACACTGTTAAAAGTTTTTCGGTGTAGGTAAAGGTGAAAATGCAAAGTGTATGTTGTTTTCGTCTACACGAAATCTGGTAAGATTTACACCTTCTTACTATGAGACGATTGGTAAAACGCAATTGTGTAGAATTTCTAAAGACTTACACCGTAACTTGTAAAAGTACTCAATGTGGTGTAATTTTTTTCGTCAGTGTAAAGAATACACGGATTCTTCGTTAGATTAACACCAGATTGTGCAAATAGACTCAATATTGTGCGACTTGAGTCAGTCACCATTATTACTTCAGTCGGTTGTTCACATCTCTTGTATGACGCCATTGTACCTATTCAAATAAGGCAGCAAGTGCAGTATAGTCACCTTAGAAGCAGTTATCTGTATACGATTTCAATTTTGAATTAATTTTATTGTGCTAGTGAAAGTAATATATGAACGCAATTAAATTTAACTACAAAAAGTCAAAAACATTGTGAAGTGGTTAATGATCCCGGAGGACAGTACCTATGAAGTAGTTGCGGATAAAGGTATTATACACCTATTTAATTAATTGAAGATTCATAAAATCTTGCTTTTTAAAAAATACTGTACAGTTTAGTTGATGTGTGATGGTATTAGGGATGGCCCTATAACAATATATAGGTATAGAATATAGAATTTTGTTTATACAGGGTGATTCCTATAGTACCTGCCACCGTTTGGGAGCGTGTAGGTGGTGCGTAGGGGAGTATTTTGATATAGGACACTTGGGGTCGGAAATCTAAAATAAGGGTGCCAGAGCCAAATTTACCTTCTGGAATTTCGCGCCTGTAGGTAGGCAACCCAACCGGTCGGCGGTGCACACGGAGCGATCTCAGGGGGCGATGTGTGGCTGACACTTGATCAGAATTTTGTTTAAACCCACGAAATCCCGTCTGCAACGACGCGTATCAAGTGAATAAACACTATGGCAATAGTATAATAATAGTTGGCTAGTTGGCTAGATGTAGGAAGTGCATTGAGAACAACGGTGGCCACGTTGAACACTTGTAAACGTTATTGCTTTTGACTGTCGTTTTCCCTCCTTCCCTCCCATGTCGCTGCCTCGCGCTAACTCGCTCTGCATCGCTCCGCGCGAAACGTCGGTCGGTTGGGTTGCCTACATACAGGCGTGAAATTCCAGAAGATAAATTTGGTTCTGGCGCCCTTATTTTGGATTTCCGACCCCAAGTGTCCTATATCAAAATACTCCCCTAGGCACCCCCTATACGCTCCCAAACGGTGGCAGGTACTATAGGAATCACCCTGTATATACAGGGTCATTCTTGACGAGCGTCAGTTAGAAAGATATGGAAAACCTTTGAAAATTAAGCTAAACTGATAAGCCCTTTAAGGGTTTTGGCACATGATGAATTGAACTAAAATATTTTCAAAATGGCGCCACTTCCGGAAATACCGGAAGTAGCCATCAACTTTGTTATTTTAAATAGGGACCCCCTATTTTTTCTACATTTTCGGATTCTACGTCGAATTTGGAGTACAACGATACCCCATAGTTGACCCTTTGCTCCAAGGGCTTCGCCGATATTCAAGTTTTTGTGTCAAAAATTGAATTTGCAGGGATAACTTTAAAAATTTATTATTCGAAAACGGTGAGAGATATTGCAAAATAGTTTTCAATGCTTTATTAAGGAAAGATCGAATTTCCGTATGGTATGCGTAAGAGTCTAAAAAAGTGAGACTACGTCACTTTTTCAAAGCTCTCAACTTTTAAACTTTTAAATATCCGTAACTCCATTTTTTCAAATGGCACCCCCCCTTTTGTTCTTCACCCTTGTTTTCCTTTTTCCCAGACCTTTAATTTGATGCAAAATGTCAAAAGCTGCTCCAAACGGTTTCCGAGATATTCCATGTTTTAGTTACTTCTTGTGGAAAGTTGATAAAAAAATTAAATCGCTTAATGTTATTCTTTTGTTTTTATTATGATAATGTTTAAACGTCAAATTTTCGCTGCTTGAACTTATACTTCTCGTCAATAATGGCTCGTTTGGGTTACACTAATGAAGATTTTTTGAATTTAATATTAATACACGGTTAATGTAATCGAATAGCTGCCAGGACTTGTCGTCTTTTTTCCGAAAGATACCCTGACAAGGCGCAACCCACAGAGGCTACAATTCGCAAATTGCTACAAAATTTCAGGAATAACGGTATCTTTCAAACAAAAATACAAAAAAGGAAGCCTGTGGTAGACTCTGAAGAACAAGAAATAACTGTACTGGCGTATTTTGCTGCAAATCCAACTGCATCGCTCAATGATATCCAACGAGAAATTGAGAAGTATAAGGTCAAGCAGCGAAAATTTGACGTTTAAACATTATCATAATAAAAACAAAAGAATAACATCAAGCGACTTAATTTTTTTATCAACTTTCCACAAGAAGTAACTAAAACATGGAATATCTCGGAAACCGTTTGGAGCAGCTTTTGACATTTTGCATCAAATTAAAGGTCTGGGAAAAAGGAAAACAAGGGTGAAGAACAAAATGGGGGGTGCCATTTGAAAAAATGGAGTTACGGATATTTAAAAGTTTAAAAGTTGAGAGCTTTGAAAAAGTGACGTAGTCTCACTTTTTTAGACTCTTACGCATACCATAAGAAAATTCGATCTTTCCTTAATAAAGCATTGAAAACTATTTTGCAATATCTCTCACCGTTTTGGAATAATAAATTTTTTATTATACCTGAATCATAATCTCTGTTTTAAACACTCAAATGCGTGCGAAAAAAGGCCTTTAAAACACACGTGCTTTAAAGTTGCTAAGTAACGATACTTCAAGTACGACTTTTGAAACTGTCATCTGGGTGAAATAAAAAATCTTCCTAAGTCGCTTTCTGTAAATGCAGAACATTTCTTTGGCTTGTACCTATCCTTTGGTTGAAGCTTTTACAAAAGCGCGTAATTTAGGGTATGCTTCCAAATCTGTTCCACTTTTTAATCGCAGCATTGCTTTAAAGTTTTGAATGAATGCACCAAAATATAGATTTAAATACCTTTGACATTTCCTTCATATATGCCAGCATTATCGATGCATTTAAGACTTTATTCGTAAGTAACTTCCTACTCATCCATGGAAACAACTTTTCATATTCTTGATAATAAGCTTTACTGGATTGAGATTTTACACCTACCAACGTTTGTTTAGATTTTACAACAAGCGATTTAATGGACGGTGTATTATCTTTTTCAACGGAAATCGTTTTATTCACAAAGACGACGATTTTTATAAGCAAACGTCAAGTGACATTTCCATGGCAATCGTGAAATTACGAACACCCAGCCCACTTAATTTAACTGTATTCGAGTATAACGTCAATATGATTTCATTGAATTTCCTATTTTTAAATTATACTGCAGGTATAATAAAAAATACTATAAGATACACGTGTATAATTGGTCTTTAAAGCACTTGCAACGTTAAAGGCACTCCGCTTTGCGTCGTGCCCTTAAACTCGTTGCGCGTGCTTTAAAGACTTGATTATACACTTGTATCTTAATATACTATTTAAAATTACCTCTGCAAATTCAATTTTTGACACAAAAACTTGAATATCGGCGAAGTCCTTGGAGCAAAGGGTCAACTATGGGGTATCGTTGTACTCCAAATTCGACGTAGGATCCGAAATTTGGAAAAAATAGGGGGTCCCTATTTAAAATAACAAAGTTGATGGCTACTTCCGGTATTTCCGGAAGTGGCGCCATTTTGAAAATATTTTAGTTCAATTCATCATGTGCCAAAACCCTGAAAGGGCTTATCAGTTTATTTTCATTTTCAAAGGTTTTCCATATCTTTCTAACTGACGCTCGTCAAGAATGACCCTGTACATATATAAATTAGTTTACCTATGTATTTCGGTAGTTTTATATTGTCTATGTATATGGACTATATATACATACTTGTTTAAATAAATAATTTTATTTAAACAGTTCTAGTAGCAAACGTTTTCGCTCACTTCCCTCCACCCTCCTCTATATTCACAAAAAAGAAACACTGGAGTGCGGGTATAGTAACACGAAAATTCGTAGAAATTTCTACACCGCAAATGGTTACCTTGACCGTGATTTAACGAAAACTGTGTGTAAAGTTTACACATCTTCGTGTGAAAATACCTACACCAACACGGGGTAAAATTTTACCATTATCATTTGGTAGACTTTACCAAAATGGATATGGTACAGTCTACCATTCCTCGTGTGGTCGACCACTTTCCGTGTTGATTTTTACACGAAACTTTTTACAGTGTACCGGGTGAATATTTTAAAACAGAACATAGGCAATTAACATGGGAAAACCGTTTTTTGCAGATCGTTTCTCCACATGTCAACTTTTGGGGTCTACAATGAGTCAATGACACCAAACAAAAGAAGATTTTTTTTCTATTTCGGTGTCACAATGATGATTTTGTACAACTGTTTTCCGCCGAAAACAGTTGTACAAAGACAGTATGATTATAGTCGTTTTTTTTTGGTAACTCATCTCTTAAGTTGGCAGTTACTAGTTAGTACAAGCATATATATTCTCTTATATATATGAGTACAAGTAGGTACTTCGTTGGGTACTTCCATGTTTGAACTTCAAAATGTCAGTCTTACTACGCTGCCAACCTAAAACTTAACGGCATAAAAAGTGTTCCCAACATAAAACATGTTAGTTCTAATGTTCCCTATAGTTTCTGATAATGATTTTTTTAATTAAATTAAAGCACCGAAATAGAAAAAAATAGTATGAAAAACGCGTGTTACAATGCTTTATTGTAATACTCCTATCTTGCGGACACTCGTGGCTACGCTTCGCGTCGCCACTCGTGCCACAAGATAGGTCGCATTGTAACACTTGTCTTTCAATATACTATTTTCTCATCTAATGATATACGAATTAGTTTATTTTCAGGTGTTTTTCTCATTTTTTTATCAAAAATTCGGCAATAAATCCAATTAGCAAAATCATGTTAAGCCATGGAAATTTCCTAAAGAATTGAAATAGGTTTTCACACAGAATCAATTTAATTAGTATTTATTTATACGAAAATCGGAATAACAACGCTATACTAATCTGAACTAGAACTGCAATTGTGGCAAATGATAGAAATTATCAAAGTTCGTGGGAGATCGAAGGGACTTTCTATTAGTCAGTTTTGACTATCAGTAGGATCTTATCGGGTGCTACCATATTCCCTTTGTTGGTACCCACCTCCGACGTCGCGTTCACCCGACATTCGCGTTTGCACTTTTTACAAATAAATATGCAAAAATGCGCTAAAAGGGCACTGTGAATATTGAAGCAATTAGGCCCAACTTTTGGCACTACATATTATATCGCGAAAACTCAGTTTGAATTTTATTCGGTTCATAACTAATGGAGAAGTCAAAAGGGCTATCCTTATTATTTGACCCACATTTCCAATTAACGAACTTCGTTCTACAAATTTGATAAAGAATCCACCTGCAAAATTTCATCGTAATGGGTCCATCCGTTGTCTTTTAAATCGATGGACATGAATCTTTCGAGCGAGCGATTGGACGATTGTGAGAATAAACATGTTAACCCTCTTGAGTTCCCGTTACAAAAGATCTACACACTTTTTTGCAAGAAGGATGATTGGCGATCTTCAGGAAGGCAGATCGCAAAACTTCTTATTTTGCCTACGACTTGGTTAGCGACATTTCCGCATTCTCTGCGTACGTAAACAATTATTAGGCGATGTTAAACAGTTCATTACGTCCTTTAAATTTTCGTGATAATCTGTATTTTGCCTGGGTGTACAACAGCGGCACTAGAATTAATTTACTTCAAACTTTTTTTTCTTTTTTTACGATAACCATCCGAACTCACGTTGTTATATTTTACGTTCCAAACAAAAATACTGGTCGTGCCGGTTGTCTAAAAATCGAATCTGGTTCAATCTCAGCAACGGCTTTCCCAACTCGAATCTTTTCCAATTTTTATCATAAATCACGTAATACTATTTGCTCTACTGCAATCAAGATGTGAATTAATTACTCTTTTCATAATACACATCGAATGAAAAATCTAATTCTCATTACTCTTTTCATAATACACATCGAATACGCGAAAAATCTAATTCTCACTGTTGTTTTTACTAAATATTGCCCCTTTTTAATATCAAGTGAAAGTCTGCCATGTTTTTCAATTGTGCCAATTGTAATAGTTATTTTCATGAAAGTACAGAGGAAAGAGGTGGGACCAACTATCGAAAGTTGCTGATTAACCTCTTCCTAATCAAGAGAGTGACCTAATGCTCAGCTAGCACTAATTAAGAAGATGAAGAAGACCTAGACATGTCGGATCAAGAGTTTTCCGAATCATTTTTCAGTTAACTATAATAGGTACCACCCAAATGAAATGAAGTATTTCTGTTGAACGTTGTAATGGCATATTTTTAATGAATCTTTCTTACTTAGTAGATACCTTTGAAAAACCTAATATACTCAATCCTCATACCCAGCCAAAGAATTTAAATGTACTTGATTTGAGTGTAGGTAAGGATTAAATCTCTCTCGAAAAAGGTGCAGGATTTCCCCACATTGTATGAAAGTATCCAGGATTTTCCTCTGGACGAGGATCACACAATTACTAAAAATAAGCTTCAACTACAACATTTTTCAATATAGAAATGTTTTGTATGTTCTAAAGCAGGTATAGGTTAGTAACTGGTATATAAATTCTGAAACAATTAACTTAACCTCTTAAGCTGAAGACAAGTTTGTATCTCAATGTAGTCTACATTCGATATTAAAAATTCCTTCAAAGCCCTTTAAAGTAATTTCATTTCAATTTACTGCGCCCAACTTGCCAAGTTAACGAGCACTCTCCAGTTTGAGAAACGCTGCTTTAATGATCTGCGCTCGTTGCTATGTGCAAACAAAGAATTTTGAATCGACGCCATAGTTTGGTTCATTTGAATTTTCTTAAACAATAAAGGCTTAAAATAACTCCTAGCTCGTGTAGCGAAAGAAATTATGAAAACGTCACAGGAAAGGTAGTTTAAGGTACCTACTGCTGATGTAATACCTAGATCTTACACAGTTTACACTATCTGTGCGGCATTTTGTCAAAAGTTCTGATAAATCGAAGTCGCCATCAAACCTACGGGATGAATTGTCTATGCGTAAGATACTACATTTTTATACAGGCTGATTCAAATTCGAGAGCCACCATGGGGATCTTGGAAACTGTAAGAGATAGGTAGGTAGTTTAAATTTGGCAAAGTTGCGTATTTTGATGGTTAATAAAATACGGTTTTGAAACTGAAAAAATTCCGACTACTCTCGGAGATATCCGAAAAAAAACGAAATTGTGCAAAATCGTTTCTATTTTTAACCGAAGTTATTTAAAAAGATATTTCAAAATAAATGACACATTATTATGTACTTGGTGCAAGTGGGGACGCGAGACGCATGATTCTGTCGAAGCTCATGTTATACAGGTCTAATTGTGATTGGCGGTTTATGTGAAAATTCATAAAGAAGGAGAATATTTCATCGTGGAAGTGGTGAATTTTTTAAATGCGGGCGACAACGTGTAAAAAGCGTTTTTTTTTATTGGTGACGGTTTGTTTACGTGATTTTTATGGTTTTATAGTTTATTGATTAAAAATATACAAATAAAATAAATTGATTCTAAATCTTGATTTGGTGATCGATACGACACGTTGTGGTATCTACAATTAATAAGCTCGACGAAAATGCCACACGTACATTAGGTGTTAATTCAAATTAAGATAATTTCCTTTAATTAGGAAATTCCAATTAAAAAAGTTAATTTGTACGAGTTATCTGGACAGGTGTTTTATTATATGGGTAGTACTTATAGCACTCAGCAATATTGATTTAGTATTCTGTGAATCAAACTATTCATTTTAAAAAACTAACAGAAATTTATACTTCTCTCTATTGGGTGGTTTCATCATAATACAGAAAAAAAGCGTCAGTGGTCGATTTCGTTTTCGAATAAAACATATATGCTAATTTATCTTATAGGATTGCTTTCGTTAGAGTTAACATGTTTCATGTAGGAAGAAGTATTAACAAGAGTATTATATGCATACACAAATGTTATTCAATCTCAGAAGCTTGACTGAAATCTGAATATCATTAAATTTCATGTTTTTCCCGAAACAAAAACGATTTTATTTCTTTTCATTCAGTCACATAAAGAGAATTTTCAATCATATTCTTGTAATACGGATCAAGACATCTATATAAATAGGCTGTCAATTTCTCAAGTTACAAAACGAAATAGGTATATATGATACGGATTACACTCATTCGATATGAAAATCAAAAGATCATTTCGATATTTGTGGCTCTCCGGATATCAGGACGCATATCCGGTATCACTATTGATTAGAAAATGTAATACTACCGAATTTAAGGGACCGCACGTGTTATAGCTTCGTAATCTATGCAACGGCGAGATCCTGAGCCGGATTCCACGAAGTTTTTGGGGTTATATGGGTCAAACGTTCTTGTAACTCATAAAATGAAAATGTGTGTATACTTAGCTGCAATCTGATGATACCAGACATATTAAATATGTATGAAACAAGAAATATTAGCCAAATATTTGTAGTTTAATGAACCAACATCAAACTTAATATAACCTTTATACATATTTCAAGTTTATATTCTGTTATTTTTGCGAACGGGGCTTACAACATTTATGGGGTGTACTTAAGGATATTGCAACTTGGCAATAAAATTTAAGCATAAATGTTGTATCTGGAGATTTTACAGTTGTATGCTTATGTTATATGCTCGGAAAATGGTATAAATGATTAATTCAGGCTCAAATGTAAGGAAACTTTGAAAACTTAGTTGTACTACTCCATAGTAGCAATTTTAATTCAAATATGTTACTGCACGAAATGGATTCTTTGTGTACAAAAATTAACTACTTACCTATAGGTATTTAAAATTGTTGATTCATTCTTGAAAGACGCAACCTTTTTTCTTAAATGGGTATTGAGAAATGCCTACCACACCCCCCCCCCCCTGCTCACAGCTCACTGCTGTTGTTGGAGATCTCTCAGCAGGGGGAGTGTGCGACCTGCCCCCACTAAAGCCCTTTTCCCAATTCCCTCTGTATAGGCTTAAAAAAATGTTTGTAATTTTGTTCGCATACACTGGCTAATGTCGTACAAGAAACTCTACAAAAAAGTTCAAAACAATTTTTTTGTGAGTTTCTTAGTTTTTGAGAAATTTTAAATTGAACAATTAAACCATTCATTTTATAATTTTTCTTTTGCACTTTTCTCAGACAGTAATCCTCGTAGCGAAAAATGTTACATATAAAAAAAGATGTGCCTTGATGCGCTGTATAAAAATGTCTCATCTATTTTTTGCGTCAGATTGAAAATAAAGGCACCAGAGGTAAATATAGTCGGAAGATCGCAGTTTTATGAAAATTTGACATATTTGACCGCCCCTCCCAAACTTAAGCCCCGGGATCTCGTCGCTGGCAGACATAACTTTTTCTACTTCACATGTCTCAGGATGCTTTACACAAAAAATCAGCCATGTAGCGATAATAATAATAATAATAATGGTCATTTATTGAAGGATAACACTGTACATACTAATAAACAGAATTCATGACTATTAAATAGGAAATAAAAAACTAACGTCAGAGTCACCTTCAATAGGGCGAAGTTCAGATTTATGAATAGGAAGTTTCATAATGTGCTCTTCGATTTAACCCTAATACTTAACAATAATTTTTATTGAAAGAAAGAATACGTCCCGAGTACAAAATTGAAATTATATTAATTAATTTAATATGAATTAGTTGGTTGTTTAACTGATTAGTGGCGTGCCATTTGCAATAAATGGCAATAATAATTTATAGATGAAGAAGATAAATAAAAAACAAAAAAAAATAAAATAAAAATAAAAGAAATTTTAAGTACTATTTTTTTTTATTTTCATAAATAGTTTTAGTAAGGCGATGTCTGAAAGAGGCAGTCCTAAGTGTTTTTACCCATTCAGGCAGTGAGTTATATAAATTACTAACGGTATATGAGAATGATTTTTTAAACAAATGCGATTTATGGATTGGAGGTGTGATAAAATTTTTCTTTCTGATATTTACGTTGTGAATATCATATCTAAATTTAATTTTGTCAACAAGGTAATTCGGTTTCTTAGTAGTTATAATTTTGTGAAATAGAACTACTGAATGCAGAACTCTTCGGTTATACATATTTAGCCATTTAGATTCAGTTAATTTATGAGAGATACGATGGTGTTTCTTAATACCATATATGAGCCGAAGGCAAGAGTTCTGCATTCGCTGAATTCTTTTCACATCAAAGCTACCAAGACACGGTCCATACACAGTATCGCAGTGATTAAAGTGCGACAGTACTAGAGACTCACATAACAACATCTTCAATTTCTCACTTAGGCAGTATCTTTGATTAAAAATAAGTTTCAAATTTATATACGCTTTCCGTAATACAGAAGTAATATGTTGGGAAAATTTCAAACCATCATCTAAAATCAGGCCCAGATTTTTGGCAGTTTCTTTCACAAGCGGAGCCGAGTCTGCCACCTTAACATCCACATCTTGTTTAATTAAGTTTCTGGCTTTACGTTGCCCAAATACCATGACTACGGATTTCTCTGCATTAATTTTTAAACAGTGCTTTTCAGAAACATTTACAAGAGCATCAATGTCAGAATTAATTAATTTGTTAGCTAAAGCCACATTATCAGGTTGAAAATCTATTTGAAGCTGTGTATCATCGGCATATAAGTGATACCTGCAATGCTTGACATGATTTCTGAAGTTGCACGTGTACAACGAATAGAGTAATGGGCCTAGATTAGATCCTTGGGGCACCCAGGCAAGGAAGTAGAACTCCATTTAAAATTACCTTTTGAAAACGGGTAGTGAGGTAGGATTGCATAAGCTCCACAGCAGTGACACTAAATCCAATAAATCGCAAGATACTAAACAAAATTTGGTGAGAAATTGTGTCGAATGCTTTAGAATAGTCTAACATGACCAAAATCGATGTTCTATTTTTATCGGTAGCAGACAGTATATCATCCGTTATATTCAAGAGGGCAGTAGCACAACTATAACCTTTCCTAAAACCCGATTGGGTTTCAGGTAAGATATGAAGCGTAATAATTATGCTTATTTATTTGCTCTACCATTATTTTTTCTAAAATTTTTGACATAACTGGTAAGATGCTGATGGGACGAAGGTCCTTAAATAATTTAGGTTCGTTTATCTTAGGTAACGGTATAACATTAGCAGTCTTCCATATTTCTGGAAACACACAAGATAGTAGACAACAATTAATTATATGCATCATTACCGGCAGAATATCGGGAGAACTCATTTTAAGCATAGACACGCTTATACCATCACAGCCAACCGCATTTGTTTTAATATTAAATAGTATGCTTGATATTTGATTTTCATCCGATAATTTAAAAGAAAATAAGGTCCCAATTGGTTTGATAAGTGAATTATTATAAAATTGTTCTAATTCTGTATTTCCAGAAGCAGATGTCCTTCCAGCACTTAAAAAGGTTTCATTAATTTTATTAACATTACTTAGATCAGATGGGATAGCATTGTTAGATTTCTTTGCATGATATACATAGACGATAAGTTACTTTTTTTCGTAACCAGCTCTTAGACTATTAGTAGTTGTCGACAAAATGTTTTCTCCGCAGTCAGCTGGTTCTTGCGTTCAGGGAAAACCAAACCTCAGCTAAAACTTCCCCACGTTTTCCTTCTCGCCTGAGGAAAGCAAAAAGCCATACTCTCTTTTACGCGCAATTTGCCCTTTGCAATTTGAATGCTACGATTCGCGGTAAAACATTTTCAGTGGCGTAGCAGATGCGTCTTTCGCCTGTACTGAAATGCATAAAAGCGGAAATTAAAAACTGTCAGATGTCTTAAATCACAGACTGTTCTGTAGAATGATTTCCAACCAATACCCCTGGTCAATTTTTACAAGTCCGTTTTTCAGAATTGCAAAAATGGTTTGGATGGCCTGAAAAGTGGTTTGTGTTCAAAGTTTCCCGGCATAAATCTTTTGAGGGCGAATGTTCGGGAAACGAATCTTCCGGAGAGCTTCAAACTTCAGCTCTATTGGAATTATTTAGGTTCAATTCGTATTTTGACTAAGTGTTGAATAACTTTTGTAATGAACTACTCAAATATCAAATGAGTAAATTTTATTCTCGTTTAATCTATTCAATATGACGAAAAATACTTACATTTCAAAAAAGTGCCCGACATCAAATAAAATAATTAAAAGTAGTTGAGATATGTTCTATCGCAACACGTGCCAATTAAGTTGGTGTGTTTTTTTAAAGTGAACATAGTAATAATTGGACTATATATAGAGATACAACCTTCGGGGATTCTTTGAAATTGCTCCTCGAAGTCTTTTGAACTCTTGAGGTTTCCGAAGATCCTTTGAAAACGTTATAGGTATCTTCAGATCCCCGAGATCTCTTGAAAAACACGAACTTGTACACCAAAATCGCTCCCATTGGTTTCCACGTTGATTTAATACCTAATCTACTTCCTACAGGTAACCTAGAAATTTTAACATTTTATCTATGCATTTGGGTACCTACCTTGGAAGTACGAGTATCTATTTCAAAATAAAAAACTGCCTATACTTACCAATTGCTGCAGTTGCATTATTTGCTGTCCGAGTTGAATTTAGGACAAAAATCTGCACCTCCAGTCAAAACGTAGGGAACCAAAATAAACCAGTCATTTGGAGACCTCAGCAATCTACATTTCGATCTGTTAAAAATGGCATACCCCCATATATACGCACATAAAACATTGTAACGTATCTTGAAAAGTATGACACTATCTTAAAACCACAAAATAAGACGTGCCTTCGGGAAGCGTTAGTAATGCGATGGGAAATGAGCTTTTGTATCGTGAATCGTGTTTGCTTTAGAAATGAGAAGGCACGTCGAACTTTGTACAAAGGAATTTGACTGGAAAACAGACAATAGAGCGTCGGACTAAAGTTTCTGAATTCTAAACAAAACTTTTATATATAAATTTACATTCGCTCTCTTTTCAAATATAAGTTTGATTGGAAATCAATTCAAACCGATTTGAAAACAACTTTTAAAGTATTACTACAAAAGCTTCTCCCTTCAAGAAGGGACATTTCGCTTTGAACATTTTAATTAATTTTTTCGACAACTCTGATATTCAACGTCTCGTATAAATTTCCAATCGTATTGCTTTTATGAATAAGTTTCAATAAAAAAAGCGTCGTTCTTATAGGTATTTGATCCCCTCCATCGCATGGCACGCGTGGTGGAGACCTGTATAGAATGATAATCAGTTAATGTAACCTTGAGTACCACGAATATTAGTAGATTTTGTTCATACTTCAAGCACCTTCGATTAAAGCAGCATTATTACTGTGTAATACTGGCCAATTAAAACTGCATCCTAACACCCTATTTACATTTCGATTAAATAAATTTAATTTTTATGGTTAAGTCCTTCATTGCATAGATACCCAGTCTTATAGTTTTAAATTCAATTAATATTAAGTAGATAAGTTAGGGAACATACAGTTAACGTGAAAAAAGCTTCACAGTCCTGCATCGAGATAATTTCAGGAAAAATATGTAAGTAATTTAGATTCCTTTTTACCCAGAATGCACCTGAGTGGACATTGAGGCGGACTTCGTTCACCTTACTGGATAATAAATGACTCATTTATTACTTATTTACTTCTGTGAAGTCTTAGTGCTGAGATCTCAAACCTTTCGGCAGAACTCGTATCGACCAAAGGACCAGATGGAATCTACGCATTATTATTTAATTAAAAATTCGATTTTCCGACAATTATTTACATCTATACCATCTGCGCTATAAATTCATGTCGTTTTCCATTAATTTTAAAATCCTTAACGATGTGCTATGTGCTAGAGTCTTTCCGTTTGAAAAGGATGGATCATCATTCACAAACCTGATAGCCTGTGCCTCTGCGAACACGAAAACAAAGTGCATAGTAATGTCGCACCCAGTAGGTATTGTATTGTATTATCTCGATGGTTTGGAAGTATTTTCCATTGTTTGTTAATGTTTAAATAATATTGATCAACGCGAATGTGCGAAATCTGCGAATAAATGATGTTCTCTACTTTGCTACTGAAAATCATATATTTGCATATCTCAAATGTGTCTATGCTACATGCGCACTCACGAGGGTGCTTTGAAATTACACCATTCTCGACCTTTACGGGATAAAAATATAAATTATTTTGGATTTCATTACTGCTGCAAAGGATTAAGTTTGTTTCATTTCGCCCATTCAAAGTATTACTTAAATTAATTGCAACACAGCACAAGGATTAAACCCAAAGCATCACGAAAGTGTTTTATAGAAACTACAATCTCTGGATTATCCCTTTGTACAATATTATGCTGAATTATTAATAAATAATAAAACTACAGAGACGAAAAAGTCGAAGCGCTTTTTAATTTATGCGCTGTGTTTACATTTGCATATTATATATTCGTGGCAGTTTTAATGAATATTAAAATAATGCATATACCAATTTCCACAATGCAAATATCATATTTGTTTAAAAAAAGTCGGCAGTAAAATGTAATACTGGCAATAATGAGTAAAATTGGTACAATTTAATTTGAGGTACGTATACCTATTTTTCGTTAGGGATTGAATGTTTGGACTGATACAAAAATGCAGTCTGAAAATGAAGCGCCTGTTACCTCACTTACGCGTCGTGGTTTATAATCTGCACAAGCATCAAGTGAATAAAGTAAAATTAACCCAAACAACCGTAAATTAAATTAATGCAGGTTGGATAATTTGCATAAGCTAACGAAATTTAATACCTACACAACTGGGGGAAGATTAAGCGCACTATGTTGTTACTGTTTATTTATTTATTACTAAATGTGCACCATTTCAGTAAAATTTTTTCATATGCACCTGTTTGAGAAATTAGTTTCCTTCAAATACTAAAGCCCAGACACAAAAAATGCATTGCATTTTAGAAAACAAAATTTCTAGTCAATCCAGAAACGTAACAGCTTAATATGCATGCTTTTCCTAGTAATATTCGTTTTAACTTTTTTAGTAACAGCGTTCCCAATTATTTAATTGGATTTAATTGAAACCATATGCTCTTAGTCTATATTATTATAGGAACACTGTGGCAAAGATAAGGATGCCTACCATGGGGATCTCGGAGACTATATAGATGATAAGACGATGGCCAAATTAGGGAAAAGTTACACAAATAAGCAGTTATTATCATGCTGTAAAGAAAACCAAAAAATTCCAGCTACTTCCGAAGATATGCCAGAAAAACTGAAATTTGGCGATTTTGTTTTTATTTTTTCTGTTTTTGCTTAAGTTGTCAGCATCTATTATTTATTTTCCTTTATGACATTATATTTGTATTTTTTCTTTTGGTGCTAATTAAATTTTATCTCTACTAATTTCGCTGTAAATATATTTTTAAGGACCACAGTCTGTGCGCAAGCTGTCGAAGTTCGTCGCAGCGACGAACTTATAAATAAAGATGGATTGCTAATGCTGAATTGACAAATGACACCTACATGGGGGCAGCTACGATGTGCACTCACTTGGCGCGAAATTCAAATCAACTAATAAATAAGCATTAACCTCACGTTTTATAAATAAATTACAGTGACATATGTCATTTTCCAAGGCTGCAATAGTCTCAAAACTTGAGCACTAGGAAAATTCCCCTAGAAAATAACTCAAACGTGCACATCATGGCCGCGTCCATGCTAGGGCCATTTCTACCTCTATTCAACGGTTTGATCAGCAGTCCGTCTTAATTTATAAGTTCGAGGTCGAACACATTGAAAAGTCTGTAAATGGATTTAAACAAATAGGAATTCATCCATACTATTCTTTTCTATTCACAAGGGGAGCCCGGCGGCTAGAGGCACATCAAAAGCCCATTGTGCCTACCCTCTTTCCTTCGCATTTAGAGTCTGTTCCTCCCAATAAAGAAGGTTTAACCTAAGTTGCATCCTCCCCGATTTCAGACAACTGTCTCCAATACTCCAATAATTGCTTATCGACAGTTCCTAGTTGCTCCAATGTGTGACCTCTAATTTAATTCAGTGTAGAATAGATACAACCGATAATATCGTTTTACGTGATAAAAAGAAGTACATAATATAAGGTTTCATATCTGACGCTGCGAGTTAGGTTCCTCTGACAAGGGGATAAGGAAATTTCTGCTGCCTCGTCATTTTTTGTAGACCACCTTCGATTTCGAAATCCAATGAAAATTAACAACGTATCTCTGCCATTGTTTTCCGTCATGAAATAGGCGTTTTAAGTCAGTTTGGTGTAGAAAGAGGGGATGAGCATTCTGGATTTGATAATCAACCAGGAAAATTAGAGTCTCGTTTTGGCATCCGAAGAGTCACTACGAGAACTTAGCGTTTCAGTCTCAATAATTAAATCCATCGTTCGGGATCCACCGAGCTTCGAAGAGAAGAAAATTATGTAGTTCCAAGCGGCAGTCTAATCCACTATAGTGGTTTTTGGAAGTTAGTATTTTGCCCGAGTGGAAAAGTTTTGCGTTTAACGGAATCCCAGTTCTAATTTTGGATTATTATAACAATCGTTCGTTTTAATTATTTTCACTACCCTTGGTGAAAGTGCGTGCGTGAAATTTGCGCGCGTTGGATTACCACCAAAGTGTCTTTTTCATAAGGATTAAGCGAAAGAAAATTCCGCGAAACCTTTCTGTGTCGAGTTCAAACACCTCGTAATCGTATCGTGCTCCGATATAAATGAAGACATTGTTCTTATTAAATACCATCGTGCTAGTCAGCGAATTCCAAAAATATTTCGGGGGCTCCGTAGACCGTAGTACCACGAAGTATAGAAAAACTCTCGTCAATTTCCAGCGTAAAGTGCAATCGCAATAGAGAAAATTAGTACCCCACTTAAATTAAAAGTTATGTTTATTTTGTGCCACTAATGGCCAATTGCACCGTCAAAATTAAGTATCCCTTAAAGTTAAGCATAACTTAAATACCATAATGGTTCGACTTAACTTTAAGCAAGGCTTAGGTAATTTTGTTGGTGCAACTGGGCATAAATATCATAATTAATGAATGTGAAAAATGAACTTTTGACTTTAGATCTTTCCATGAGAAGAAAGACAACCACGACAAGGTTCATTACACAAATTGTATTGTTGTTGTAAATGTCAATCTATCATCTGTATTATCCATTTAAAAAACAAATTTTGAAATATTACTAGATTAATTAAATTCAGAACAAGAGATTGTAAAGTCGTCAAAAACTTATGTAAAATTGTTTTTCTATTTCGGTGTCACAATGATGATTTTGTACAACTGTTTTCGGCCTAAAACAGTTGTACAAAGACAGTGATTATAGTCGTTTTTTTTTTGGTAACTCATCTCTTAAGTTGGCAGTTACTAGTTAGTACAAGTACAAGGTACTTCGTTGTACTTCCATGTTTGAACTTCAAAATGTCAGTCTTATTACGCTGCCAACCTAAAACTTAACGGCATAAAAAGTGTTCCCAACATAAAACATGTTAGTTCTAATGTTCCCTATAGTTTCTGATAATGATTTTTTTTTTAAATTAAACCACCGAAATAGAAAAAATAGTATGAAAAACGCGTGTTACAATGCTTTATTGTAATACTCCTATCTTGCGGACACTCGTGCCACAAGATAGTCGTATTACAATAGGTCGCATTGTAACACTTGTCTTTCAATATACTATTTTGTATATCTTATTGTATTCTCATCAAAAGATATATCTGAGTTTGCAACCAGTCTTATTAGACTTTCTTAGTTAGTGGGATAAAGCGATCCCACACTTGGAGAGTTTCCACTAATTATTGCGTCAACCTAAAGCCAAATAAACTGCTGGGCTGTGACTAAGGAGATACATAGGTACTTAAGTGTCCCAATATTTTCCGTGTCTGTTTTTCTTTTACTATTATACCGAAGGTTAATTATTTCTGTCGATTGTTATTAAATTGGATGAATTAAAGGTAAATTAAAGGAGCGAACCGATTGAGCTAGTTACCGAAGCTCGCTATAATGGCGTGACAAACATCGTGTTAATGTTCTTTTTAACATCAGATCCATAATCTATAATTCCGTGTTACTGGCAGAACCACTCTGCAAACTTTCCAAAGTTCATGCAACATAATGCAAGTAAACAAAAGCATTAGGTACTTACCTAAATGTGGAAATTCACTGTACTTGTTAAATATACTTAATAGTATCTATAGCGAAAATGTAAGACGATTTTCTACTTAGTTAGTTGCGGAAGTACAGGTACGGAGTCTGAATAAGCTGCTAAAGGAACTGTTATGATTTCCATTCTACACAGACTTAAAAGACAAATTGAGTTACGACAAAAAAGTGCGTTTTCCATTGTGTTGTTGAATGCGGCCATTAAAGTACAATACAATGTTTATTTTCAAACTTATATGCGGAATTAGATAATTTTTTACTGTAACTTGTGAAAAATCCAATTTATAAAATGGACGTAGTGCAAATGGAAACTGTCCCTTTTTATTACTATTAGATATTTAATGTTCACTCACTTCAAGTCGTAATGGCAATTCGTTTGTTTCCCATAAACGTTTTCATTTCCTCTAAATTCCAACAGGCTCTTTAAATTTAGATTGTTTTTCCATTTACAACGAAATCCAGTTGCGATAAAGGATGTAGGACACAGAAAGGTTTTCTTCAATAATTATACAGAGCCAAAAAGGACCAGAAAGTTATAATAAATATTTGCCGAGATGCCCCTAGAACAAAGGCAGCTAAAAGCATTAAGGTGAGTATCCATGAAATATACCTATTCATACTTTTAAGAGCTTGTCGCTGTATTTTAAATGCCTTTAACCTTTATACCTACACTAATAAATTGGGCATCATTGGGAGATAAATTACTCTAACGTTAAACAGTTCTGTAATGGAGGACATTATTTTGAGTAAATATGAGAATCCCGTTGATAATAAGTCCAGACCGACGGCATTTGTAATTTATTAGGTACACATAAAATAAATTGGGCAATGGATAAGTAAGGTATAAGTATTGAACCGAAACGAATGTGAGCTACCATTAATATCGGAAGAAATAAAGTTAAAACGAAGGATTCGATGTAGGTAAGCAGGTGATCATTAATCACGCATAGACATTGCACAGGCTTTCAATAATCACTTTGTCATTGCTCCCAACCCAACATACACAATTGACAATACGATGCTATTTTTTACTCTATTCTTTAATCAAGAAGTCTCTTTATTCTAACAACTGCTCATATGGGCTAAGAAACGTCGAATGAGCAACCCGATAATGATACACATTTATGAAATTCCACGTAGGATGTGGATTAAAGCATGGGAGAGAAAATGTAAAAAAATGTTCCATTGCGAACCGTTTGACCATCGTCGGTGTCCCACAAGATTCTACTTAGAAGCTTAAGTAGTAAATTTCTCTTTGCGCTCCTTATTGCTGCTCTTTTGCCTATGAAGTGTATACATTATAATACCTATAGAGTAGGATTTTCCTTAGTTTGTGAGCACGTCATCTGTGTATTATGACGTCATGACAAAGTATGTTTACATAGCATCCTGCAATCAATGGGAGAGAATACGTATGGAGGCAGCCATGCAGACAGTGCTGCATTCTGGGTAGGATATCCCTTACATCAAAGACCTCATTTTATGAATTATTTAAAAAAATGTTTCGATAGTTATTTGTCACAGACTGTCTACGCCGCGAGCATAGAGACCAAAAGCGACTGCAATGTTGACTTACCCCATACTTACGAGAAAAGCACCCTTACTTTCATGTCAAAACGAGGGACGTTTCGCGGCACTTTCGAATCTAAGGAGCAGTCGGTTTTAAAACTAGCGGTTCTTTTTATACACAAATGGGAAAGCAAATTGAATAAAAACTATAATTTTGCGCGTAAGAAAGGACGAGAACATTATAAAATATCAGACGCACACAACCAGGCGATGTCAGGGAAACCTTCTACGGGACAAAAACCTAACAAGTACAACAAAAGCAAAAGAAAATCCACAAAATATTTCAAATTGTGTAACAATAAAAATCAGGCCAAGTATTTCAAGATTGTAGAAACGTGATTTTTCTTCCAAAAATATCAATGTGCATCGTTCCAGCTGATTGTTGAGCGTCCCAAGAGCGATAAACGCCTAACTTGTTCGCTGATCTTCCTCTTTTCGTCCTAGTAAAAATCGTACCAAAACCGAAGACGCCTTCCTTTCGGATTTCTGATTCACTTGTCCTGACTTTTACTCGGTTGTGGCTCGTGAAATATTCAGCCGATTAAAAAACTTTAATACAAAAGTTATAGGAAATTTTGTGCTCTATAACTTTTGTAATAACTACTTTTAACGTAGGTGGCCCTGGAACGGAGAAATTATCGAAAAAGTGGTTTCGTACCTTTTTTCCAGTATGGCGGGGCGAACGGCGATCGCTCAAGGTCGCAAACTCAGGGTATTATCCAATATTCAGGGCCCCAAAATATCGTAATCTACAAAGTTTCAAAACTCCTTGACCTTTTGCAAGTTCAAATCCTATTTTGCCTGGACTATCTCCTATTTCATAGGGGTGAGACTCCTATTGTTTTGTATTCTTTACTTACCTCTCTTTCTTATTCAATAATACCGGATTTTTTTATGATAAAGTAAATAGGTAGATCCCGGCTAGCATGAAATGAAACTAGTTTAATTATTGCAAAAAACGAATGAAGAAACGGCTTTCCATCTCTACCTGAAACTGTAAATTTTGGTTTGGTTACAAATTCCTACTCAATAAATAATAACTCCAACCTGCTTAGTTTAGACGATGGATAATGTTTGTTTAAATAGCCATTGTAATTTGTTTATTTTCTTGTAAAATTACGTTAGAGAATGATAAGAGCCATTTGCTAGATTTGTATTAACTATTAGGTGTTTGTAAAAGTTTATTTAATTTGAAGATTGCCGGTCGCTGCGATAAGTGCTGCGCTTATCGCTAAAAGTTAATTAATTTTTAATCAGATGGTCCCAGGTGTTGTGTTTTAAATAAGAATGGTTATTTTAACAAAATAATAAAGAAGTGGAAACGGACATGAAAAACACAGTGCAAGAGTTCTTCAACAGAAGAGGAAGTGTTTTAACGTGGCCTTTCTATTAGGCAGTTTGTGGGATACCACATTTCATTGAGATCGAAAGCTTTCCCGAACACCCCTTTAGGTGTGTGCCGTCTTACGGTAGGAATTTTAGAAACGTTTTACACAATCAGAAAAGACGTACAATAAATTGAACTATTTTATGTGCCCGACTGGCATTTTTATCTATCAAAAACTACGTTAACACTTCAAAAATGAAATTCTATTCAGTACTGGAGTCAGTTGTAAAGAGAAATGGTAAATAAAGAACATTTTGCCACTTACAACAAGCCGAAATATAGGTATACAGAATAGCGTATCGAAGCTAAATAGAAAAATTTCGAGTAATTTCAAGTAAATTTACAAATGCTTCTCAATTTTGGGTTCGAGGTAGGACTAAGAAAAATATGTTCCAAAAGAAACCAATCCAGTTCTAAAGATCTATTAGATATTCAGGGAGCAAAGGTCTCCTCTTCGAAATTAAATTTCTAACCTGTATAATATGGACCGGAATATTTTGGACATAACTTGCTTTAAATATAAAATGTGTATAGAAAATATCGTTCATTTTTATTGTTTGAAATCGTTTTTCATTTTTAGTGTAATATTGTTTGCGGTCTGTATGGGCTTGTTTATAAATTAACGCCGTGAATGGGACTGTGACGATGGTGCTAAATAACTGTAACCACATTAATTGCGACACCTAATGCCGGGACTGATCTCGAATCTCAACTGTAAGTTTTGATGCACCGGACGATGGGCGAATTAGATATTCCATGGGTGAAAATATTTTAACTCTTTGGTACTAATTGTACTCCGAGCTTTCACAATCTTCATAATAATTATTAAACAAAACGTTTGGTGATTTTAGTGTTTTCTTTTGCGTTCCTTCCATAACGTACTTCAAGTTATAGCGTTGTTTACATCTAACATAAGAGGGCCCTCTGTCTTATGCGTTAGACGTGTCACTTTTCAGTTTCAAATACCTCTTAATTTGCGAAATGCTTCCTCAGTGCAGGCTTCCAACCCATTCCCAACTCATTCCGTCTTCGACATTATTATGTATTTTCCAATTTCAACTTACGTTCGTTTATAAAATCTGCCTTATTGATTTAAACATTAAAAACTGTGTAATGTGGCAGAGGATCAAATTAAAGCTCTCGTTAAGCTCTACGGCTCTGGTTTATAACATTTTTGATCAAATAAAACCAAAGCACAAAATGAATCACGATTTCAAGCGAAATCTTCCACCCAAGATTTAAAAGTACAGACAACGTAGTTCACGATGTACGGTAATAGCTTTCATTAAAAAAAGCAAACGTAGTTCTGAAACCGGCACTACTTAGGTACCTACTTACGCATCTACAGATTGAATAAGTTATGCATTTGTCCTCATATTTGCTTAATAACATTGTAAGCGCTCAGCTCAGATAGTTAATATTCCAGCCCAGAACATAATATCCTTTGACGTTTCTTTATTTAAGTTCGGAAATTATTAAGCCACTAACATGTAATCGCGCCTGAAAAGTGGTTAGAAGTTGTAGGAAGCATGAGAAAATTACTTCGATGTGTATTATTATACAGTATCAAGTATGCCGCATTCATATTTATTCCGCCCCTATTCAACTTTTGCTTGCCATTAGCTCTTTACCCTTTCATATTCAATACTATCCTATATTACGAAACTTTGTTTGACGCGAGTTCCTAATTATACGTTTGTAAGCTTTTCTATGTTGCATAAAATTAAATCTGCAGTAGTACCTAGTCTCTTCATTGCAAGTGAATTGTTAATTAAAAGACATTCGCAATTTAAAAAAAAAGTCACAGTGGATGTACAAATAACGCCTTAATTAACTGCATTCTACGTGTCCAATTTGAAACCCAGACCGTACTTGTTCGAATGCAACTGCAGTCAAGCGTGGTAGCATACGGTCTGTGAATATAAAATTTATATTCAAAGGGACGAAATATTAATACAATGTGTACAACATGCAAGACTTGTATAATATATAAGGGTACACTAAGAGTGTGAGATAACTAAGATTGTTGCATGGAGAAGTGCGAAACGCCTTCTGATATCTCTCTAAGTTTCCCATAATTTCATGGGTCCGTTAACTTAGCACCACCATTTCAAATTTCTGACTAAAGATAGATTGCGCTAGAATCTCTATGGCTAGCGCCAGCTAGCGCCACTTTGAGTTCAGCTAGCGCCATTATAGATTTTGCAGAAAAGCTGTTGACTTTCGGGGGGTGCTATGTTAACGCTAGCACCACCATTGCGTCCGATCACTTCCGAAAGCAAGCGCTGTGTTTGTCAGACCTAGCGCCAGCTAGCGCCACAAATTTTAGAGCTAGCGCCACCCCCCAATAGTGAGGGGAGCAATTTTTCCTAGCACCACCATTTTGTCTTTTCATGTAAAATTTTGACGTTTTGTGTTCTGCTGACCTAGCGCCACTTTGAGTTCAGCTAGCGCCATTATAGATTTTGCAAAAAAGCCCTTGACTTTCGGGGGGTGCTATGTTAACGCTAGCACCACCATTGCGTCCGATCATTTCCAAAAGCAAGCGCTGTGTTCATCGAACCTAGCGCCAGCTGCTAGCGCCACCCCCCAATAGTGCGGGGGGCAATTTTTCCTAGCACCACCATTTTGTTTTTTCATGTAAAATTTTGACGTTCTGTTCTCTGCTGACCTAGCGCTAGCTAGCGCCACAAATTTTAGGGCTGCCATCACCCTCCAATATTGTGGGGGGGGGGGCACCACCATTTTGTCTTTTCGGGTAAAAATTTGATGTTTTCTGTTCTGTAGACCTAGCGCTCAAGTTAACCTAGCGCAATTATAGATTTTACAAAAAGCCTTTAACTTTTGGGGGTGGTATATTAACGTTAACACCACCATTGTGTTCAATGAATACCAAAAGCAAGCGCTGCGCTGTGTTCTTTAAACGTAGCGCCACAAATTGCAGAGCTGGCGCCCAATCTCCAACATTGTGGGGGGTCCTTTTTTTTATATTACCACCGGTTTGTTTTTTTCGTGTACACTTTTGCTATTTTGTGTTTTGCTGACATATCTCCCAGAGTCAAAATCTATAATGGCGCTAGCTGAACTCATTGTGGCGCTAGCTAGCGCTAGCTATAGAGATTCTAGCGCAATCTATCTTTAGTTAGAAATTTGAAATGGTGGTGCTAAGTTAACGGAGCCTAATTTCATGTATATTTGAGAATTTAAAATTGTCTACTCGTTTTAGGCCAGTAAATGAACGTGGAATACAGCGATACTGTGTAATTTTCCGCTTCTCCACCGAATCGCATGAAAATTTGGATTTAGGTTCCTCTTATCCTCTACTTCAAAGGTGAACTTGAGCCCAGGGTTGCTTTTACTTGGGGGGTGAATGTCACCCCTTCTCGGGGGGGAAAAAGATACGTTCAAAATAAGTCCGGAAATTGATAAATTGAGTAATTCTAAGCAACTTTTGTTCTATAGAGTCACTAAGTCAATAGTATTCGAGTTAATTGCGAGTGAAAATGTTCATTTTTCAACAGAAAAACCACGTTTTCAGACGGTTTTTCGCAAATAACTCTAAAAGTATTGTATCGAAAAAAGTATTCTTAGCAAAAATATAGCATATAAACAGACAAACAAAATGGTCTATAGTACATGAAGTCTGTAGACCCAGTAGAAGCAAAGTTGTAGCTCATGAAAAGTAGGTTCTCATTCGTCAAATTCCAAATCGAGTACTTCAACGTGAAATAACCAAAAAATGAAGCACTTTTCGGGGAAACGTTATGAATACTTTTTTAAAGTGTTTGAAAAACCTTTCTTTTTCTTTTTAAGAAAAGTTCCTAGCATCAAAACTAAGTGAGTTACGCTCAAAATAAAGTTGGTCCTTTTTTTTGGTAAAAATAATTGAGGAAATCACCCCCTAATTAGCACCCCAATTGTAATTAAGCGTTACCGCTTTACAGTTTACTTTATTTATGTATTGTTTATATGATCTGTAAGTTTGACCGGTGCAAAGTGCTTATTTTTGAAAAAAAATGTAGTTTTGAAGTAAAAAAAATTTTGAAATTTTGAAAAATTGTCTTTTTTTTCCAAAATAACTATTAGTGTATTAGTTTAGTTTACTACAGTAGGCAATTTTTCAAAATTTCAAATTTTTTTTTTACTTCAAAACTACATTTTTTCAAAAATAAGCACTTTGCACCGGTCAAACTTACAGATCATACAAACAATACATAAATAAAGTAAACTGTAAAGCGGTAACGCTTAATTACAATTGGGGTGCTAATTAGGGGGTGATTTCCTCAATTTTTTTTTCCAAAAAAAAAGGACCAACTTTATTTTGAGCGTAACTCACTTAGTTTTGATCCTAGGAACTTTTCTTAAAAACAAAAAGAAAGGTTTTTTCAAACAGTTTAAAAAAGTATTCATAACTTTTCCCCGAAAAGTGCTTCATTTTTTGGTTATTTCACGTTGAAGTACTCGATTTGGAATTTGACGAATGAGAACCTACTTTTCATGAGCTACAACTTTGCTTCTACTGGGTCTACAGACTTCATATATAGACCATTTTATTTGTCTGTTTATAAGCTATATTTTTGCTAAGAATACTTTTTTCGATACAATACTTACTTTTAGAGTTATTTGCGAAAAACCGTCTGAAAACGTAGTTTTTTTGTTGAAAAATGAACATTTTCACTCGCAATTAACTCGAATACTATTGACTTAGTGAAAAAACTCTATAGAACAAAAGTTGCTTAGAATGACTCAATTTATCAATTTCCGGACTTATTTTGAACGTATCTTTTTTCCCCCCCGAGAAGGGGTGGCATTCACCCCCCAAGTAAAAGCAACCCTGGGCTCAAGTTCACCTTTGAAGTAGAGGGTAAGAGGAACCTAAATCCAAATTTTGAAGCAAATCCATCGAGGCGCGAACAATTACACGGCAAAACGGGTCATTTACTGACCTTGTAGTTTAATGTGTCTATTGTTTTTGACGTTTCTTTTTCTTGGTAGACAACATTCTTTTCCTCGAACAAAGATTCATTACCAAAGAGTAACCATAATTTACTCTGATTCATACTACCCACTTTGCTCGAAGACGATTAAAGGTGAAAGTCAGTTGCAACGCCACCTTGGACGTTAATGGCCCTAAGCAGAATTAAAACTACAAAATTAAAAACTTATCTTTGGCGTTACCACCCTACCTTATGCATCTCCATGCGGCCTCTTGATATCTATCAACAACGCACCCCTCAGTGGAGACCGGATGGATCCCACGTTGGCTGGAACCTACTACAACCTTCAGGTTGACTAAGACAAAAAAAATGTGGCCGCCACCAGGTCGCTTCCTAATCTGCTGCTGAATATACCGGAAGCCGGACCGAAGTTGTTGAAAAGTTCCGGCGAAACTTTCAGTTTCTAAAGAGCCTCAATCAAATAAATACACCCTCACAACTAAAATTAAATAAACACCAAAAAGGGGACAAAACTATCCCACTTACTTACCCCTTCTACGATCTCCACACAAATATACCGAGTAGCAGGGAATTGTGATGAATGTCCCGACATCTGGCCGATTTACTTAGCAACACCTTCAAATGCCCACGAAAAATTAATTAATCGCCATCTTCTCTACCAAAAGAAGGTCTCAAATCGCGCAACTCCGAAAATTCCCGAATGCAATAAATCAAGAATCGTACTACGGCAAGACTCC
Organism: Photinus pyralis; assembly: GCF_008802855.1. Taxonomy (NCBI): domain Eukaryota; kingdom Metazoa; phylum Arthropoda; class Insecta; order Coleoptera; family Lampyridae; genus Photinus; species Photinus pyralis. Next base: position 51,108,290 of record NW_022170249.1, read on the forward strand.
TACGTAACCAAAAATCCCTACTATATATAGCCGACAAATAAACAGTTCCTTTACTTTCTCAAGACATTTGTCCAGATAAGACTTCTCTCTTACGTCGTTTTAGAATAATGTTTCCTTATTTTTGTGCCCCCCTTAAGAAAAAAATAAACATTACAATGACCATTCCCGAAATTCTGTATTCACGCAACAAAGTGCCCTTCGGGTTCTAAATTAAATAAATTACAACATTGTGCAGGATGTCCCGTCTGAAATGCCAAATGCGAAACCCAAATTACGTTCACAGCACGCAAATCTTCAAGGGTGGCTCGCTCTCATCGATGGCATTATTTCAACCTAGAGAAACGAGACCTCCTGCAGTTTACACAACAATATTTTCCCACGATATGTCAAACATGACAAGACGCCCAGTAAGTGATAGCGCTGGAAACTCGCCGAAAACGTACCGGTTCAAGGATTGAAGACATCAGGTGCTCAAGGAGGAAGGAGGTAGCGGTCGGAATTCAGGGAACCCGGTTAGCCGGTAAAGTGTGAACGAAAAAACCCAACCGAACAGTCACAGAACTAGAAGCGTCAATAAACAATGTTACTAATTTTAATAATGTTACAATAACGTAGACGGAAAGAATAGAAAACTTGTTTAAGTCTACATAGTTTATTGGGAAACCCACAGAAGCGAAATATTTGCAGAAATGGCCAGAATGTGCCGAAGAACACAAGATTTATGTATACGAGAAATTCAAGACGAAATCTGTGGAAGAAAAACGAGACATTGTACACAAAAATGCCTTTGCTATCTATGTTTGAATGCTGGTCGTGTAGGGAGCTGCAGGAAAGACATATGTAACAAAAATTTATCTCAGCTATATGATTGGTTTTCATCTAATTTGCTTACTCTAAGTGAGAAGAAGAGTAATTTTATCAGGTTCTGTCACCTCCAATCTAATGTACAAAACATAACTTTAACTTTTAATCAATATAAATTACAGGAAGCGACCAGCACAAAATTTCTAGGTTTACATATAGATTGTAACGGTCGAAAATTGTTAGTAACTAAATAACAATGCCCATTTTATGGCCCGCCTATGTTCGCTTACAACGATTTTGCATGTGCGCTGATAGAGAGAACAATTTTGATAAATGTTGCGTACGTGAATTCCTTGAAGTCAAACTGATTAATAAATCATTGCCGAAAATTTTGGGATCATCTGTACGAATTAAAGTAATTACCGTGTTTGATTGTTACTTTAATATTCCTTTTTGGGATTATTTGGAATCACGTCACGTAAGTGTTTTATATCACTAAAAATGTAAATTAATTTAGAATTTTGCATTTTAGTAACACAATCATGCAAAACTGTTGCGGCGAACCAATTCATCACATATAAATAGGTTCCGAATAATCTTTGAGTGGAATAACCCTCAAGATCACCGAGGTAATTACCACCTTCTACTGTAATAGGTTACTAACATTTTTTTTGATACCTTTTAGGGTTCTTTTTCTGGACTCACTAAATTTAACTAAGACGCAGACGTCACGTCATTAGTTTGGGGCGTAATTGGAGCGCCGTTCTCATCAAACGACAGTTAAATGCCGATAGCCGTTGCAGAACCTCTACCACCCAGATAAGATATCTGTTTGTGCCGTCCCAATGTTTACCAAGATCTAATTTGATTTCCACCTGTTACCTACTTAATTGTTATGTAGAAAAGTCGTTTTACGTTAAAAAAACAAGGAAAGGAATTTGGTGTAACCCTGATATGATCATATCTTGGAATTTACGTTCACATTAGCCATTTGGTTACGATAATTTTTTTGTCTGATTTGGTATTAAGTTTCCTTTCAAAGTATTTTCGTTTGTTGAAATAAAGAAAATATTTTAGAGCTAGCTGGCAAGTTGCTTCTGTGGCTCATTGAAATATATATAGAAATCTATTTATTTAATGCCCTCCTTGAAATACAGATCCTACGTCCCTGAAGCAACAATAAAAAAAATACGTGGCAAGATACACATTTGAATTGGCAAGTACATTGTACTAATATAGTCAATAAGTTAAATAGAACCAATTATTTATTTAGAAACTTACGTACCTACTATATTTACACTACCACGACCCTAATTTACAGGTCTGGGATGGATCGCACCCCACAGCCACTTTCAATGTCCATAAGTTTTTTTTCTTTCAATATTTTGGCCTGGGAGCTCGAGTACCTTCCAAGTTTAGTCTTTTCTATCGTTTTTGGCGTTCTTAGGATTTGAGTTTTTATTTTATCACTACTTTTAGAAAAACTTTCAAGTTTACAGGTCTGGGGTGGATCGCACCCCACAGCCATTTTCAATATCCATAAGTTTTTTTTCTTTCAATATTTTGGCCTGGGAGCTCGAGTACCTTCCAAGTTTAGTCTTTTTTATCTGGGGTTCGTTCCACTCTACGCCCGTAAACTTGAAAGTTTTAGTGGGCAGTAAACTAGGGTTAATTCCGATCTACCACGTATCAGTAGCTTCTATCATTCCTTACTAAATTTGTTTATGGAGACCATCCCCTTATTCTCGTTGCGTCTTTCTCTCTCAAAAGATAAAATTATCCGAACACTTGCAAATATTCGCAAATTTGATTCTTGTCGAGGATTCTTCAGAAAACATAAAATTCTCACTCTAAAGGGATTGTATATATTTGAAATCTGTCAATATATTTATGTCAACTCTAACAAGATGGTTAAAAGTAAGGATATACATCAATACAATATCCGAGGTAATGATAATCTTCGACCACATTTCACTAAGACAAAAATTGGAATCAATTCACCTTCCAATCTGGGAATTAAGATCTATAACCATTTACCTCACATAATACGTAACTGTAGGCAATTATCAATCTTTAAAGAAAAATTATATTTGTTTCTAGTTGACAAATGTCACTATGATATAAGTGAATATTTTACTGGTTAATGTAACTTGTTTGTCGCTATTTAATGTGTAATTTGTTTTTTACCTATATAATATTCAATGTAATTTAAAAATTTTAAGATATTTGTTGACAAATGGAATAAAATACTATTATTATTATTAAGACAGATATGAAAAAGACGGATGTAAAGAGGGACATCATACAAGTTGAAAAGAGATGCAGAAGAATCTGCTGAGATGATTAGACATGTAGAGGAAGGAAGCGTGGTGAAATATTATACCAGGTTGTAGAATTGGAATTGTTTTATAAAAATGGAGAAAATAGCGGGTGAATGGAAACTAATGAATTGATGTAAACAGAAAAACAAAAAACAAAAGATCGTTACTTGAAATAGTAAAACAAATCTTTGGCACCGAAGGTTTTGGGTACTTGCGTACTTCGGAGGACAAAAAGGCGCTAAAAATGGTAGAAAATACAGCAAAAAGCAATAGACAGGTCGAAGATCGCTTTGTTGTGGAAATATGAAAATAAGAAGCTACCAGAATGAGAAGAATTGCTAGGGAAAGGATAATGTTTTCTAAAAGGGGGATGGTTAAAAACGAAGAAAGAAGAAGAAAGAAAAATTGAAGAATATATTATTTTAAAAAAATATCTTTGATGAAATGATGATAGAAAGGAATAAGGAATTTTACTTACCTTACTTTGGAACGCTGAATCCGAAAAAACCGAAACTTCGTTTAATTTTCGACAGTGCAGCAAGAACAACAATAGATTTTAATTTATTATTGTGGTTTATTTGTGTGTACAGCCACAAGTAGTTCCAGTGTTTCCCCTTACACTCTAATGTTAAAAGGACTATTTCAATGGACTATGGGGACATCACAATTTCAAATTTCGACTTTGCGATGACTAGCGATAACCTGGACTCCACATTACTTTGTACCCCATTATCGAAAGAGTGATTGTATCTTTCTTATCTTATTATAAATTTGACATCATCAAAAGAAGCATATTGAAAGGTTTTAAAATAAACGCCCTATACAAAATTATGATGTATCCTACAGATTCCATTTTAATGACATGCGTAAGGCTTAATTGGTCACGTTTTCTACAGGAGTGTTTTATCGAGATTATCATAAACTTCAAATTTTGCTTTTAAGCACGTATCTCCGATCTTGAGATGTGAATAAGCACGTAAATCGAGATTTGTTAATGTAATTGAACGTTATTACGACTATGAGAAACCTTAACGTGTAAAATTATACGACGAACTGAAGTAAAGGAATGTTTGTACATTCTTGAGAAAAGTTCTCCTCGGCAACCTAATTAGATAAAAATAGGGGAGCTGCAGTTATTAAGAAGTTCGCAAATATTATTCTTTGGGGAGGATAATGGTATCCGCTTCTGTGTTATTTATCCTAAATTACGTTTTCTGAAAATAAATAATTGTTTCCGCTTTCATATGCACCCTTAGGCATATAATAAGGACAGAGGGTCTTTTAACAAAGTACTTTTGAACGTTTAAATTTCAGTGTCTCGATCTGGAGCTCGCAGTTTGTTTTTCAAATAAAGCAAGCTTTTCACTAAATATTCAGTATTAATTTATAAGGATATTACATTCCTTGTGTTAACGAAGAATGTTTGTGTGATGAGGACATTTTTTGGAACGACAAGGAGGATAGTAAATGTATTTTATTATATACAGTGTAATCTAGTGTGTTCTTTTGATAGATGCTTTACTATATTTTAATTATCGTAAGGCGATTCACTGCTCTCATTTGCTATTTAAGATGTATCTTTTACGTTCGATGAAGATTTCCATTTTTTATTAGTTCTAATAATAAAAGTTTACTTTTCGGTGGTTGCTAATATTACACAGTACCTATGTCCGCGGGTACGCAATAGGGGAAATACCTTTATTATTTAATTATCTAAATCCAAATTGATTATGATTTCCATCATATTATCTGCTACCTATTCCATCCAGATCCCACATCTTCTTTTCTACCTCTTTAGTGTGTTTCCCGCAATTTTGCCATTGTTCATTGATTATATTGTCGATATCTTCTGCTAAAAGTGTTTTCACATCACAAATTTTGTAGGCAGTTACAGAATAACGTTTAACTTGCGCCCAGATTAACTCTAAGGGGTGTAAATCGCAATGGTATGAAGGTAATTCCAACTAACAACTCCAACGTGATATTCACGAAGATATATATTAATAAAATCAAACTCAATGGTGCAGTCAAAACTCCAAACGGGAATTGTGCATGAACGCGGGATGTCGAAAATGAGTACCGACAAAGAGAATGAGGTTGCCACCGACAAGACGTTACTGATGGTGGTGCGACGAATTTTCTCCGGAAGCTCGCGCAGCAAGAGTGGCTTCAGTTTTTCTTCACAAAATCACAAATTAAACGGTATAATTACAAAATGAAATTTAATGACAGAAAAAAAACATTCAGCGGTAATTTATACAAAATATTGGTATGTAGACGGTGACCGCGGTGATAATCAGCAGGAGACGGCGGAACGGCGGCAACAAACGGCTGAACGGGAGTGCTTCGGGCGCCACCAAGTTTTCAGAAACATTCTTCTGATCCGGATTTGGAATCACGGTGGCGGGTGCTCCAGGTAACTCCAACGGAGAACGGCGATCCCAGGAATCGGACGCGTTCAGAGGATGGTGGCGGTCACTTCGGAAAAACTAAAACAAAATTAAGGCAAACTCCCCAAAGTAACAAAACACAAACGGCAAAGTTAACAAATTTGAGTACTCGCATAATGTAGCTTGCGATGATGCAAAAGTAAAAGATCCACATTCATAGTGCGTTTTCTATTTATCTAAACGTCCATTTCTAGTAGGGAGAAATTGGAATTCCCATCTTGTACGCTGATACCTTCGATATGTTCAAAAAAATTAAAATTGTTTTTAATTAACTACTTCTTTCGTCGACGTCGGAAAAATATGAGACCGATGTCAGACTTCAAGAGCGCTTCTTTTGAGAGAAGGCCCAGCGCAATCGAACGGTTTTTCTGTAACTCATTTAAATGGCAATTCTTAATTATACTAATTATATACAAATTAGTCGGAATGAAACCCCAAATTTCCAGAATATTCCAATTAACACCAATTGTTAAATGGAATTCGCAGGACTAACTCGCTGATAACGGAGAAACTTGCATGACCTTTCAGTTGCAATGCGCGCTTTAAATTTACAATAGAAAACAAAACCTGCTAATATAGTTCAGGAAACGAAACTTAAAATAGTATAAAACCTAACAATTTTTAGCCCATTTTTTAAGAATTAAAAAAAAAAGTGCGTTTAGTCCGTCTATCCGTCCGTCCGCCGGGACCCACTTCTGCCGTTTCGAACTACTTGTAGGGGAATTGTCCTAGAGTCCTGGAATTTTTTGCAGTAGGTAGCCTATACCTTGAAAGTGTGCCAGACGGCCATCAAATTTCCATGTCTAAAAGCCCCCCCCCCCCCCCCCCCCCGAATTATTACCTGAGATGCTGTTTTTGAAAGTAAAACGTGCATAACTTTTACATACGACAACCAATTGGTCTCAGATTTTGCATACGCATGCCTTTAGTGGTGCATTGTATTCTAATTAAAGGTCTCAAGGAAAGGAACCGTTTTCTACCAACTACTGCCCTTCTTTTTGTCCTCTTATCAAAGTACGGGGATGGGGGAAAGCGGGAGGGGGGAGGGAGGAGTGAAACTAGTTTTATCCTAAATGGTACTCTGAACGAAGGGAATTAATTTCTACCAACCATAGCCCTCCTCCTCGACCTCTTATCGTGATCGGATATAATATTCCCTTATACCTCAAGAACGGATTGTCGGAAGAGAGTACTCACAAAGGGCGATTGAGACGTCTGCAAGAAATATATCCATTGGTGATGTCAAAACAAAAGCTATTTCGGTTAAAAAAATGCGCTTTATCTGCACAAGAGTTGTGCACAATTTATACTTGTTTGAAAATGCCTCGATCTTGATTATAATGTAGAATGATATAACTTTTAATAAAAAAAATTAATTTTATTATTTTTCCAGATTTCTATAAATAAATTTTAGATTATCGAAACGTTATTGGTACTTTCAAAGCAAGCAAAAAATATCATGAAGAATAAATTTTTTTCATAAATCAATATTTTAAAAAAAATTCCCTCTTGTATACCCCATCTCTTTACACACTGTATATTATGCCGATGGGAAAACTCAATTATTGTATATTTTACAATGAGCAATTATTAGTTGATCTATTCGCTAACCTTTAAACAACGATAAATTTGTTTATTTTAGAGGAAATTTAAGTGTGATACAATTTTGAATTGTTTATAAATTTGAAATTTTATTATCTGTATTGATAAACTGGGGGAGGTTGAGTAGGAAATTAAATTTTGTTTATGAACTTTTTAATTTTTGACATGACACTTGACGTAATGTTGGAGAGCGTTTTTTAATTTTATGTTGGTTTTGTTTTACCAAAATAAAACTTTTAGGAGAGAAGGAGATGTGGAAACAATCTAAGTGTAAGACTAGATCTATATTAATCTGCCTTGTTTGGTGTGGTACACAGTAAGTAATGACTAAATGAGGACCTTATTTTGCGTGGGATGGCGGTGGTGTGTTGTGCATTTTTAACAAAAGCTCAAACGTTATTGGAGAGATTGCTTCCAGTTATTGTTAATTCTTGATTGTACAATATTCAAGCGATAAATGCTATCCCACTGGCCAGATTCGCTTTGACACCCCTTGTGTATAACGAGCCATTGAAGTTTCGGTAACAACTAAACATTTCTTCATTATAAGTAACACTTTCGTAGTTAGTTTCAGCAAGTTTGCATGTTCAAAAGGGAAGGGTAGTTCGTGGGTGTACCGTATTTGCATAACCTTCTGGGAATTTTCTTGAAAAATCTTTGTCAAATCTCCGTTATATACGAAATATTCACAAAGGAGTACGAAAGTAAAAAGTTTAATAAACCACTCAGCGCTAATTAGCAGCCTAGCAAGAAGGTTTTCGCCCCAAAATACGAGCAGACGCCCTTCAATCTAAGCAATTGCATCAGTATGAAATTCTTTCTGGTCGTTGCCGCCACCATCGTCATGTCTCGTACGACGACTACCCCTAAAGCGGGCGCAGGCGTCCATGCGCGGCGTCCTATTTCCAAGGCGCAGCGTCAGTGCAGCATCGCGACATCGGGCATACTGTATCCTGACCGCCGCCGCCATTCAATTGCTTCTAATATTAAATTCATTTTTGCTCGGTGGACAATATACACTAACTTTATTAGCGCGTTTTGCCACATCCTGTGCATTAGGCCAATAGTTGGCATTACCGTCGGAGGTAAATGAAAATTTCGCTTTTCCAGTTTTCTTTTCGCGATTTTAACACATTTGTATAACGCAATGTCAAAATTTATCATTTGAAGGGAGTCATTTGAATTATAAATGAATCAAGAGGAGAAGCGCAACTGTTTCGGCATTTGCCTGGGGTGATAATGTGTATAAAGTGACAATAAACGTTTTTCAATACCCATTAGTGTAAAAGTGGAAAAATATCGAACGTAAATTAGGTAGACGTCCTGCAAATCGATGTAAAAAGAAGTGATTGTGGGAGATCCACAACAAAAATATAAAGACAGGCATCGTTCGTAGCTTATTTCAAATTGGTTAATTGACAGACGGAACGGAGGGAGGGATTCACTCTGCAATAGATATTTTGAAAAATACGCTCCAAGAGACCAAAGATAATTAAGAAAAACGTATAATTAAATCTTCAAAGCCGCGTTATTAAAATTGATGGAAAGGTAATGCTAGTAAATGGAAAACTAAATAATTAATCAGTGTGGAGATTTTAAATTAATACTCAAATTAAAGGTGTACTATTATCAGTGTAATGTATTTGAGGATCGAATTGGAAATGAAGGCTTATTTTCTCGGTGACATAATTTAATAAATAACGAATGAAAATGCGGCTTCTTATCTACTCTGCTTTTGCTCTTTTGGGGCTTTGTTCCGGTTTTCTTTTAGACGGATCTACCAATTCATATTCTCAATTTCGCAAATGGGGTGGCGGTACGAACGGAAGTCTCGAATTTGAATTTAAAACCGATCAGCCTAATGGACTTCTTTTATACACGGATGATGGAGGAACGTACGACTTTTTCGAAATTAAATTAGTCGAAGGCGCATTGAGGTTGCGATTTAATCTAGGCGGTGGTGCTCAAATTATAACCGTAGGAAGAGATCTTAACGACGGACATTGGCATAAAGTACACGTGCAAAGACATGACGAGCGAACTGTGCTAACTGTTGATGGCGTTTCTCAAATGAGAACGTCTCGAGGAAAGGAGTTCAAATTCGGACGATTTTCGACTAATTCTGATGTATTTGTTGGAGGGATGCCCACTTGGTATAACAATAAATTAACCCTTCTCGCACTCCCAAGTGTAATCTTTGAACCGCGTTTTGTCGGAGCCGTACGGAATCTTATTTATCCGGATACGGAAGGTGGATCGCCGAGAAGGCAGGAGACGAGACCAAAGGACCACAGGGTAAGGAAATTTAATATTTATCCTATGCAAATTTCCTTTTAATGTTTCCTATGAACGCGCAAACCTTTTATCTTTGCGAAAACTGCCGGTAGTTCGATTCTATCCTCTATTTAAGCATGCATTATTTGTAATACCTATGCAACCGCCAAGCAAATTGCTATTATTAGTACAAACATTTTTAAATGGAGTCAATGCAAACCATTCAAAATCTGGTAACGTAGGTATCGATTTTATATTAGCATAAGTTTTCAGTGAATATAAAAAGAATAGCGACCACAAATCTTAAAGCTATCTTATCAGGTAAACTAAACCAACCTTGGTCTTATTGGTTCCAACAATGAAAAAATAATTTTAAGGTACTTAGTTTAAATAATAATCATAATCCGTCTTTATTCTTTTGAATGGTTTCCCATTATAGAACATGTCAATGGTGATCTACGTTCTAGCTTAACTATAATTATACATTTTTTTTTTAATTTTTAATTAGATAGCTTAAACGGAAAGCTTAAGGTTGAATAACTTGTTAAATGATTATAAAGGCAATGCGTGAATGTATGTTTTTATTCTTTTTTTGTATATGCTCATATCTTCGTTTTTCTTCAAGCTATCCGGCATGTGATTAAATATTTGGGTGCATATGTATACAGGGTTTTTTCAAAATGAGCAGTGCGATGACATGGTGTGCTGAGTTTTTCAACGTACCTTATTGACATACCTTTATTGAAATACGAATTTTTCTTAGACGTATGTAAATTTGTGTAAGTGTGCAATATACACTTGTGTATGAATGCCGAAAAAACTGTCATAATTTTATGTCTAATAAATAACGGTTTGCAATGCTCAATACTACCAAAGAGTATACGTTATATACTCTTTGATACTACTAGCGAATGATAGGTATTCTTCTTAAAATTTGTTTCTATTGCTGTTTACAGATCATTTGTTATTTGCTAGCTAAATATTGATATATTCAGTAACTATTCTTTTATAATCTAAGAGCTAGTGGCACATTCACATATCCGAGCGTCTGGCAGAAATTTCGCGGATTGCGCGGCGGTGGTGGATGGTCGAAGAGGGTTAAAAATTTGAAAAGTCAAAGAGTTTTATTGTTAATGAACCTTTTTTTATGCATTAGTTTTTAGATTACTTTCGACTTTCGTTGATCCGAGGTTCAAACCCGCGACGGCGCGTTCAAAGTCGGCGTTCTAGTCGTGTGCGCCAATCGGACGGCAGTGATGGTCTTCGTTTATGATATAGGTAGTATAAATGCGACAATTCCATATTACGGGTAATTAATGGCGTCTTTCAAAATCTGTATACCGCAAAAATCGTCTTGTATAATTATTTATCATTTCAGTACATTCATATAAATAAAATAATACAAGGTTAATTAATAATAAAACTATGTTTGAATTTTCAAAATATTCGACCACCCACCACCGCAACGCCATCCGTGACATTGCTTCCAGATGTTCGGATAGTTATTAGTATATTATATCCAAATATTAACATTAATAAAAATGTTTAAAAATGTGCCACTAGGTCTCCTACTATTAACATCGCAAAAAAGAAGAAATTTACCTGCCGTATTAAATAAATGGATACTAAAAAACAAAAAAAAGATTTGATGGCAGATGCTCGTAAAATCTGAAAAAACATGTGAAGTTCCTCAAGGTTTGTACACGGCCCGTGTCTTTTGCTCTTAATATGAATATAAAAATTAATATAAATCGTAATCGCCATTCCATGCATATGCAAAGTGTTTCAAGTGATTGTATTTCTTTGTTATTATTGTTACTATGTCTTCTGGGTGTAGTTTTTAAAAAAACCAGAGGATAGAGATGGCATTACCAATACCAACACATTTTAAGATTGACTTAGGTTTTTCTTTTCACTGCTATTAGGTATACTCTTTGACATATGACGAAATGACTACCCGGTTTAGTGACGTTCAATGAAAAATTGTCAGATGCAACTGTATAGAAAAAGATAGTGTACGGCAACCTTGCAATGGCATTCCGTACGCTGTTTAATATAGTATTTCACAATCACATATGACATTGTTTAAGGGATAGGATTAGTAAAAATAATAGGTTTCCAAAACGGAGCGGCGGAAAATCTAGGAATGATATTATATTATCTCATATTTTGATAACATTCGTTTTTTTTTACTTTATTTTTAAGTGGGCGGGGTTTCAGCCAGTTCATGCTCTGTACTTTTACAAATATCCACGCCCAAACCCGTATTCGAACCAGGAACCCTTAGTACTCCAGTCGCGCTTCCATGTCACTGCGCCACACGTCCATGGTTAACGTATCCGTCAGTTTTTAATAAATTTAGTTTTGAAAAAATGATCCTAGTTCTACATTCATGTTAATGTTATTCCAAAATCAGAATTGTTCGTGTTCGAACGTAATTTTCGATTAAACGGTGTAGTTTTCAAAAAATTATACTTCGTTTCTCCCTTGGGTTCCCCGTATACATTTGTAATTAAGCTGTGTTAGTTTGTGTAAGTTTCATAAAACGCTGGTTTGTTTTGGTCACGTTTGTATTTGCAGCATACTTTTTTAGGAAAATGGTTCCATTGTTCCAAAATAGTTTGAAAGTATGTAGTTTCAAATGGTGAGAAACTATACTTATCTAACCATCATAAATGCAAAAATACACAGCATATTCTGAGGCGGAAACATCAACAAAAATAGGGGTACACAAAAATTAAAAATCAAAAATTTTGAAAAATCCTAAAAAAATACGATAGACATTCACGAAATTTCATTCAAACTGAGGCATATTTGGAAAATTTAGAAAAATACAAAGAATTCAGAAAAATTCAATGGACTCCACAAAAACGCAAATAATAGATGAAATTTGGTAGAATTTCGATCCCTTAATTATAATAATATTCGTACCGCTATTGTGAGCATCGTAAAGCTATAGGTACGTGGTTTAAATGTGCTCAGGCCACTTGATTTAGTCATTATCTCATGACCGTAGCTGCAACGAATTCCAGAGAGGTTGCGTGGCACGCACTACGCTCTATAGCCGCTTATTATGACCCTAGAGATAAACTTAGGCTGAGTGGACGTCATGGACGAGAAAACACAAAAGACAAATAAAGTAGCATCACGAGTAGCGCAAAATTAGTAATTTATTTGTTGAGTATAGCCACTTGATGCGTTGTGTGACTCGTCTGAAGGTCATCTAAAGCTTGAGAGTCTGGTTAGCTCGGGTGGCAAAGCCGCCATCTCCGAATTGTTGATGTCGCGGGTTCGAACCCAGGTGCGCGCGTTTTTGTCTTCTATAATACGTCGTGACAAAAAGAAGGAGATGAAGGAGTGTGAGAAAGAAAGCAGTAGTCGCCGAGTGCCACGTTTTGAAGTTCTTAGAGCTTTATTTACAGCCTTCTAGCTGTCGATAGGTAATAATTATATATAATTGGGATAATCTGGGAAAGGCCTTAAAAGCATTGTTATGGCTATAGAGTTCAAACTTTCTCTTGAATTCTGTAAAGATTTAGAACAATCGACAGAGTTTTCAATTGCGCTGGAAAGCCATACGCCACTGTCGCATTACTGTGAGTAGGTCTGTTAGTGTGTATAAATTATGGTGCTTTTTGAAGAAAAAGGTGCACCGTGAAACGCTTTTTAAGCGATGTTTCCCCAAAATCAAGAAACTGTATTTACCTTTTAAGTAAATGCTGTGGAATCTCGTTGGTACGACGATATAATGGACTGTATAAATAATTAGCCATTTATTAACATGCTACCCAAAGCAGCTACTAACAAAGTCTCGTACAATATATATCAGCCATGCTCGCGCTCAATCCGCGCATGCGCACCAAAAGCACAAATAATTTAACCACTCGTACCAGGCAGAATATTAGAATGTGCCTGAGGATAAAGTAGACAATCTAATGATATAATCCTCTTGTCTTTGGCGTCTGTCTACCTGAATAGTAAAAATGTGACCTTATTCTCTTACGAAATGCACAAGAATTGCAAAAAGAAATTTAAAAATTCACAAAAATTCAAACATTATCAATTTATTCAAAAAAAACAAGCAAAATTTTCGCACAGAATTTCAGAGAAAAATCGAGAGTTTTAATCTTGCGTATTAATCGCAGTAGAGCGAGTAGTTTCCTAGCAAAATTTGGAATAGATTCGTGTTTGGGGAAGCCGTTGTTATAAGTGAGAAGAATCAAAATGTTTCAATTTTTTGTTAAAATCAGCAACCCTCAGTTATATTAATAAAAACGGGGTGTGTCGTAACTTTTAAAATACAAGGAGACCACAGAAAGGACTACGTCACGAGAAATTTTACATCTCTTGGCAAGATTTCAATGTGCAGGATCTGTCACCTATCTTTCTTGATTCATTGTCACTTTAAGACGATTGTATCAAACCGTGTGTATAAAAATGTGTAATATTTGGTATTTAGATTCGATATTTGCTCCAAATTAGTTCAAAGATTTGACCAAATAATTTTTAGTTTGAGATCACAAATCAAATGTCCACCAAATTACTTGACACCCATATTAGTACAATATAGTACTTGAGTCGATGAAGATGGCGATGACCGGGTTTCCTGTTTGTTTCATATTAATTGCACACGAGCGATTCTAAGCGGATTTTTAAATCTAGAACAAAATAGTCTCTCTTTACCGAGTAATTGGAGCTGGTATACATTAGCACATTCGATTTTAGTTCGAATTGTGCAATTTTGTTAAAAAATTCGCAAGGTCTTAAATAGAACTTATTTCTTCACAGAGTTTATTTTGTGTATGTCACAAAATGGTGCTTTATTAATGAAGTCGGCCATCTCTAATCATTAGCTCATTTGATTCGGTTAAATCCACGAATTACGCGCGCCAGGGTAATCAAACTCTTGCGACCATTGAATTTTGCAATTCTACGTTGTCCAGAGACATGAGCCTTATTTACTCTCAATGCCCTACACGCCAACAACCCATTAACGGGCACGATACATACAGAAACCCAATGTCACATACTTATTTGAATACCCCGTATGCTCCCTAATACTCCCATACCTTATACTACGTACCCCTAACGAATATTCCAAAAAAATCAACCCCATGTCACGTTACAATTTCAGGAATCATAATCAAATCCCGGTCAAACATATGCATCTGTGATGATTGTTAGGATTCATCCAATACTCATAATCTGTATATTGGGACGTACTCGTCTCACATAATAGAAAAGCTTCCAAGTTAGTAATGTACAATTTAGCATCGCACATTGTCTATTCTTTAGTTAACGTAGATGGATTAGGTAACGTGTTTTGTTATATAGCGGAATTCAACTACAATGGAAGACGTATAAATGCGTGTTCGGGTAATTGCTACCGATACCTATTCCATTGTGTACGCGTACCATTGTTTAGTTTTTGTCGATTAAGCTGAGCACTGCTTAGTCGAACCGAATTCAGTAGGATGTTCCTGCTCCAGACATATATCGATCTAGAAAATACTTCATTAGTTCAATCGGCTTTGCGGGTTTGCTTTATAAAATGAAGGGAATTATTACATTCGTTGAATGAATAGAACATCCCAATTGGAAAAAATGGAGATCCTTTTACATTCCACTTTTAAATAATAGCTGAAGATGCCATCTCAGATTTTAAGGTTATCTTGAAACTTTGTCGGAAAGTCGAAATGAATGTATGCCTAACGAAAATAAAAGGTATCTTATCTACGAAAGATCGACAACAATATCTGCTCCTTATTAGGTATCAGAAGTTCCACTTGGGAGTTGCCCCTTAAGCATAATACTAAAATGTTATGTTATGTAATGTTCTATAACAATTTCATTTTGGTGCGGCAGTTTTCAACTTATAGTTTAACGTAAATTGCTTAAACGTTTGACATTTTCATCTCTGGAGTGCTCGTATAAGACGCACGTAGGTTACGGTTAGAATTGATCACCCTTCATTGGGCATTTAAAATATGAATAATTTAAACTTGCCAATCACCATTTATGGTACTGTTGTTTTGTTCCTTAAAATAAATTCGCCATTCTGATGGGCTGCTAATGCGTTCTGGTGGCTTTGGGTTATTTCAAAAGTAGTTTAAGTTACACTAGTAATCTAGTATAAATAAAAAGTAAGTACAACGTACACACAGTAAACAGATTTTTCGTTACATTTAGTTAATTGATGAAATGTTATTGTACGGTTTTAATATAATCAGTCATACCATTGTATACGTAATACTTAGATCATTCTTAATTAAATAGGATGTCAGTCAACGTCACTTCACTTTTAAAATCACGGCAGCGTTACATCTGCAACAAATCCTTCGTTATCCAAATTAGAACATATTGATCCACTCCGTTCTTAAATAACATTGACGCACACGAAATATATTAAATTGAATTTGATTAATTCGAACAATGGAATAAATATCACAATTTTAGCGTCATCGGGAATCCTTGGCTGAAATAAAGATGGATGTGACGACTAGTTCCAATAAAGAAGTAATAGTGGAGGCAGGGGTTAGAGAAGTTAATAAATATTCTCTTTTAGGCGTAAGCTTCTCGAACAATATTTTTTCAGAGAACGAGTTTGAATTTCACAGTTCATTAATCGTTACTTTGCAATAACGATATGTTGACCAAATGAATCTTTTCCTAATTACCAACATTGGAACTGCAACTGCTGGGTCTCAATTATTTTTGCAAGCCATACACGGTGTAGCAAATAAGTACGCCTAAAAAGTGTGCGATAGAGGGGACCAAAACAAATATTATTTTTTTCATATAAATCGAGGGTCAGAAATCCTTCGTGTTTGTGCTACGCCCCCCCCCCGCCGGTGTCTTCTTCAAATTCATTTTTTTAAAGGCATTGCATCAAAAGGTCTTTTCAATTTTGTAAAGTCTAGCCACAAGATGGCGCACCTCTAAACGGAACTACGACAAGATTTTAATCTCTACAAAATGTTGTGGATGATGTGTATCATTTGAAGTAAAATTTCGACAGATTTATACTTGCATCGAGTGTAGAAAAATCCGCGAATTTCAAATTATACCCACGTGCAGTAGACATCCTACCAGAATTACTTCATCCTTTTAGTTAATGAACTCCTAGACGCTCGATATACTAAAAAATTATCGTATTAGAGATAAACTAGATTTGCGCATATACGACCATGTGGGGCTAGCAGAGCGCATATTCGCATACGCATCTTTTTTAATAAATTACCAATATTATCGGTGATTTTCGGAGATGCATTTTTTGATATATGTTAATCAGCAGAATTTCTACATTAACGCAGATATTTTTTCGACAGAAATTTAATTTGAAAGATTCTATGGGGAAACGGAATAGATTCACTGGCGGGCCTAAAAGGGGCGGAGGACGGTACATATTTCAGGGCGATTTTTATACATACAGTGCGTTTATCTCACATTGGAACATTGCATGCAATGGTACGTGTTTCCCTATGTTGAGCCAGCCTTTAATGATTTTTTGGTTATGTACATTAAAGTTAACGAAGAAATTGTTAAATATTAAATAACATGAAAATAATCACAACAAATGTTCAAAATGTCCTTCTTGACATTCGAGGCAGCCCTAACCGATTACCAAAATCTTGAATGCTGTTTCGTCAAAACGTAGGGTTCATTTGATTACATGCACTGATCTAATTTTAACTAGAGGTCAGTGCACAGAACACCACATCATTCCTTCAAAGAGGAACAATTTGAGGATGAGTGTAAGAAAATCGTTGAGTATGAGGATGCTGCAACCAAGGCTATTGCACAGCTGCAACGTCGAATAAAGTCAGACCTGCATTTGCGTGAAGAATTGCACCAGGAGTTGAACGGGAGTGATTCAACTTAGGATTCAACCCAGCCTAAGCGATCCAGTAATGTGGGTAATAATAAAAAAAGCAACTACCAGAGAACGGTAAGACTACCGAGAATAGAAATTACAGTTTAACGTCACGAGTCACCAAAATAACTCGTTGGACAATACCGCTAAATTTGCATATTTAAAGTCTTATTTAATGGGTAAAGCGTTGATTACTACATCGGGTTTAGCGTCGGGTAAAAATAGATACTACAATGCTTTAGAATTATAGAAAATCGAATGTGCATGTACCGAAAAGATTATTTTTGCACCCCTTACGCAATTTTAAAGAATTGGCATGCTAGATTTAATAAGTTTTCTAAATATTGAATAAAGAATTTCTACTTTTTTTGTACTTATACCAACCACATGCATATTTGATGTTGTCGTACAGCAAATTGATTGCCCTTTTCAAAGATCTTAAAAAACATAGGCATTGCATTTGAAAAACAAAAAATGCGTCGATTACATATAAAATTATATTTATCTCGCCAAATAAAAGAGATATTGTGGCGACAATTGAGATTTACTTCATATGGTCGGTATACATTAATGTTAACATTTTCATAGATATAGAATACCCTATACTGAAATGTTACACTTGTCATATGAACTATAAATCTTCCCTTTCCCAATTCAATAAGGATTCAACAAATAACAATCAATAATTTTATTATCCATACTATAATATACCGCAGGGACCCGAACTCAAATGAAATATCGGTTCCCGTTCTGTTTATATTTAAGCGAAAATATTTATAATGGTTCCGGTCCGGTTTCGGTTCTAAAAAAGTAACGGTTCGGTTCTGCGAATTTTTTTCGGTCCATAACGGTTCTTTTCGGTTCTAGTCTTTTAGTGTGGCATTAAAAAAGTTCGATAGAACAACCTAACTTGTTAATGAATTAAGGTGTGAAAAAGAAGTAAAAAGTCATGAATACCCAAACGTGACGTATACTCAGTGTAACTAACTTTTATTTTTATTTTCTAAAACCTCGCCCCTCCCTCGGCCCCTCCTTTTATTATTTACATTTACAGTAGTGGCTATATTACAGCCACCGCCATCCGTATACTGTCTTCAATTTCGCCACCGTATTAAAAATTTATAATCCACCGACGGTAATCATAGAGTAATATTTTATCAATTTTCAGAACCTACGTCTTGCCGATGCGTCCTTTATTATTCCAATAATAACCTGTTAAGAACTGTAAAAAAATCGAAAAGAGCCGAAAAAAATATTGGGTGTGCCGGTTCTCTATAAGTTTCCATTTCTGAGGGAATAACAGTTTCGGTTCGGTGTTCGGTTTTTTTTTTAATTTGTATGGTAAATTGATTATCTCCTTCTAATTCTGAGCATACTGTCTCTAGAACTTGCTATTATGTATTACCAAAAAGAATTTAAGATAAGGTCGTTGCGAATAGGTCCATTTAAAGTATTATTGATAAAACATATAAAACATAAAAAGCGAACGAGAAGATGGATATAGGTACCCTAAACGACAATATGTATTCAACAAACTTGCGGGATAGCCATTGTGGCAATTGGTTGTTTTCGTAATTCTGTTACGTAATCCAGAATTTATCGTTGTACACATATACGACATTAATTCCACAACAGATATGCCCCCAATTTCAAAGTTACACGAATTTAGCGTTGCACGCCCGTTTATTTTTTATCGGTGACGAATAAAGCGATGAACATAAAGATGCAATGGAGATATGCGGAAACGTCGACTTTACGACATTAATCAATTAAGTAAGGCCATACATTGTTTTAATTCAATAGCAGGACCTAATGCGAAAACCGCTTTTCCAATTAAGTACCTATCTGTTTATACGTATACTATAAGAATTAAGATTGAATTTTTTTAAATTACAATCACCACTTTTTTTTAGGAATCAATGCTTAGATTTGTAATTTGAAATTAACCTCGTGCTTTATCTTTTAGTATTTCAACTGTTAAATTCCCCTCGACTGGGTAGACTGCGTTAACGTTTGGAAACAAATGACAGTAATTGGGGAGTGATTGGAGTGATGCTGGTTTACCCTTCTATTCCACAAAATTTAAAGCGTATTATTATTGTAGCATTAGCTGGAAATCGCGCATAAGTATGACTTTCCCAGTAATGCGATAGTCAGAACAATTCGAATCCGGACATTCCCTATTCATGAGATTCATGCACGTCCTGTCAAAGGACGTTATTGAATAGAGATTATTGCTTTGAATTATTTACGTGATGCATTTATTATTCGTCGGTTTCATTGCACAAACGAGGAACTGGGTTTAGAGTAAACCCTGTTCCTTTTACTGTTTATGTGACATTCGTACAAGTCAATGTCGATCAATGGTAAATATGTGGAATACCTATAATACATATTATAGGTGGAATAGATTTTTTCTACGAAAGTGTAGAAACACGATTGTTTTTGTAGGTAAATTGATTGTGAAAACAGGTCTTTGAAACACTAGTGCGGCAAAAATATTTTCTGCGCGCATTTTCTACACGCTAATAAACATATGCGAAGTAACTCTTTGTAATTGTATTGCTTTATTCACAGTTTCGTTATATAAGACAGGCAATGGTAGAATTTTCTTTGCCTTCTGCTACAGAAAACGTTCTTGGGACATGATTCTTGGAGTCAGGAATCGTTAGGTATCAATAAAATTGTATCTTGTTCTGTGAAATACGTTACAGTCATTTTACAACGTTCGCTCCGACGGCAAGCTCCAGCCACTCCAAGGACGAGAGCAACCTGTAATTAAATTATGCTTATTTATGATTTAAAAATACAATAAGAAATTCACAAACCTTCATCATTACAAATGTTTCATCAGGCGCTTCTCTCAAAAACTTAGCGATTTGTTCTCTTATGAAAACGCTCCTTTCCGAAACGCTGCTTAGACTTTTGGGGTAGCAATTCATGCGAAACCGCATTAGCCATTTCCGCAACGTCCGGCGGGGTGCACATACCTTCTTCATCTTCAGTTTCGTCAAAATCTATCTTAACACTTTTTCACTACGCCACAAATTGTTTGACTTAAATTTACGATTTTTCAAACAATTATGTTTTGTCATGGCAACCGGCTTACTGGATCATTTACAATTGAAACATCCAACTACGATCAGACATACGATTTTTTGTCGTTATTTGGCTAGTTGAAATTTCTAATTTCTAGAGAAGAATTTTTCACTTTCGTAGAAAAAATAGTATGAAACACGCATGCCGAAACGGTCATTGAAAAACTCGTATAATAGGAACACTCGCTGGCGCTCGTGTTCCTACATTTATACTCGTTTTTCAATAATACCGTTTCTGCACTTGTATTTCAATGTACTATTACATACATGTATTAATCACGCAATACTCTAACTTTCTCACTTAACGAAATTGAATATTGTTTCTCTATGCGTAGACAATATCAGCGAAATTGAAGTGCGCAAATTTCAATTCTTTGCATCAAACTGGAATCAGTTATAGCTAGCTTATTTATTAATTACTTTTAACAGGTGAATATTGTGAGACACTTATTTATTTTTTATTTCATATCACAATGCCAATTCTCAGCATTTTTCCATCTCCCTTTATCTAGTTCCCTAATTTTCTCTTTTCGCGGGTATATAATATGCAATACATGAGGGAGGTCTCACCACGGACGTTTGTCTATGGGACCCCTACTATTTCCCAATATGATTTATTTACAAGTTTAATTTTCTTTTTTTATTGTACTACATGTTATTATATTGAGAAATAAACATATATTATTATAATTCTAGTTCATTCATCGTGAATATGTATAAGGTAAAACCGGGTGAGATGCCGCGGCGGGTGAGATGCCGCCACCCCCCCCCCCCTCTAGACAAAACTAAAAGCGCCATCAACGAAATACACCTACAGTACTTAGTCACCGTTGACATTGTATGTTGTGCAAGGGAGTACATTTAGTTACTGTGTTCAGTGTATTGGAAAATATCATTTTACTTTATTGTAAGTATCTAATCATTTTCTTGACTTACGCATAACGATCTACAACTACATAAATGTAAAAAATAGATGGCTGCAAGGTAATTATGTATCTAGTTCAGCCTACATTGACGAAAACATCTTCATGAACTGGTTTCGAGATCACTTCTTACCACGAAAACCAGCGGGAAAGTGTTTATTACTTCTAGACGGTCATGGCTCGCACACGAACTCACCCGATATTTTGGAATGTGCTTCCAGTAATGATGTTGTACTATTATGCCTACCAAGCCACACCACGCAATATTTACAACCACTTGACCGATCATTTTTTAAGCCTTTAAAGGCCCACTACAGGCACGCAGCAGGCGAGTGGGGAAACGCTAATCCTGGAAAGAAACTGGAGAGGCGTCATTTCGGGGAACTGCTTGGACAAGCTTGGTCAAAATCTGCAACTGTGCAGGTGTTTCCGGATTCAGGGCGTGTGGAGTCTACCCTTTTAAACCTTCCGCTATTCCCGACGACGCATTTCTTGCAACGACAGACTATGATTCCCCACCATCTGACCAGGAATCAAATTATGATGATGAAGGTCCACTCCCGTCAACCAGTTCTGACCCTTCGACTGCACCATCGACCTCTAAAGAAATCACTACAATCATCGTGACACCTATAAAAGATAGCCCCATAGAAGATAGGTTGCCGTGTCGGGGGAAGCCAACTCCAACAAAACTCCTTCTCGAGGTTTCCCCAATTCCCACGCCCGTTTCAAAAAAACCATCTTCAAGAAAGCAGTCAGCTCAGGTGTTAACCTCGCCAGAAGTAATGGCTGACAAAACTAAGAAACGACTGGCTCTTGTTGAGAGAAAGAAAAAAACTGAAGAAAAGAAACTCACTAAAGGGGAAACAGCTGAAGAGAATAAAAAAAGGAAGAATGCAAATATAACAGGTCATGGAAAGAATAAAAGATGTGCTCGAAAAGACGATAGTTCTTCATCTGAGTCTGAGGATGAGCCTGTTCTAAGTTCAAGTGAAGACGAGTCGGTACACGACAGTAATATGTGCGTGGAGTGCTACGAAAATTACAACACAACAACATCCAACGTCGATTGGATTGAGTGCATCAACTGTTCTAGATGGATGCATGAAACCTGCACATTGTATGAAACAAGATGTAACATGTGTGGCCGTGCAGAATTGAAAAAACAAACTATTAAAAATGCCAAATAAATTGTAAGTGCCTTTTATTGCAGTAAAAATCTACACGTTGACCGTTTTGTATGTTAATATCCATAAGCCATCTCTCCCTGCCCTAGTGCGGCATCTTACCCACCCAGGTGGGTGAGATGGCCAAATGCAGTTTCTTTAGTTTTCCGATTATATATAAAAAACTCTTTCAGACAACATTATCAATGTGAGATATATGGTGAAGTAACGACCAACGAGTAAGCTGGAGGTTAGATCTTTTTTTTTTAAGTTCAACTTGTGTCCATTTTTCGGGCTGAGAAGAAACGTACGGCATCTCACCCGGTTTTACCTTATGTGGTTGGTCATCACCATCAGTTGCGGAAATGTGCATAGAGGAAAATACAGAGAACAAAATGAAAATTGTCACAGTACTGCATTTCAAAATAGGTACCTATTGCTGTTAATTTGTGTAGTTTAGAAGATGGTTAATTTTTGTTTATAGCTGCATTGTAATCATTTTGTTTATTTAATTGTAAAGAAATGACTTGTTATAAGACAAGGAACATTTCGAGATTAATATTTTAAAAGTTTATCTCATCTTTTTCTTCGGTTGTAGATAAGTTTTGGTGATTTATTGTGTACTCCGCGGAATCTTTCGTAACTACTTGAATTTCATCATAAATGTAAGCTGACGCTCTCTCCGATGACGTGTAGTTGAATGGCGACGCGACGTTTATTAGATTCGATGATAGCAGTGACTACTTGTATGTTGTCGGTACTTTTTGATTCAGGCTTGTGCATTTAGAAGCTATGCTATATGGCCAATCTTCTTACATTTAAAACATTTAACTTTGTCATCAGACAAAAAGATTCGATATTCTTCATCCTAAAATTCAACGACAATAGATTGTGGGCAATCCACCTCCTTATCAGGCTCGCATGCCACAAACACTTGTCGCCAAAAGCTATAAACATGTAAGTAACCTTCACCTCCCTGTTCCTGGGGATGATACTTGTGCTGTTATGTGTAAATTTGTTTATTTTCATCCAGATCACTGTGCAAAGTGACTTGCTTCTATCCAAAAATGCAGTTTTTTTATATTTGCTATAGTATAAAATGTATAGAAAGCGTGATCACAGTTTAGAGAGATCTTGCGATTTGGTTGAAACTTTAAGAATGAAGGATGTCGTATTTTGAAAGGTGGTAACTAAGAATGAATGTAAAATAAATTGGATCGAACTTGAAGTAGAAAATTTTGATAGGTTTTAGTTTCCCACGGGAGAAAGGTATTTACATATTTTTTTCCTGAATTTGTTCATTTTCACATGGGATTAGCTTTGTTTCCGTCTCATTTAATTGCATGTGTTAAATTCCGATCTCTTCATTTTCGGCGAAAGTATAGCCCAAAAATACACAGTTATCGTTTAGTTGTAAATTGTAATTTGCAATTTAAATTTGTACATGCGAGATTTGCTTAAAAGTAAAACATAATGTTATTTTGCGGGATATATTATATGATTTTTGCGTAACAGCAGATCCCTGAAGCCCGGGGCACTAAAAGCTGGCTATTTTGTGTAACTACGCGAAATTTAATTTGTTTTTTTCGTTTATTCTTGCTTGATACATTTAACGGGGGGTTATTGTGACATAATTGTAAATTTAAGAGCCAGCTAATTAAGGAATGAAAGGAATTGCGTACAGAGGTAACAGCTTGTAATGTAATTTTGTTTTTAACTCGATTGAATCGGCAGTAAGAGCGTAGCTCATTAAAAAATTAAAAGTGTATTACTCCCTCAACGTCCATTTTAATTACTCCAGTTCGCATAATATATCGAGCAGAGCTTCACGTATATCACACGGCCGTTGTTCGAGACACTTCCACCCCCACAAACTGTCAATTTTATACTTAACCTAATTAAATATTTCTTGCTACCTGAAGCAAGGTTAACATGAAGCAGGAATTTTCAATGCTTTGGTGTCGTGAAAGGAAAATCATTACTGTTCAGAGATGTGAACGAAGGTTATGTGTTCAAACATCCAACAGTTTCAATCATAGTTTAGGTGGTGTCAATATTATTGATGTGTTCGAAAGCGTCCTAGACTCAAGCGCGCCAAAAATTCTATACACACTGCTATCTGAATGGGATTTAAATTTGACGAATAATACATAAATGTAATTACCCATATAATTCCCCGTGTGGTTACCAGATTTCGGCAATTATTGTGACCTGTTCCTATTTGAAAATAGTTTACACACAGGGTTGTGCATTGGGTTATTAAATGAAAAGGGCTTAAGATTCTTCATAATCGTCATAACTTCCTTACATAGAATTGAGCGCCACGCAGCTTTTTAAAAGTTTTACTTGTTCTGTATAAAACTGGGAAGTAATAATGAAATCCAATTAGAAAATACTGATATATCTAACTACAATCAAACTAAATTTAATAAATGATTAAGGGGGGGGGGGGGTACCACACGTTTTACCCTTCATGGTATTCTAATGAAAGGTCTCACCGAAATGAATTGGTATGTACAGAGTATAACTTTCCTGCACGATTTCCTTCCGAGATCAGCAGGTGGCCGGGGGGGGGGAGGAGGGAGGAAGTAGAAATTAATTTTATCTTTTATAGAATTCGACCAATTAAAGGTCTCAATAAAATGAACTTTTCTACAAACTACCGCCCTTCTCCCTTCCCCTTATCAAAATCGGAAGTTGTAGAAACTGGACGAAACGTGTATTCACTTCGAAAATCAAACGAATACTGAGTCACTGATAGTGTTACCATCTTTTCGCGTGCAATATTACCTTTGTCTCTACCAGAGCTGGGCATGAACTAATTCAAAATGGAATTAATTCGTGATTTAATTCTATTTTGGGAATTAAATCCAATGGAATTAAGCCTTTTTTTTGGTACTGCTATAAAAGGGCTTGTAATTAAATCCTTTTGCAGAAGGAGTTGTAAATGTGAATTGTAAAAAATGCTCAAATCACACGAAAGGCTTAAGCCATATGAAGGCTTAATTCTTTTCAGAGATGCTAAATCAGACAACACTACCACAGCAAATTGCAGTTCATAATGAGGCCGAGTACTTCAATTTCAGAGTTAAGTAGTGTCATTTAATGCAAAACTGACCATTTTTGTATTAAATTTTACCCGAAATCTTATTTTAATATAAAATTTCATTTTCATATGGGTATCATTATGTGTATGTATAAAAACAATATTCATAAAGTATTACTCAAAACTTTATTTTAACAACTATTTTTTATATTATAATTGATATACGAAGAATTTTTGTGGAAAAAATCACGCAAATCTGATTTTTTTAAATAAATAATTGTTTAAACAATATAAATAATTATTTCTCCCCTTTAGAAGGTTTCTGATTTTAAACAATATAAAAAAAGGCGTTCTCGAGTTCGACGAGGAACAAGCGGACGGAAATCCATCACATATAAGGGGAATTTCTTTCGAAAAATTCCCCTAAAAAGTGCTTATTTTGGGTGCAATATGAAGATCATATTTTACAAAAATTGCTTCAACTTTGAATCCCAACGTGTCAATAAGTGCAGGAGAAATTCATTTCACGGGCATCACTACTCCAAGCCGCTTACCTACGTCATAAAATGCCGACCTTTTTAAAACACTCCTGCCACTTCTGAATGTGTTCATTAACCAAGACCTTTGCGCTTTACATGTATTTAGTAATTTATAGAGCTATCCTCTTCGTCCAAGACAAAGGTCCTTCTCTGCTGCTCTATTAAAGAACGACCTAAACTATGGACATTTTGCGTGCAAATAGAAACCGTACTTGTATTTACAATTTTCCGTCTCAACGAAGTAATTGACGGTTTAATTGGAATTTGGCGTTTAGGGCTTTGATAAGTTCATGACGGACACGAATATTGAAATATATTTACACGCCGCGAATGGGACTAATTATGCTCAATACAAACAATTAATTTTGTTCCAAATTAATTGCTTGGCCTTTACCTATATATCTCGGTTGGGTTTTGTAATGTTTGCACTGTAAATTGGGTTTTCCAGGATGGTAATTATTCATATTTTCATGACTAACAGAACAAGGCATAAGATATTTTTTATAAATTTCGTATTATTAGAAATTGCCATGCAATTAATTACACTCATCTTTGACTCCTTTATTGCATTAATCTTCTTGAATATTAATAGGAAAATGCAGAATCAAGATGTACAACGATGTAAAGAACCGAGACAGCCAATTACTAGATTACACAGACAAACTTAATTCTTTTACAAATTAGCTACCCGTTCGTAATTAAATACACCTGGCAAAGTTGTATTATGATCCCATTTCTAGTTAAGTTGTGGGATTTAAACTACTACACCCTCACTTTGATCTGTTTATGTAGTTAATCCTTTTTAGACAAAGGCGCTGGTAAATATCTTAAAGCGATGACTTAATTAAATGCACCACCTCTCTCTTTGGCGAGAAGGAATGAATATCACAATTTGGATTTGCGAATCTAACACCACTATTCGAACAAAGTAGTCAATTTGCATCCCCATTTAAAACGTTAGTGATATTTAATTCGTTTGGAATTAATTTGTTTTGTATAGCCCCATCGCGATATTGGAAGGGTAGATGAATGAATTTAAAGCTAGAAAACCGTATAAAACAAGAATAAACCTAAATGTCAACATCAAATGCATGCTACTTATACTCCTTCAGGTTATTCTGCAGGTTTGACGTGTTAGTTGTTTATCACGTATCATCCCCTATTTGTTTATGTTATAACACACACCACACAGGAGGTAAACTTATACTGTAATATTACAGTGTGTCCTTTGATACTACGTAGGCGTCTAAAGATGCTATACGCCTTTAGACGAATTTACAATAGGTACTATAGAGATATGTGAATTTATAAATATACCATCAGGTTATGGGGGCAGCGTGCTTCGTTGCGGGATAAGTAATTTTTTCGTGATTTGTGAAGTTCGTGTTCTTCGTAAGAACCGCGTTCAGGTTCCTCTTTTTTGAAAATGGAAAAGGTAAGTTCGACGGTACTGATTTCAATGTATGGAAATTCCAAATGCAATCGTATTTGGATGTGTACATGTCGTAAATGGATCATCGCCGAAGCCAAATGAAGACGAGGCACAAAAATTAAGTGAGTGGAATACATTTGACAAAAAGGCAAGGATGACCATAGGGTTTGCGCTATAGAGAAAAACCAAGTACGGCACGTAATGAATTTAAAAACGGATGTGAGATCGTTTAGTTTCAATTTATGGGCTCAAAGATGACAGTTTCGTAACATATCGCCAACGTTGAAGAAATGGCACAGCGCTTGGAGGATTTAGAACAACCCCGTTCTGAATCCGAAGTTGTTATCAAAATTCTACTCAGTTTGCCAGAGGAATATAGACCGTTTATCGCCGCCTGGGATTCCATTGATAAAAAGAAGCAGAAGAAGTGTAATTAGTTCCACGGTTGTTAAAACAAGAAATGCTTCTGTGTGGCGGTATTCCTATGATTCGAATTATTATTACTGCTCGTCTATTATTGATTTATTTATAAAATGAAGGTATAATTAAGAAGAAAATGTAAAAATGCAGTACTTAAGCAATTACAGAGTAACTGGTAAAGGATAAACAACTTTGGCGTACCAATTAACGGAAAATGCCGTTTCCGAACCAACAATAAATTTTATTATTAGTTTCCATCGTCCTTCCGGAATGAAGGGAGGAAAATTTGTAGCATTTGGTTCTATATTACACCCGTAATAAAATACTCCCTGTAATGAAGTAATTGTAGGCGACAAACAATTGACCGTAGACGTACCTTTAATATGGGACATTGTACATTAGAATCTTTCAGCAGATTAGGAATATCGAATTCTTTTCGGTTCATACCCTCGCAATATGGCATTTTAAACTCAACGGGCCCCTTCCGATACTGATTGCCTCTGAAAAATCCACTGCTGACGGATATCTAGAAGAATTGAATCAACGCGTACTGTCACTTCACACTGATTAAATACCTGTCCGTCCCTATCGTTAATGATACGACCGTTGCTTATAAAGCTAAAATTTAAGTATAATCTATTGGGATTTACTTTCACACACTTATAAGTGAAATTTTTCACCAAATTGTCGTTAACATCGCTAACATCGCAACGCTCGTGCACAAACGAGTAACCATTTTGCTAAAAACGCCAAAGCTATTATTTTTCTACATTTAATAATGATTTTTATAATACCACTGACTCAGACATACAAAAATAATTAATGAACACAAAAATAATTGTCACAGCAGTTATTTTTAATGCTGTCATTGTAACGAGTGGTTTGATTTCGCGCCAAATTTCATTAAAAATTTCGAAATTTCTTGTCATGATAGTGAAGGTCACCCTGTATATTTCATTATTTGTTCCGGTTAGAAATTTTGTGTTTGGGCATTTCGGTTCGCTCAAGACTATGGTCCGATAGATTTAATTTCGCTCAGATTTAATTTCGTCGTGGGAAGAGTGCAAAGCTGATTGACGTCATCATGAGTAATGCGAGTTTTTTGTCGTTCGTTTATCAACTTTGGCGCCGTCTAGACCGAGAATAGGAGCGGATGTAGCACCGAGCCGTCAAGAGATAAGGAGTTTTCACGTCATCAGCAGAAAACCGTGAGATCAGTTTTAGTCAGCAGTTCCTTGAGGTTGACGACGAAGTTAGAGTGGGTTAAGTCTTCTTTATCTAAACCAATGGGAGAATTTCTAGCGGGATCCATTTTTGTTTTATGGTAATTTGGGTGTGGTTTTTTCATTTCAATTCTGAAGAAGGGGATCGTTTTTGGAAAGACTCGCGGTTAGTACGTCAAGCGGTCAACACGTACCTTGAGCGATCGTTTTGGTACACTTGGCGGTTTGAGCCACCGGCTTATTTCGGTTGCTCCCAGTTGCGTGCTTTTTGCACCCGTTCCGAAGTGTTATTTTCTTTTCGCGTTGATTTTTTGGCGAAGAAGACCCAGGTTCCAATCAGGTGATATTTTGGCGAACCCTTGAGCTTCACCCCAGTTTACTTTGGATGCAGTGAATCGCGTTAGGATACGTTGTGATTTCTCGAGGATATATAAATCAAAGTGCTGCCCTAGTCCTCAAGGCGCAGAATTTCGGGATCCGCCCAGGTGGAATTTCCTATTAGTGCCGTACGGTCATTTGTCGAAGGAGCGCTGCGTTTCGGAGAGATATTTGCCCCAAGAAGAGCTGGTGAAATAATACTTTGAACCATCGCGGTTTACCGTCGGATAGTGATCATAAAAGTTTGTGTTCTGCCGTACCGCTAACTCAAAAAATCCGTCTCCCGCAGGCGATCAAAGCTAATAAACTAATAAAATAAAATTAAGTACCCGTGCTGCGTAGAAACTTTGGCAACTAGCCGTCTCCCACTCGCCACGCGAAGGGTTTCCTGGACTAAGTTTCCGTTCAAACACTAAACTTTGCTTCGTTCCGAGGAAGGATAGGCACCGTGGATTTTTGTTTCCGTGTGTTAAATTCAAGCCACCCCCTAGGAAGTCACAGAGACCTAAGTGTCAGGTTTCATCACATCCACCCTGTACCAGAGGAAAGAGCAGTTCACAAGATCGGCTGTACAAATGTTGTAAAGGTTAGTCTAAATTAAATTTGTAATATTCTGTAAAATTCCACTTTTTGGTAATTAAGCTATAGTAAAAAATTTTTTGATTTGATTGTTTATTAAAGTCCAATGAACGATTACCAAAGAGTAGGATAAATTTTTGTGTTTATTTAAATAAGTCCCAGCCCACGCTGGATTAAAAACCGATTACCTGTTGTTGCAATTTTCAAACTGTAGAGGATGGCCACCCCTTGAGTAAATTAGTCTCACCTGTTAGGATTTTTTATTTAGTTTAGTTGTCATTGTTAAGCTAGTGTTTTTACAAGGAGAAGAGAAGAACTGCTAGATCCCTGTAAATTGTTTGTATCGCTAATCTCATTTCAATATATTATCTATTTGGTTTCAATGTGCCTGTCTTTAACGAAGAACGAGGGGAAGGAAAGGGAGGAGTAGGAGTTGAGGCAGGAGACTGGTAGGCGGCAGGTTAAGGTTTGTTACGCAGTTTCAAAAGAGTTAAAAGCCCACCGATTTGAGTTAGCCGGAGCATTTATTTTTATCGATTGAGCAGCCTAAGAAGAAGACGGTTTGCCTTGCCGGGCGGAACCGATGGTAATCTTCAAATCCAGAAGGAACCCCCGTAGCATCATATTCTTTTTTCGTAGTACCTAATACCAAATAAAATGACTACTATAGTGGCTCAACATTCAATATATTTAAGCAGCGGTCCACTGATTATCATTCGGTATAATCTACTAATGCTTAAATAATAGTTACAATTCAGGGTATAATAAAACGTTGCAAGTCAATATTGGATTAACTGAATCATAACAAATAGAATCGTGGGTACACATTAGGGATAATAAAGAAAATTACCCTTTGACGTGATTTACAAAAGTCATACCTACATATTTTTGGATATTCATTTTTTTGGTTCCGATATATTTTTCTCGTGCATTCTTTTGAGCTGCTACTATACCGTGTATTGCACCTGGTGTACTTATTTTTTTGGTTTTAATTCAGCAGTTAACACACCTTGTACCCTTGTTCCTAGCTCACATGTTTGCCGTTTTTATAAACTTTTCTGTTTATTTGATGAATGTGCATATGATCTAATCTAGCGTGATTCCTATCGATTGGCTCACAAACGTCATTGTGTTCTTGCGCATACTCGCAAGTTTATTGACTTCCAAATATACCAGTTTAATATTCTGGACCAT
This sequence comes from Photinus pyralis, assembly GCF_008802855.1. Lineage (NCBI taxonomy): Eukaryota > Metazoa > Arthropoda > Insecta > Coleoptera > Lampyridae > Photinus > Photinus pyralis. The sequence goes on from NW_022170249.1 coordinate 51,139,612, forward strand.
GGTCTATCAGTAGCACCATTTGGACTACTTTCATCAAAAAAAAGGGAACTGTTAAGAATTTCTTAGGATAGGTACCTAAAGTTAACGGCATACCTAAAACCCGGGACGGGTGTTTTTCTTACCTACCCGAAAAATACGCAGATTCGGTTTTTAACAACTGAAAAGTCAACACCTTTTGTATATTCGATGTCTCGTTAAGTATGTGTTATCAATTAAATGTCATAAACCTTTCATTTGTTTCATTTTTGTTATTCGGTTAAAACGCCGCAAAGTTTTACAATATCGCGAATTATCATAGTGCGATTGTGGACCCCACGACTTCAGTAAATTTCCACTACAAAGGCAATTATCCCCACAGGAACTATGGCGATTTAATAGATTTTATTGCTTTTTTCTTAATTTGCTAATGGGTTGTCAATGTGAACCTTTTAATTAATTAATATACATAGCCTTCAAATGAATCTCCATCAAAATGTAATAAATTGAAAAAATATAAGTAAGCATTAACTTCAAAAACCTTCAATTACTCAGATTTACTGTTTTTTACCTTTTAAATTTTTTTGCACCACCTTTGGATCACAACGACCCAAATAGTGAGGAAGTTCATCTAGCAACAAATATATGGTTCCTTGACTTTGCACCATAGGTATAGTTTTCGTCCCTTTAGTAGCAAGAACGTATCATGTACAAAACACATCAAACATTCAAGCAGAAAAAGTAATAGGGTACCGCTCCGGGATCCTTTTTGTTTCTTATGACTTGAACACGTATATTATAAAGAAAAACGGTTCATGAAGTTTGGATGCGGATGACACTTCATTAACTATTGGTGTTAAAAATTCTCTTCTCTTAGACAATTATGCGACCCTTCAATAAAGGGAACTGAATGAATAGATCGGGACTAATCGCCCACATATAAGGTGCGGCAAAACCAGTTAATAATACGCTAGCTTTCATCTCAAGCAAAATATGTGCAAATAAATTTAAACAACGAAAACGAAACCTTAATTTAACTTAACTGAACTTAACTGATCTAAACTGACCTTAACTGAACTTAAATGAATTTAACTTGCCATACTCTGTTTCGGCCTTAAAGCCTGGGTTCCACTTTTCGCATTCAAAAATGGTGTGTCTGATTGTATCTTCTTCGCCGCAGTACACGCAAACGTTGTTCTCCCTCCTTTTGTGCTTAGCTAGATAACTACCAAAGTTGCCGTGCCCTGACAGAGCCGGCGTGACCTCGTAAGTCAGTACTCCCCATTTCCTCTCTACCCATCCCTCCACGTTTGAGATGAAGGTTTTTGTCTACTTTGGGCCCTATTCCTCCCATTCTTTCTGCCATTGTTGCAGCGTATCTCGCCGCCCGCCCAGTCGAACAGCGTTCTTTTGTAGGCGTCCTGCCTTTCCTTGACTAGGTGTCTAATCGTGTGCATCCCGGCTATGGCCAACGCGCACTCGGTGGATATGATAACAGCCCCGCCAAAATATAGGCCTTCTCGCACGACTAGGGGCATCGTGCGCGGGTGCACCATCCTGTTCAAACCTGATGTTCCATTTTTTTATCGTAATAAAAATGCTACTGAATACAGTATGTTTTTTTTACCGTCTATATAAAGTTGATGATTTCTCTGAAAAAAACGTCGCAGTGAACATTTCTCAACGTTATATTGTAAAGCTCAAATAGTGGCAATGAGAAAGTGTTTATTTAATTTAAATTTAATTGCACAACTCCCTAGTTTGGCCATCATTGTACCAGCTATGCTCTATGCTTTCCGAGATCCTCATGATAGATGTCCTTATCTTGGACACAGTGCATAGGTACAATCATTGACAAAAGTAATGATCGCCGAATCAACATTTAAAAATATTGTGCACTTGGAAATGTGAACCAACAAGTTAAGGTATCTCTTCCTTGAAGCAACCGACGGAGCGCGATGTGATAGGCATGTTGGTTGCTTATGCAGCAGAGTACCTATTAGGGGATCATTACTTTTTTAAATGACCGTACGTGGTATATTGACAAAGCTATTTTGGCAGGGTCCGTTTTGTATGCGGGCCATTTTGAGCGAGGCTATTTTGACAGGACTGTTTTGACGGGACACGATGTTAGGGATTATGTGTGTATGTGGCATCCTGTGTTACGTTTAGGAATGAATTTTCCAACTATATGGCATGTGTTAAAGATTGCTTTTTTGTAAATGTTTATATGTGTTGTTATCTAAATCTAAAATGTTCAAACTATGGTGTAAGGTACCTTAGGTTCTATAGCTATGTCAGAGTATTTGTGGTGTTTATTATTTAAATTGATTTTTGTATTTTGTCTATAATAAGTTTAATGTATTGTCTATTATTGTAGTAGCTTTATCTGTGCGTAGTGTTCTATTCCAATATAATTTATGTGTCGTTTTCAATTATTATCTGTGGAATGTATTAAATTTGTAGTATGATGTGTTATGTGTCATGTTATTACATTATGTTTTAGGGCTAATTTTTGTTGGACGATTGTAGCTACTTGATCGTGTTGATTTATATAGTTGCGTAGTAAGGTAATAACGAGCAATAAAAAATAAGTGGCGGTCGAGTCGCCTTTGGTAAAGTGCGATTTCCGATGTAAAGAAAGATTCCAAAGGTTTTTGATCGCATAGTAGAAGTAGAGCGCATGGTAACGAAATCCACAAGAGAAAAGGACCAACAGTTTAAAGCTCATCCTCACTTTCATTTTTCTTATATGATGATTGGTCTGTAACCAGAAGTAATGTATATCTAATCTTATGTGCAAAGAAAGATTATCGGCGTTGAAAATATTCCGGCCAAACACAATTTTGGCTGTATACTTACATATTATGATGGAGCACTTAAAAATGAAATAAGCAACTCAAATCTAAAAGGGCAGTTCAAAATAAGCACAGTAAAATAAGTCAACAAATAATGTAATATGTCAACTACCACTGCGGCTTACAATTAGATATATAAAATACAATGAAAATGAAACTACGTCATACTACAACTCATAAATAAATTAGTGGAATGTGCTTATAAAATGTAAGTAATACTATTTCAAACATGAATGCGAAATGTGCGAGCAACTGGAAAAACAGCTCGCTACTTTAGTTAAAATTTGCACAATTTGCTAAATTTGAATTCCTGTTTGATATTTACCTCTTATTTTCAATAATTACGCCTTGTCGCAATATAAATTTTGATTTATTAGCAGCATTACAGCATTGTACATTTTACTAGCACTTTAATCGATTGCGTCCCAACCAATAATGATGGAATGAAACAAAAACAATTTAGCATGGAATTCTACATTGATGATATTGATCGAAATGTAGTTTGTTAAATTTTTTGTCTAACCGACTTTGTGGTTCAATGGTAGAGCGGTGGGCTATAAATCCGTCGGTCGGGTGTGCGAACCTGGGTTGAGGTGAATTTTTCATCTGTGGCAGGGATGGAAATTACCTTAGACCAGTTCCGAGCATTCTACCGGCTACTCCGAATTACGTTTTCCTGCAGTTTTCCTAATTCGTAAGGTAAATACCGGAGCAGTATAGTGTACAGGCACCTCTAGAAAGTATTATGTGGGTCACTGTAATTGGGCGCAAGTCCGTTGATGGCTCAGAACAAGAGAGGGATAATAATAATTATTGTATAACATATCATATGTTACGTCAAGAAAAGTTCCACTATAGTATTACAGTAGCTTTAGCTATTATACAAAGCAAACCTTTAATTTTTATACACCACTGTTAAAAGCTCTATTTTATATGTGCAATGGCTGTCTTTTAACTATTTTGGTTCAATTTATAAGAGATGGAAAATTGTCATTATGCACCTTGTTATTCACTACGCCTTGGAGCTTAGACCCAAACTTGAAACAGGCGGATATCTGATTTAGTGGAAAACCATATTGCATACATTTTGACGTATTATCCTGTTATTGATAGATCCACTCGCATTGGCCGCAGAAGTCGTCGATCTCTCTTTCAAAGGCATGCAGTGTGCGGTCGTGTACTTTTTTAAACACCGTCTTGAAGTGTGAAGCATTAAGCACATTTTGGTAATTTCAAAGTATCCAGGGTAGGTCAGGGCTAACCGTTATGCCACGTTGGTACCTTTATTCACTCGAAGCACGCGATAATAGTAACGCCCTTAATGTAAATCGAGTTTCGTTCTCCCAAAGAAACATATTTTTTACTGGCATAATGTTGCTATACCGCTCCTTATCGGAATGCTGTTTTTTTGAGTCGAAATCGGAACTATCTAGTATGTTAATACAAATTAAATCCAATTTCGCACAAAACAAAACTGAGTAGTGTATGCAGGAGAACACTACTGATTTTCGCTATAAATTTATATTGTGCTCGTATGTTATGATACCTTGAGTTATAAATATTTACAATATACCTACTCGCTTTTATGCCCCTACTTTATGTTTGTCAATATATAGCTCTCTTCAATGTATCTATCTCATCTTTTTTCTTTTTTATAACCCATACAACGAAGCGTCGTAACTACATGAACGCTTTTACGTTCTGCGAAGTTTCTTTCTTGTTGTGTATGTTACATAAAAGTCTACGACTGTGATTTCTTGCGGTATATGGCTGTTATTTAGTAAGCTTTTATTATATTTTTGACGTTTTATTTTCCTAAGATGATAAAAGGGAATTTTAAAAGTAAAGGAGGTTTATTATTTTTTAAGGTGACATCCAAAGAGATCACTGTCAAAATTGACTCATAGCAATTTCCCACCCTCGTACAATTTCCCGTGAGCTTACTTTACTTTCTTTTGTAGGGGCACGTATCGACACATTTATGCGTATTGTGTACATTAATTTCTTTCACGTTTATAAAACAGCAGATGTGTCCACCTAACGGAGACGCCGATATCTGAGGTTTTCCCTACTCTGCTTATTGCAGTTTCTTATCTGACTGCTATTATTTTCTTTTAAAAAGAGTCTCTGATTTCCGTGAAAATAAATCACAATACATCTGTTTCAATGGAAATTAACTAGCATATAAGTTTGACTGAGGCAAGAAAAACTGACACTTAGATTATTATGTAACCATTTAGCGATTTATGATTGTATTTTAGGTGAACTGTGTGTAAAAAATTGTGCCGTAGGTATATTATTAATAGATTCAGTATATTAATTAGGGTTAGTTCAAAAAGCCTACTACCGGGTAAAAATACATTCGAACCGATTGCTTTTTGCGCTCGGCGCAGAAGTTGATCTCAGGGTCGTGATGTTTACTAGCCCTTTCTGGTAATTTGACCATTAAAATATTAACAATATGAAAAGGTAAGCTTATTGATGAAGTTAGTTGCATATTTGATTTCTATTGTCAAACTGATCGTGTGAGATGGAGGTGTGAACTGTCGCGGAGATTCGAATACCTTATTGGCAAGTAATATAATATTTAATGGTGTTGGAGGAAAGTTTGTGTATGTACAGGGTGTCCAGGTGAAAATTACCACATTTGAAATTCCCTTAACATTAGAGTCGAGAGATTAAAATAAAAAGCATTTCGTAGAAAAAATGTGGAAGTTATTTTCCATAAATAAGGTTTTCAAGTATGGAAGATGATATCCGACAAATAGCGTCCTTGATAAGCAACACATTCCTCGAGACGCTCAGCAAAGTTGCCCGACGCGTTGATGCACGATGTTGAATTGACCAAACCATCACGGAAACTTCCCATGCCAAGGAACCAGATGATGGGAGAAGAAAACTTGAGCGTTCCGCACTTCTTGACCCCCTCCCCTCCAAAATTGCACAGAACGCAATTTTGCCGAGCGTTGTTGAAGAATGTGTTGCTTATCAAGGACGTCAGTTGTCGGATATCATTTTTTACTTCTTTGGCGGTTGAACACCTTGAGGACTGTAGCTGCTGGAATTGACAGACGACGGTATGAATTTGAATACTGCTATTTATTTTAGGCGTTGGTTTGTTTATGAGTGCCGATTTTGGTGGGTAAAGGGCAACTCGAAGAATTTCAACAGAAATACTATAGTAAAATAAAAGAACCTTGAAATATGAAAAACTAGCTCCGAGCAGCTACAGATTTTATCTTTAGGTATTATCAGAATGAGTAACTGGATTCCAAATATATAAAATAGGATTGTTAAATGTAATTTTAGGTAGCCATGAGGCGCTTATCATACAGATCTGAAAATGTTAAAATTACAAATATGAATGCGTTATTACACTCACGTATAAGTACAAATATTGTCTATTGAATTATATTGTTTTGTTATTCTGTTACTTAATAATTAATTTTAAGATGCTTTTAGCTTAAGATCTTGAACAATCAAGAATTGAATGGCAAATGGCTGGTCACCTTTATACTATCAGTGATGACCATCATCATCTTGTTACCTTGACTTTGCTTTATCTTTAGGTTTTAAATTTGAATTAAAGCACCAAAAATTTTGAATTTTAAATTAAGTGAAACCGTTACCATCGCGAAATTAAGCAAACTATTGTTGTGTAACCTTTCCTACGATGTCAAGTATCAAATTTTGAGAGTGGATGGTAGATTGGAGCACAGCGATTTTGCCAAAATATATCGGAAGTCCAAAATGATACAACGTGCAGCTGAGATCTTTACCAGCAGTTGCTCTACTTCGGATTCCATCGAGATAGCTGGGATCAGGAATACTCTCTCATGGTATGGCTCCCTCCAACTGAAAGAGCTGTTAAGCAGCACCCATTCCGAACGTACCACCAAATACAGCTGTGGTTAAGTTGAATGAAATCATGTGCTAGGACAGTTTGTTCTGGACATTTTTGAACTAGATTAATTCATTTTTTGTCATCCATATTCTCTTCCTTTGAACATGTAACAAACGTCGACTAACGAATGCGCTCACATTCGCCCGTTACGCTCCCATTTTTAACGGAGAGGAACGGTCACCTGTAATCCCATTCTCGACAGTCGGCGATCTGACGTGACGGAACGGACAAGTGTACGACAACCTTTAGACATTAATGCTATTACAATCGTAACTAAGGAATGGATAATAATCAACCCCTTAAAGTAAACATTTTAAAGTAAGCACCCTAAAGTCTTTACCTTGATAGTAAAGGAGTAAGAATCATTTGTGAAATAAACCATAGTTCTAGCTAAGTCAAGTGTAGTGTATACTTTAATTTACTTACATAACTCTCATATAAATTGGACATTTTTTAATTGGCATTTTTGTTTTTGTTTAGGCTGTTCTAGTTTAACATAGCTATTTGAAATTTTACACTTTTTTCCTAATGTTCTTATTTTAATTCTCAAGGATTTGATCTGTTATTGAAAGTTTTTCTTCTGTTGATCAATAAACTATTATTATTATTTATATCGGGCCGCCTTCCCCTTCAATATCGTAACAGACCGGAGAAAATGGTGACATGGTTCAAGTGTTAACAATAATGGGAAATTATCACTGCTCTCCAGACTGCTATAAATCGTAGTTTTTGCGTGTTGGTCCGAATTTGACGGCGTTGGTATATGGTTTGTGCAAAAAATGCTCTACAGTTTACCGGGTGGTAAACGTGCGTTTTATACAAGAATGGCCCGCGGTTTATATTGATGGAGATTTTCACTCTAATTACTTTAGCAGAAGTATCATTAAAGCAAGTTCTAAAGACCGTCAGCGTCCACATTCCGGCGGTGAGTAGTAATTCGGGCTTCGTGTTGGTGCCTTAATAGTTTCTGAAGAATGCACTGTCCGGGAATACGAAGTTATGGCATCTGCCCACTTTTATGAGATAAAGCACGCACAGAGTTGTGTGGGTTATAGTTTCACTTTCGACATTGAAGTTTACATGGCGACAGAATTAATATAAAATCTTTTGTACACCACATATGTTATCCTATAGCTCGTAATAGACACATCTAGTAAAATGTTGTATTGACATATTTTCTAATCCCTTTCGTGATTAAGCTTGGAATTTATGTTCGATTGGAAACAAATTATGGAACTACACAAACTTATGCAAAGTTTGAATGTCTGGTTCTGATTACTATCTAAACTGTTTTAATTCAACGGTGACGAGGGTTTTATAATTACTTGCTCTAGGCATTTCGAAAGCGAAAACGAATCGAACATTCAACATTTGTGGACGATAATAGTATATTTAGAGCTCGCAGATTGGTCCCCAACTAACTCCATACAGAGAACTATTTCTGGACGACGCAAGGTATGAGGAGCAGCTCCAAGCTCCGAGCGGATGTTGTCTCAGAGTCCGTGAATGCAGAATAACAAATGGTCATTGCCCTTCATTTTTAAACCCTGGTGCAGCTGTTGTGAGGAATTAACAATAGACTCCACCTCTACCAACGGAATGTCATAAGCTGGGGTTTTGGCTACCAAGAGAACAGCTAAGTCAACGTTCTCTCCAACAACAGCTGTCGATAAATTTTAATCTGTTGAGAGCCGTCGTCATCATTACCTGAAGCGTGGAAGGCATTTGTCCCATTTTTCTGCAGCTGCATCGTCAGCGGATTTTGGAAGTCGGAAAGGAAATCCTGTTGTTTGATTTCACTTTCCAAAGTTAACATTTATGTCCACACACCTCTTGAGCCGATATCGTCTACTCTCTTCAATTGCTGTTGTGCTCCCTGATGACTCGTCGGTCCGGAAGAAAAGTGACATAACTCAAAAAACAGCCGTTTTGCGTTATTTGCACAAAACAACTGAAAAAGATGCATATGAATGTATTAACTATACGACGTCTTATAGTCGCTAGATGACATAAGTGTCGCATTTCCATTAATACACTCAATAATGACATGGATCAGCAAAAGTGTCTCATTTTCAGTTGCGCGTTTGCTTTGTAGTAGAAAACACACTTCCTTGCAAGAAAAGCGACACATTTCGAGAAGTGACACTAGTTCAAACATTTTAATTCAAGAAAAGTGACATTATTCAAGTAATGACGGTTTTCCTGTTCAGGTAAGATAACGTTTATGTCTACTTCTATGTATTATTTTGCAAAGTGGCATTATTTCTCAGCAGTTATTATGATTATTATTATTATATAAAAAGAAGGCGTTACTATCTCTATTTAAGAAAAATAAAGTTTACCAAATCTTCTCTTCAAATGACATGTTTAAGGGCTTTGCAAAATTATGCGTACCACAGTTAAGGCATATTTGAATTACTTCGCCCGTTGCGTCAAGGTTTTATTTTAACAAAACTTAAATTGCTTCTCCCGAAAATTTACTATTTTTGACTTTATATGTCACTTTTCTTGCGGACCGACGGTGTGTCGGTACACCCATTAAAAACCAGTGTACAACCTCTCCGAATATAATGGTTCTTCAGAAATTTCCAAAATAAATCATTCTCTTTCACGAAATTCGAGTGAACAACTTGAAAATTAAGAGCCATATATTTCAATTATTTAAGAAACTTTAAACCGAGTGACAAAATTCGGAAGATACCGCCTGAAGTCGATACTCCTCTAAGACGCGCACCTTGCAAAAGGTGGTTAATTTCGCCCCTAGGAAAAAAAGTAAAATTCCGCCACGCAGGAGTTGAGCGCGTTTACAAGATCTTTCCGACGACACCAATTTGAAAAAATCAAACCCAGCTGTAGAAAAAAGGAAAATATAGTATACATATAATATAGTTAGTATAACACGTTCGAAGGTAACGCCCAGGTGTCACCGACCCCACATCATGTAGTCCCATCCTTAAAGTTGTTAATGACACGGCCCCTGTAGGTACACGTACACTCCTCGTCTTTCTACAATCGGTTTTCTACGGGTCCGCATTTGCTGCCAGCCAATTAACCACTCGGCCACAGTGAGACTAAAAGCTACTTTTTTTACAAAATAAATTTGTAAAAATGCGCAGATTTATCCGCACGCGAAAAAATCTTACGCTTTCAAAAATTATCGGTATTCATTGACGTACCTATATCTACCTCGAACACCATTGGCAATTCAAGAAATTAGCTTTTACATTTTGAAAATAAAAGCACATATTATAAATCTGTATGTGACAGTGTCAACATAGTCATTTCTAGAGGAACATCGAAATTGAGTTCTATTCTATAGCTTTTGATTAATTGAAGATAAAGTAGCACAAATTACAGCATATTAAAAGAAATTTAATGCTCTATAAGTTCGTGTCTAAGAATTTTTCAGAAAAACGATCGTTGGAGGAATTAGAAGCAAATGTTTTACAAAAGGAGTTGGGTATAAATTAATTTCTTGAAAATTATCGATGTTCAATAAGGTATAGCTCGAAAACTGTTGAAAATTCCACAAATGTGTTTTGGAAACAATTTTATATAAAATGTAATTAGCAACCTCTGCCCCCCCCCCTCTCCTTAAGCTCACCTTCCAGAAGCGGGGACTTTGAGGAAACCACATTGTTACGTGTAAAGCGAAACCTCGATATTTATGTGGACTGTATTTGATAATTGCTTGCTATGCTTTTTGTATAAAAGGGATGTCGAAATAATATCGACACTAACGAATGATTAACGTGTTTATTGATTAAAATACAAATAAAAGTAAACTGATTCTAACCGCATTGTGGCTCATTATTACTCATTGTGATCTTATTCTCCCAAGAACAGACAGTGGTTAAATTCCAGATGATTTTGACAGATTATCATATAACGGTTATATCATTGTTATATGTTAGAAGTAATAAAGTAGTACCACTGTCGTGGATAGCTTCATAAACTTAATCAAATTGTTCAAATACGCACTCGCCTTCGTAAATGTGCTGTGGATTCAATTACCCCAAATACAAAAGGCGGCTACCATATGTCTAATAAAGAGTAAATAAAATAATGTGGGTATTTAATCGTTCAATGTAACTTTAATACAATAGAAAATACATTTCCACATAAATCTAAGAAATGGTACGTATTTCTAAGGTAGATAATATATTACATACCTGCTGAGAAACTGTATAATCTTTTTTATTAGAAAATTAGATTGAGCATAATGTGTTTATCTTGAGCACGAAAAATACAATAAATTTACCCGTTTGTAAATAACTATGTTGCCAGGGATTTTATTAAAAATCAATACACCGAGTAATAAACTTTCGTGGACGTTCTTGCTTGGTTATTTTTCCTAATTACTTACAATGTATTGAACATTTAATTTGTTTGGTTGTAAAAATATCAGCAATTGACTCCATTCTGTGCACAATAACTCGACTTAATTGAAATTTGAAATCGTATTACGTAACAAACGGCGTACGTATAGCGAACTTTGTACATATAATTCCAATATTATGGGAGTTGTAAAACCGTTTATTCGAAAACCAGTCATAATGGTAAATTGATGGATCGATGTTCAACTCGACTGGCAAGCAATTATCTACGAGTACAAGCAAACGGCAATTATGATATCTCGTTTTAAGCAAGTCTCGGTGCTGTTACTAGTATTGATTCCGTATTATGTGAAACGAAAGCGGTAAACGGAACTTTGTAAATAAGTAAATTCAAGTCCTACAAAATTCGATTGGATTGCGAGAAACTGCAAAAGATGCCATAGAGATCACGTTGGGTTTTAAGCAAGATATTCGCGCTTAGGTATAGTTCTGTGGATTTTGAGTTAAACGGTTAAATGGTATTTCCTGGGTCAAAATTATCCAATGGAAACTGAATACGAACAGGAATCCACGTTAAGGAACCGCATCCATTTTATTTTACGCAAGTTTACGAAACGGAGAACTGTCAATATCGCAGCTTTGATAAAACGGACGTATGAGTAATGCTGGTGGAGGAGCCTGAGGCTTTAGCCATGAATTTTAATCAAAAAAGAAAGTATTTCCAAACCGTTTCCGAGAAGTTTTAATGTGTAATAGACCAAACTTTACAAGCGAGTTGGCCATCACCATCTTTTGCTTCAACTTGCTCTCAAATAAGAATACGATCTTCCTTCTAAGCTCGCACATTTCGTGTGTACTCGATTTTTAGTGTCTCATTGCAAATCTCTTCATTTTGTGCAAATACAATTTATAAATTATTCAAAGTTTGAAAGCAATCGATTTTTGGGTCGTTTTACGGACTGAACGGTTCGTAACCAATCCCACGATGCTGATTGATGTGTTTATACACATCAAGGATGGTATAACTACATAAAATTAAAATAATTGCGTGTATTCACTAAATCCATTTAAATATGATGTGAATCACTTTGTACCTTCGATTAACATGCGTCAGTGTACGTAAACAGCAGGGTGATTATGTAATATTCTACTGAGAAAGTACATTGTGCTGTACCAGGTTTGTAGATTTCACTGCGGAAATTGGGTAAGAAAGAAAGTAGAAGATTGCAAAGGCAACTTTTCCTTCTTGTTCTTTCGTTTTGTACGTTTTGAAAATATATACAGGGTGTTCCAGGAGGAATGGGCAATATTCCATTCACATGTAAGCTTTGAGAGAAATCTTCTATGTGCGGTACCGAGTATTGATCTGGGACGTTCCTCGCGTAGAGTACTACGTTTTTGATTATGTCATTTTTTATTCTAAAATCCTTTTTATTAGTTGTTCTAGGACAATAAAACATTTCTTTGGTGCCTATAAGTGATTTTATTGATGACCTTCCAGTAATCCAGTATTTTCACTAATGCGGCAGTACCTCGTTCCAATATATTCCAGATTACTAAGAGTCTACTGTACTTAAACCAAGAGTCAAAAATGCGTTTAGGAAAAACTGCACGATAGACGTCTTGCCATCTCAAAATGGAGTTTTGAAACTGAAAAAATTCCGACTACCTTCGGAGATATCCGGTTATTTAAAAAATTTTTTCAAAATAAATAACACATTATTATGGTCACTTTTTTCCTTCTATAAGATGCTAGTTTTAAATTTTAAATCCGACGTCTCGTCTCCGGTTAACCATCATCAACTTTGTTTTTTCTTATGTAAGTAATTTTTACTTTATGTGCCATTTAATAGAGAATTTTTTCTGATTTCAAAAATGCAAACATCACAATTTTTTTAATATCTTCTTTTTTGCTTAGAAAACTTAGCGTTGGGTAGTGTACATACGTAGTTATTTGCGTTTTTACGAATCAATAGTGCTTCTGATTAAAAGATAGTGATTTACAATTTTTAAATCAGAAAAAAATGCTCTATTAAATGACACAATAAGTAAAAATTAATTCCAAAAGAAAAAATTTACAGATTTCGCATAATCCATGCAACCATCGGTAACATTGGAAATGCTAACCGTATAACGCCATTTGAAAACACAAATAAGCCTTATTCGCCCGGGATCACTTGCTCCACTCGTTCGCAAGCTCGCACCTGTCGCAAACGTACATTTTCTGAATAACAACCTCATCCTAAGATGCTCTTTTCTTTAATCTACTGATTGCGGCCGAGTACGGTACAATCAACACTTGACGCGACACCACTGTCTTCTTTCTGCTTGACGAAACTGGTAACTTCACACCCATACACAAAACATAAGCATTTCCAATGCTAAAACAAAGTTGATGATGGTTGACTGGAGACGAAATCTCAAATTTAAAAGTAACATCTTGTAGAGGGAAAAAAGTGGCCATAATAATGTGTCATTTATTTCGAAATACCTTTTTAAATAGCTTCAGTAAAAAATAAAATCAATTTTGCAAAATTTCGTTTTTTTCCGAATATCTCCGAAAGTAGTCGGAATTTTTTTAGTGTCAAAACTGCATTTTGTTAAGCATCAAAATACGAAACTTCGCTAAATTTAAACTACCTACCTATCTCTAACAAATTGCAATTTAACATAATGTCTAACGCACATCAGAAATGGACCAATAAAAAAGTTTTAATTTTCCTAATTTCATAGTTGCATTTGAAGTGTTCTTCTTCTAACCCTAAAGGCCTAAAACTAGAGACATACGGTGCTGAAGTGCAAACCTATTATAAGAATATATGAATAAACTTACTTCATCGTAAAATATTTAAATATTTGCAGGGGAGATTATTTTCTCCGTTACTCATTTTCGATTCGCTACTATAACTGCAAAGTAAACTTTTTTCCACCCGCACGTACTTTGCTAAGTTCACAATCAATTTCACATGAAAACGAAATAAAAGGGGAAAAGTAAGCCCTTGTAAATGCGTGTAGTATTTTATTTTAGGATTATTAGCGGCTGAAAGGAACTCAATTGTGGGTGTCTTTGTATTGTGAAAAGGGCTGATTGAGTCCTGTTGTTACAGTGTGACGGAGGGGCTATTGCGGGTGCCGAGGAGCTCTGTCTTCCTCAGTCCAGGGTGAGTTTTTCAAATAAAGAAAAGAACGAGTAGTGGCTGCTATCGTTTGCTTCTTACTATGTTTGCGTAGAACCTCTTTAAGCGACTCTGTGAATGGCTATAATGAGTGGATTTTCGATTGGATGCTATTTAGGAATAAATGCCTGAATACTATTGAATTAGAGAATATCTAGCGCTTTTTCTGCCTTACCTTTGAAGTCTTTTACATTGTAAGTGCTGCTATGTGATTGAATGTTAACTTTAGAGGTAGTCCTTCTAGTACAGAATCTGATGTTTTATTAAACTAAACTACTATTAATATAATCTTACCTAATATTTATGTTAATAGGTTTTGTCCTTTATTTTGGTTTGATGGTTAATCAAATTACTACAATAAATTCATGACTAGGGTTTAATTATTATAAAAAATTCAATCAAAGGAGAGACACTTGTCTTTGAGTCTCTCGGATGACACCGAGGATGATACGTTGTGTGAGGAATCGACAACGACAACCTGCATGTTTCTTTCAAAGGTGTGTGTTTGTTCCTTTCTTTCGTACATACGTACTGCATTTCAAAGTAGAAGATCTTTTTGCCGTGAGATAAGAGCAACTTGTGCTGGTCGTTTTCTATTGTTGTGTGTTAAACCAGTTGCTTATGAGATACAATTTCTTCTCCTACACGGCAAAGTTCTTAGACCATCTAAAAGTGTTATTTACTGAAGGCAGAAAATGGGGAAGGCATCTATCTTGAATCCTTCGAATTCCAATACCAAAGAAGATGAACCCGGAAGATGAGATATTTAGTAAACCATCGATAATACCATTTCAGTTTCTTTATTCAATGATAATACTATATTTTCTAGAGTTTATTTGAAATGATTAATGGATTTCTTCTTAGTCAATAGATCATCCTTCAAATAGTAAATGTTTCAGTAAGCATTCTGAAATGTGACTATTTAAATACGATAGGCCAGTGAAAAACATATCTATAATGCAGGACACACTTTATCCACATCTGAGGGAACATGGGGTGCCATTTCGGTGTTTTAACCTCAAGACTACTTTGTCATTCATCGATTAAGCTAAAAAATATGTTTAGTTCAGGTTATACATGTACATACTATAATATTTATTATTTATTTAATATTTTGCTTAATTTCAATTCAAAATATATTAAATCGGATGAATACCTTAGAAGAGCCAGGTTCCTAAAAGGTCACCGCTTTTCTTAATAAATGACAAATTACGCATTTCAAATTTTACAATGAAGAAGAAAAGCAAAGCGCTAAAGCGAGCGAGCACGCAAAATTAGAAGGGTTCTGTACTTAGATGTAACGTTTTTCTAGTTCGTGTTTGAATATACTCACACACACACGTGACAGAGATGCACCGTAATATCATAATATTACGTAAACTTTGGAAGATGATACGAGAGAAGGAAGGCAACCAAATATACTAACTGTGGAAACGCATTCGGAAAACAAGTTAACCTTGCAGGATCGAATGATCCTGGGAATACCTATAACCTTGTAAATTTTTTTAACGCATTCGATGACATTGGTTAATGGGATTTTTCGGTTTAGCAACTAAGGAGTGACCTTGTTTTTATGATGCACTATTATTGCAATCTATAGATGCGTGCGAACAAAGCAAAAGCAAAGCGAGTCAATTTAAGTTATCCTTGCAAAATTAGAATGACCTTGGAAATACCTAACTGGTTCTTCTTCTACCTCATAACTGTCCGCGATAGAGCTTTTCGGATTAAATCTCCCTTATCTCCTTTGACTTGACCTAATGTTGATATTAAATGGGAAGGTATGACGGGAAAGTTGAGATGGTGTATGGTCATTCTCCTATTTAATTCCATGATGGTTACGGGTTAGCCAATTAGCTTGATGTTGAAACTCACTATCTAAGCTAGTCCAAGGAAATGGAGGAAGTGGGCCAACGGTTTTCCATTATAAATTTCAAGCTCTTTTGGCGAAAACCAGTTTGTTGAAGTTTTAAAACCTTGTACATCAACTACCACCACAATTATTGGTTGTTGTAGGTTCTTTAATTATATATGTAGGTACGTACAGAACCATTATTGTTTTGCATGCGTGCTCGTTTCAACGCTTTGCTTTTCTTTCTTGTAAATTTTGAAATGCATAATTTGTCATTTTTTTAAGAGTAGCGTTACCGTTTTAGCAAACTAATGCTATCTCCTACAGTATTCATCCGATTTTGATACAATTTAAGATATACTGCCCGCCATAAATACCTGAACACCTAGTGTACTTTGATCAATTTTGATGAAATTTTTAGGGCAGTTGTATTTATTCCGAAATATGAAACGATGAAAACTTCAACATGATACAATTACTTACAATATATTCAAACAACACTAATAATGTGTACATCATCCACTCTTTCTTCGCTTTCAGCTACTCCCCTGGGCACAATTGAAATTCGCGAATCGATGCTAGCGTGTGACATACTGTCCCAAGATTTTAACAAGTTAAAAAGTAATCGTAAACGATTTACATAAAGCGCATTTCCACTTGCATTCATTTCCCATTTGTAAGATGCAACTTCTGTTAAAATCGTAAAAATCCGGCCACAAATATGAAAGATAGCGTTGCACATGGGCAATCCATTGTTGACGTGCTACTTCAATTTCAGTTTATGAGAAGAATTTCATTTCAATGCTTTTCTAAATAAGAAAGTGGGAACTGCGCATGCGCAAACCTAAATTTTAAAACTAATGTTAGATTTTCCTTTGTTCCAAGCGCCTAAGTATCAAATTTCACTTAAATGGTTCCATAGATAAAAAAGTTGGCACTGCGCATGCGCAAAATAAAATTTTGAAACTACCGCTAGATTTTCCTTTATTCCAAGTGCATACATATATCACATTTCATTTAAATTCTTCCATAAATAAAAAAGTTGGCACTGCGCATGCGCAAAGCCAAATTTTGAAACTGGCGTTTGATTTTCCTTTATTCGAAGTGCCTATGTATCAAATTTCGTTTAAATTCTTCCATAAATAAAAAAGTTGGCACTGCGCATGCGCAAAACCAAATTTTGAAATTGGCGTTTGATTTTCCTTTATTCCAAGGGCCTATGTATCAAATTTCGTTTAAATTCTTCCATAAATAAAAAAGTTGGCACTGCGCATGCGCAAAACCAAATTTTGAAATGGCGTTTGATTTTCCTTTATTCCAAGTGCCTATGTATCAAATTTCATTCAAATACTTTTATAAGTAAAAAAGTTTGCAATTCGGTTTATAAATGGTCGAGATGCGAAAAGGGCACTGTGAATTTTGAATCGATTCGATTCAACTTTTGGCATTGCGTATTATATGGCTAAAGCTATGCCCATATTGAATTTCATGCAATTCAGTTCATAACTAACGGAGATGTAAAAGCGATCGAACATTTCTAAACAAAGTTATCGTTCACACGGACAGATAGATGGACAGACAGACAAAGAAACAGACGGACAGACCAACCGGCAGGCGACAGATAGCAATGCAAAATTATAAACGATCTCTAGGATCGTTAATAAACGGCAAAAGTGTAAAATTATGGAACATGTAAAAAACGGTTTTTTGTTTTTTTTACAATAACTTTTTTTGTAAGCGGTACAGAAAAAATTCCTTCCTTGGTACAAGACTCGACACTATAACGAACCAAACAGCGAAAAAAGTAGAACAATAGCTCTTAAGATAAAGAACTTGTAGCGTCGCAAAAAGAGCGGACGGACGGACGGACGGACTAAGTGGCCACAATAGCGCATTTTTTTTTATTTTTGTGGAAATGCGCTAAAAAAGACGCATTCGAAGATCATCTAAACTGTTTGCAGGTGGTTGTAAAGCATTTACCCTTCGACCCATCGTATCCTACACGTGTTCAATTGGTGATCGATCCGGCGAACGGAAAGGCTATGGAAGCATTATTTATTATTATTAGCGAATAAATACAACTGTCTTGAAAATTTCATCTCAATTAATCAAAGTAGATTTGATGTTAAGGTACTTATGGCGGGCAGTATATGTTGAATTGACATTAGGGTAAAAAAGATTCCGAGTACTCTTTGGCCGTCCTAACGCTATCTCCTAAGGTGTTCATTTCTCGGGTAAATCCCCGGGCACGACCTCAAAAACATTTGGCGTCAATTTTGGTTCCTATTTAGACCATGGCTTAGGGAAGAAGTGACTAAATTGGGCTTTGTGGGTGAACCCCGTGAAGCAGAGCAGCACAAAACGCATGTTCGCGTTACTTCCTTAAAGTTATGAGTGGCTTTCAATAGTACAGGCGGTAAGTGCATCGGTCTAAACATTTTGGGGGGGAAAGCTGGACTTTGTTGAAATGTCTCAGGTTAGTTGTCCTGAATAACGTACTAAAAGTCCAGACCCCCAACTGCGCCGCTCGTCGAGCTGTGGCACGTTTTTGCCCCCCGAAATCAGTTTTTCGTTAATATCTCGAAATGTAGCAGGGTTAGAGAAAAACTTTTGAAACAAAAAATGTTCCTCGTAAAATTTCCTACACGATAGCTTATTTGCAAGTTAGCCCAGGCCTAACCGTTAGCCTACAGCGTTTTTTTGAGTAGTCTAATATTAAGTTATTTGATAAGTTTTTGTACTTATGGTTGTTATGGAAGCCTAAATTGATGAAAGACATACTTCTCACTTATTGTACCATAGGATAGCCGATTTGAACGTTAGTTTAAGAAATTCTGGAAGCATACGTATTTTCTTATTTACAATTCAACATTTTAATCACTTAATTCTATCTACATTTCATCGTTCGCCTCAAGAGCAGTGTCATCATCCGAATGCAGAGTAGTTTAGACATCGGGGTCCATACTGTCGTCGAAGTGCGATTCTTCCTCAGCTTGCACCTCAGTATTGAGGCATGAAAGGCCCATACACCCGGAGCATAAATTGGAACATTTCAGTCCTGTAACACAGAGAAGAAAGAGAAATGAGTACGTATCTCTGAATTTCAGAACCCCCATGAGAACTGAACAGAAATCCGTGCTTAGTCTTCTATCAGGACGCACCTGCTTTTCTGCACGAACATGCAGATAAGCATCCTTTTTGACAAGCGCATGAAATTAAATTCAGCAACTCGTCAGGAGCAGGCGCAGCGGTCATCGGTGTAGGCAGAAGTTCTCCACTATGTATGTGCCAACCCCATCCGATCGGCGAGAAATTGTTTCCTCTCCATTTTTGCACCTGATGAAAGCATCGGTAGGCGTGGAGAGTGAGTGCAGCGGCAGTAGGCGGCAAAGATGCTAGATAGACTGAATTTTTCAGCGCACTTGCAAGGAAACTGACGTATCGGTAGTCCGTGATAGACTTTTGAGTTGCTTTAGCGCCATATAATTGTAATGCATACGAGCACATGGCGATCGTGAGTTCTTCTTTTGTACTTGCTGGGTTGTTGAACACCGACACGACATTCTGCATCCTTGGTCCCTCCAGTACCTTCAAGCCTGTCACTTTGCCTTTACGATAAAATGCTGACGTAGTGTCGCATCCGGTTACTGCGTGTCCGAATAAAATAATATTTTGGAGTTGGGGTCTCTCCCTCATAACATCTTCCACGGAGTACAGAGACGCGGGTTTTGTCCCTTTTCCGGACTTCATGAATAGAATTGAAGCGGCGCATGATGCAGGTGTAGTACCAACCAATATACACAGCAAGTCTATATCTTCACCGACAACTACTGCTGTTTTTTCCTTCTTTTCGGCAATTTTGATCGCAGTACTACATATTAGTACGTCGGCGTCATCAACGGCTTGGATAGCTGTGTGTCCTTTTCCATTGAAGATGTCCATTAACATCTGCACGAGTCTCTGCTTATTCGCGTTTCGCCTCATGAATTCGGTTTGTGTAATAGTGACCACTGTTGTTTCGTCAAAAATTACTTCAACAGAGGCGTATGTTCTGTACCGGCGATTTTGCTCAACGCTTTTCGTACTTAGTCTAATGTCATAACCATCAAAGACAAGGAAGCAATTTTGGCCATAGTGACGCTCAACGTATGAGACGTACTTCTGACATGTTACCTTGTATGTCTCACCTCGCTCCCACAGAATTTTACGAAGCAGGAAGCCACCATCAATAACGTAAGTTGACTTAGTTTTATCATATTGAGTCAAATCACTCTCTGGAAAGATTTTATAGAGTGTAGATTTGACACATTTTCGCATCCCTTTCTCGTCAAACAGCGCCAAGGGGTATGGTGCCAATTCATACTCCAGGTATTTCTTCAGTTGAGCGTCACTTTTCTTCAAAATTGAAATCCTTTTAAACAGTATTAACGGATCCACCAGACGGTTTTCATCGCGCACTTTCATTGTGTTGAGAGCTTTCATGGTGATCACGCAGTCGCTTCTTCTCATTTTAACGGCTGAAAATTTCATTCCATGAAATTGAGCCAAAATTTCCGTCCCAATTTCGTACGCTTTCTCACAATTGACATCGGCGCTCGCTACAATGCCGGATGCTAATGAAACTAATCCTCCGGTCGATGAGAAAGGGTTTCGTTTTTCGAACCACTCGTGCAGTACATTTACATCATGGAATCTCGTGCATCCCGAGCTGTACTCCAATCTTTATGCTGCTCCGATCTGGTAGATGTTGTTACACCCGCATAATTCTCGATGGCTTCACATACCTTGCTGGAGGATGGCATGCACAATATCCACTGATTGGTTGTGTCATCAGTCATACTTCTTCCATGGACAAGGCCGCCGACCGATTTCATAGAGCGCATAAGCGTCTGTTCTATTGTCAGATCAGACCACACGCCGCTCCAAAATTTATCGGAACGACGAATCGTAAAGTTTTCAGAAATGATCTTACGAGTAGCGTCATCTAGTGCCAACATATCCTGCAGATATAAATGCGTGGACTTCGCATACAAGTTTCTACCGGTAGAGTGAAAATAAGGCAGCATATTTCTGACGCACGATAGGTGTGCTGCCCAATCTCCACTCCTCTCCGCTTGAACGAAATGTTTCACTATATTAATCATTTTAATATACTGCACCCACAGACGACCTGTCCTGCTGTCTTTCGTCTTCTCATCTAAGAACTGGTTCATTGATCGCTGCAGTGATGCCAAATCGTCATTTGCGTCGATTTCTGAAATGGTGGGTGGCTTGTCAGCAAATCCGGTTGATACCTCTTGCAACGCTGACTGTTGATCGATCTCGAGGTCAAAATCCTTCAATAATAATTTGTACAGTACATATTGTATCAGAAGATGTCCTCTCATGGCACGAGAATAAGCATGCCCGTGTAACATGGTCTCGACTGAATGGGGGGCATAGATCAACGATAAAGCCTCTTTGAGACCAGTGCCTACCATGATGTGGCCAATACTGTTTAAAAAACTCAACAGCATATGAAAACCACCTAATCTGATAACGACGTGATTCAGATCTGCATGCTGAGCAACAATCGGCCCTATGCTGTATCACTATCGTTAAGAATAACGATATCGTTATGCGGCGTTACCATAATTTTTAAAAAATCGGTATGCTGTATCACTCGTAGCAAGTGTGGGATAACGATTATCGTAATTCTCTATCGTTATTTTGCAACCATAACCAGAAAAACTTAACGACAGGGTTCATGCTACCCGTTTGGGGCGTAACGATCCTCTCAGCGATTCGTTTGGAGTTTAAGCGGGTGTTAAAGAGAAAGAAAATGAATAATTTTCAAGGATTTTTGCAAGTAGCTTTGTTTGGGCAATTGGAAAATGTAATAAGGAGGTGAGTTCTGTGCCTTTTAATACTCGTAGATTATGTTTTTATTGAGACATGAGGAAAACATCCAACGAAGAATTTTACGAGGCAACAGCGATCCGTTTCAGCTGGGTGAAATTGATTTTTAAAAAAATTGTCGAGAATTTGTAAGGCAGTATTTGGTGGTCCATTTCCGCTGGCAAACTCCTGCCACAAATGTTTGATTTTGTTTGCCTCCAACGGTTTTGTCTTTCCGTGGAGGATTATGTTATTACTTTCAATAAAATATAACAAGTCCTCAAATTGTTTCCTAGTGGTTTTTCTCCGCCTCTTATTATTCTCATCGACATTCGCCATGTCGTGAAAAAACAACTAGGTATAGGTACACGTACAATTAATAATACAAATAATTTTAAAGAAACGTCTGCATTTCCAAATCTGGCGGGCATTTGTTTAAAGATAAAGCGCGCACCACAACGCCCTCTTATATTTTATCGCTGTGGTATTTCACTCTTACACGCACTGCCGTTGCGCATCGTTCCTTGTCTTCTAGAATGTGACACTTTTTTCCGAAATAGCCACTGCGAGATACCGGACAACGTTACGATACCGTTAAAATATTGATACAGCATATCGCGTTTATCGATAGTCGTTGTGGTCATCATAACCTTTGATCGTTAATCTGCGATAACGATTGATCGTATAGAATAACGAGAGTGATACAGCATAGGGTTGATTTATCACGAGCTTTAATATAGAGCGGCTGATCAAATGTTACAAACACTGGCCCTTGTTCTTCTGGATTGTGTTGCACAGCGTACCGCAGCGCCGTGTAGATGGTGTCGTAATGTCCGGGAGCTTTACGGATGAACGGTAAGTACGTGACGGATGAAACGTTGTATGGTAGATTGTGAGTGACATGCATCATGAAACCATTCCATCCTTTCATATTATCATCATTCAGAAAAATTTTGCTACCCAACCACAAAGTGTCGGGCATGGACAGGCATTCATTTTCTTGAGTACATGGCAGCAGCTGTTCAATGTTGGCAACTTCAATTTTCGACAACCCATTCGAATACGGAGGACAGGGTTGAATGTCAATTTTTTGCACTCCTTTCATCTGCTTCTTCGTTGGCCTTGGTACGCGAACGATCGGCTGCGCGGGTGATGTTGCGGAGCCAGGGGTAACAGTTTGCACGCCACCCATGATATGAATAGTTCCGAGTCCGTCTATGGTACAGGAGTTAAAATCAGCGTTGTCAAAAACGAACTGAGAGAAAGCATTCGAATGAACCTTCTGCCTGGGGCTCAATGAGGCCGATTTTTCAAAAGTGAGTACTTCGTCGTAAGAGGAGCAGACACCAAGATTTGACAGGATGGATACAAGATTACGGGACTCGTATTTACGATGTAAATAAACAGCAATACTTAATTGAAGCGATGAAGAGAAAGTTCTCGGTCGACTAGCAGTCATTATGGAGTGCGCTATCATCGTACATTTTTTTTTTGCCGTTTCTTGGGAAACAGTGGTGCGTTTTCCTTTTATGATGACACCTGAGAAGCCAATAAAAATTAATTCTGGTCAAAATAGTGTCCAGAGAGGAGGCAGGAAAAATACATACCTTCCAGAAAACATTTCAGGGAGTCTGGAATTACATTTTCGCAGTCCTGCAAAAAGGATTCGTCGGCAGGTTGGTAAGCATCCATGCTCTCGTGAATCTGGGATCTCAAATCTTCTCGAACAATGTCGGCAGCTAGCTGAACAATCCGTCGCTTTTCTTCTTCTGGATTTTTTTTTCTACCGTTGTACCACGCGTCCGAGATTACATTATAGCCGGTATTACGAAAACAAACGATTGTTTTCTGTTTTTCTCTCACGTTTATGAGTATGTCGTCTCCATACTTCTTGAGCAAATGGCTTTGTACGGTTCTTGGATCGGGGGTTCTCCTATAATAGAGTACAGCACAATGAAGAACAAAATTCTTCACCTCCCCCTCAATTATTCTTATTACCGTATCTCCACTATGTGGACTCACCCTGTAACTTGATCCAAGAGTTCATTTATTGTAAACTGGCAATCATCCGAATTCTCCAAAAAATCATATATTTCGTTCATCCTCGCGTCTATTTCTTCGGACCGGTCACTCTTCTCTTTTGGTGGACGACTAAAAGTCGTTTCGCACTTCTTGTGATACATCACATTCGAAGCAACGGCGTCAGTGACGTTTGATAACCTCTTCTTTACCTCCTTCCCCCAGGCATCATTTCGTCTGTCAGCCACAGAAAGTATTTTCGTATGGAAGTGTATTTCTGTTGCCTGAACAGTAACGTACGTGTGAAAAAAGAGCGAAAAAAATCTAAGCATTTTATAGGTTGCACATATTGGGGCCACTTACTGTACATATTTTCTGTCTCTTGTCTTGTCTCAGTTTTTTTTGTAGCACCATATAAGCATCATCGAATACGACCCCGCAAAATACACAAAGATTTTTCAATGAAACATATGAAGTTGACGTTCCCGAGCCTGAAGTACTCGGCTCTTCTGACGAACGTAGTCGCTTTTTTACGGGCGAAACCTGTTGTTAATTATTTAAAAATTTATTTATTTATTAAAAAATGTCATCTACTCGTGTGCGAACAAGGTAATTTTAAGTATACCTTGAAACCAACCTGTGCATCGTCTAACTGTGTTCTCCGTCGGACCTCTGCATCCACGTACCAGCTTTTGGTGTACCGATTTCGACATTTCTTGTGGACAGTTATACTGTCTTTTCCTTCCATGAATTTCAACTTCCCATCACAATATTTTGCACTTGTCTCCCTCAATTTTTCCATCCCTCGAATCACTTTCACTGTTTCTTCATCACCTACTAAATTCTTCTCACAAATAAAACAGATTGTTTCGTCTGGCGAAGCCATTATACGTTCTTTAAACGAGTAAAAGGAACAAACAACTCAACCAACAAACGTTACGCTTCGATAAATCCACGAACAACGAGTAACTGGTGTACAGTATACAGCACACGGTTTTGAATTTTTACATTCGGAAACAACATATAATAATACCCTTCTCGACTTGGTACTTGGTACCTAAATCCGTAATATCACAACACAATATTTGACTCCGCGTTGTAGGCTAACGGTTAGGCCTAGGCTAACTTGCAAATAAGCTATCGTGTAGGAAATTTTACGAGGAACATTTTTTGTTTCAAAAGTTTTTCTCTAAGCCTGCTACATTTCGAGATATTAACGAAAAACTGATTTCGGGGAGCAAAAACGTGCCACAGCTCGACGAGCGGCGCAGTTGGGGGTCTGGACTTTTAGTACGTTATTCAGGACAACTAACCTGAGACATTTCAACAAAATCCAGCTTTCCCTCCCAAAATGTTCAGATTGACTTTTTTTGTGTACTTATCGCCTGTGCTACAATGCATATACGTAAACGAATTTCCATTTCAATTGTTGCAACAGCTACCTCGAACCTTTTTTCTTAGGTCGGGTAGGTCAGCTGGTAGTGGAGGTACATACACACAAACCTTTATATACACTAAAGGTAAAAATCACACATGGAACGTGAAGGCCATGCGAAACGTTGCTTTGCGGTACCTTCATCCACCGGTTGGATACAATGACGTTCACTCGATATGGCGTCATGTAATTTTTACCTTTAGGGATTTATAAGGGATCGTGTGCATGTGCCTCCATTACCAACTGACCTAAGAAACAGGCTTGAGGCAGATATTGCAACAATTGCTCAACAAACACTTGTTGTATGTAGTATGTAATAAAAATCATAAAGCGTTAAAACTCCGATACTCATTTAGAAACACCCTGTATTTTCACAGAAAGATATGTCTGGAGCTAAAAGAGATCCATTAATTGCAAATACTGTGCCACAGTTTATGATGTGAAATTAAAATCCTTTTACAAAATGTGTCTACGCCTAAACACATCCAAATTCAAAGTAACTGCAAAAAACATTGCTGTTTACATTTTGATAATTATACGGTAACAAACATTTCAGAGGACGGTATTTATTCAGACGTTTTTGATGTTGTAGTCCATTCGACGTGAATAGGAATGCTTCTTCTGAAATTAATACGAAGCGGTGTTTTAACTGACTCATGTAAAAGTGCAGGACTAAGGTCTGTCGATAGCATTTATGGTAACGATAACTCTAAACTAAAGTACCTAAAGAAGTTCTGTGAACTTTCATAATTATGTTATGTAAACGGAAAATATAAGCATAGTGTACCGAATAAATTAGTGAACTTCAGGATTCAACTGAAAAAGGTTCTGAAATATTCTTTATATAGAATGGATTATGAAACGCATTATTGTCATTCTATTTTAAGGTCAGATAAAAAATGTACTGTTTTTGACGGAATACCTCCATCAAAACCTTTGACGGGAAATTTATAATAGTTGTCAGTCTCAAAAGTAAAGCGCTCTACAGATTTCTGGTTACAAGTTACCAGTCAAAACATTTAGCTATTAAAGTCTATCCCTCGGACTATCCCGAATTCTAAATAGAACTAGAACATTTTACCAAAAGATAGTCCCAAGTATTTTACTCCTCTAGCACTTTAAAATTTTTACTTTTCATGTGGTAAGTAGGAGGCCGGGTAGAAGGTGATAAGCGTAAATAAGCCTCAAAGCCAATAGATATAAAAATTTGTCGTAATAAAGTGTAGTGCTAATTTTAGTAGGGGGTGGATCTGGATCAAGAGGATTAGAAAATATAAGGGTACCAGGGACCCTTAGTACCACAGTCCAGTTTCAACTGAACTGCGCCACACGAGCCGGCTAAATAGTAAGCGTTGTACCTTCTGAATAACTCATCAATCGCCACAAGGGGGTTGAAATATTCATCCTTTTCAGAAGGAGATTCAACTGAACTGAAATGAGACAATTTTTTTTTATTTCAAACGTATATTAGAAAGCGCTACAATCTCACAGTGATTCAAATATCACAACTAGCAAGGGTTAAAAGTTGAATTATTATGCAACTCCTTTGGTAGGGGTGCAGGGTGGGGGGATTTATACCACGGTAAGTTCAAGATATTTTCTCATAGAACTCTTAATGATAGAGATAAAGTATAAAATTTCGTTAATAGATCTATATACACATTTCAGAATTCTTAAAAATATAAGCAAATTTGAAGCTCTTGTTTAAATTTAGTTGTTCCCCCCTCCCAAAGTTACTGTACATATAGCAACCCTTACTTAGGTAAAGCAGTCTTACAAGCTCAGTCACACGATACAGTCCGCTATTACATATTTATAAACATTTCGGTTTTTTGATTTAATTTATCGAGTGGTACAAGAACGAAATAACAAAAACAGCTCAATTTTAATAAACATTTTCCAAAAAAGTAGTATATATCAAAGATTGAAAAACTAAGAAACCAACCCAATTTCGGAGGTTTTGGGGGTGGTACGGAGGAAGCACAAGG